>NC_141041.1:44015000-44370000 GCF_052040795.2 Danio rerio | reverse complement strand
TTTCCTTTGCTATTTTTGAAAATGTTTTTTTTTCTATATTTTTCTGTAACATAAATTTGTGCTACTAATTTTTGTGTAAGTTATTTTGTTACATAAGCTCCAAATTTGGCTTCAGTACTACTTTTATGTTTATGCACAAATATAATATTGTAATGTTTTCTATAAAAAAAATATTCATTTAAATGAGAGATTTGTGAGGGGTGTAAATGTGTTTTTTATGTATTAAGTAGTCTTTATATATTAATTATGAAACTTTTTTGCACAAAGACTTTTTTGGTGTGCATTATTGAATGTTCATGTAAAGTAATATTATAATAAAAAATATATATATATGTTAAATATGAATGATTTATTGGCGAAGCAGTGGCGCAGTAGGTAGTGCTGTAGCCACACAGCAAGATGGTCTCTGGGTCGCTGGTTCGAGCCTCAGCTCAGTTGGCGTTTCTGTGTGGAGTTTGCATGTTCTCAATGCGTTCACGTGGGTTTCCTCCGGGTGCTCCGGTTTCCCCCACAGTCCAAAGACATGCGGTACAGGTGAATTGGGTAGGCTAAATTGTCCGTAGTGTATGAGTGTGTGTGTGTGTCTGGATGTTTCCCAGAAATGGGTTGCGGCTAGAAGGGCATCCGCTGCGTAAAAACTTGCTGGATAAGTTGGCGGTTCATTCTGCTGTGGTGACCCCGGATTAATAAAGGGACTGAGCCGACAAGAAAATGAATGAATGAAAAAATTATTTATTATAATAACTTTTTTTTTTGCATTTAAATTACTTTATAAATTTAAATTAGTTTATTCAACTTATAGTTACCCATAAAGATGTTTTGTGTGGTCATTAATATTTTGTAGATTTTTTTTTTTTACTGTCACAGTTTTTATAGAACCTGAAAGAAGAATCTGAAACACACACAAGCTGTATTTATTTGCTCAAAAAATACAGTGAAAACAGTAATATTGTGAAATATTATTGGAACTTTTCAAATGAATGTATAATAATAAACAACACAATTTATATGTAAAACATGGTCATCAAAAAGCATTTCTTGAAATGATCATCATCAGTGTTGAATAGGATTGCACAATTTTGTAGTGATTTGTTTTTTAACTATGATAGACTAATTATAATAATCCTAGGGTGAACTTCAATAATAATAATAATAATGCTCTAAAATACTGTTCAAATAAATGTGGTCAAGGTGGTAATCAAAGAACAGATTCCTGAAAGAAAAAGATTCGTTTTTAACATTGATAATAATCAAGTAATAAAAATTACTTTAATTCAATTAAATAGTTTATGAAAAATCATGTGAGATTATACTGACAGATCAGCTTTCAACCACAGGAAAAAAACTATTTTAAAATGTTTAGATAGACATTTTTTATTATTACATTGTTTAATCAAATAACCTTTATAACATTTGTAATTATTTTTTTAGATTCTGTATTATGCAGTTCTGGGAGTGAATCCTCGTTTTGATAACAGTGTGTCGGCCTATACACTGAATGCGGACAGCCTGTCTCATGTCATCAATCCCGTGGAGGCCAGACTAGGTGAAATATGATTCTTTTAATTGACATGAACTGATCTAAGGAAATATTTCTATTCTTATTTAATTTGACACACATTGCTATCGTCTTTCACACAGGATCTAACGCTGCTTCCTCAAACCCCGTCCTAAACTTCCTGCTGTATGTGCCAGATGCCCATCACTCTCCTCTGTTCATCAGAGACCACAGCAGAAGAGAGGTGCCCACCAATGCCTTTCACAGCCCGCGCTGGGGCGGCATCATGGTACTGTTCTAAGATTTACCTTTTTGGGGGGGGGCTACATGATGTATTGAATATTTTCCACATTATGGCTTAAGAATGAATGGGTTCAAATTCAGAAATACCTAGAAAATGTAAGGTTCTATATGACTTTTTGTTAAATTGGAGATGTAAATATTATCATTACTATATATTTATTATTTTTTATTAGGGCTGTCAAAATTAACGTGTTAACGCACATGATTAATTTAAATTGTTTAACGCGATAAAAAAAAGTCAAAGTTTTTATTTCAAGTTGTGGCCGACGTGTGTTTCACGTGCAAAGAAATATGGATAAGACCGAGGAAGCGCTTTTAGAATTAAAGTTTCGTATAAAACAATTAATGCCGCATCACCAGGCTATCCAGCGTTTCCTCCAGAGTTTCATTTTTAATCTTTAGACTTTAACTGCAGTTCAGCAGTTTACTTTCATTCAGCAACATATTGTCCATGCCCCGTGACAATTATTGAATGAAAATATGAAGTAAGCACTGCTGGAAGAGTGCTATTTGATGGAATTTGATACCGCATGGCGAGCGGAAAGGAAAATCTCTGCATTTCAAGACTCGGGTGGTCCTTTAAGGTAAGCAAAACATCGCTGCTTACATGCTAGACTCTTAATCAGAGTATTATCTTAATCATAATACATCGGAGTATTTGTGTCCATGTAAATGCACTCCATGAAAGTGCCATATGATGTTGCAAGCTGTCAAAGACAGCCCATTTCTCTGCCTTTAAGTTGATTCCATGCGCCCTCAAATGTTTCATTAGGTTTGCCGTGTTTCCCCACTACACACAACATTTGTAAAGCATCTGCTTCACGTTGCTGTGTCAGAATCTTTGCTTGTAAAATAAAGCCTTACTTTAGAACGCTTAGTTTAAGCAAATTTGATGAATGCGATCGTGCGTATTGATGAATCTAAAGGGAGTCGCTCACCGGGTGCGCATGTTGTCTCTGTGTGTGTGTGTGTGTGTGTGTGTGTGTGTGTGTGTGTGTGTGTGTGTGTGTGTGTGTGTGTGTGTGTGTGTGTGTGTGTGCAATTCCTTGCAACAAGAGGAAACGCCTGACAGTGTCAAGTCTCTTTAAGGCATTCTATATGTATTCTGTATTCTTTGCTGTGTCCGCATCTCTCAAAGCTGTTTAGAATTAAATGTTTAGAGATGTTGAGATCAAAGTCCCTGTAAGAAGTCTATAAGCTTTGGTACGTGCCGGTTGATGTATCCCCTGACCACATTGTCTCCTGATAATGTCAACAGACTGTACTACCTTAGCAACTGGCTAAATGTTCAGGAGGACTAAGCAAAATTGTTTCTACTTTATAAATAACGTTCTCAACTCATAATACAACTTTACAATGAGTACAATTGTTTGTGTTCAATACTTTATCATTATTATAATTTTCTATTTTTCCATATCTTCAATGCCTGTATTTTGGATTTTTTTTATAATCCTCTTAGAATCCATCTTGGAAATCATTTTTGTTTGTTATTGGCACTGATTGTTTTGAAATTCAAATGGCACTTACATGCCTGTGTTTTTATTTTTGTAATAAATATGGCGTTTTGCGATTTTAATCATGATTAATCACAAAAATAGTGATTAATTAGATTTTTTTTATCAATTGACAGCCCTATTTTATATATTTATTAATAAATACAATTAATCATAATATGTATATTATTTTATAGACCTATTAATTCTGGTCAAAAACAGCGTGAAAGTGGAAACGTAAAGACTTTTAAAATCTTTTAAACTCTCTTCCCGTCATGGTTTATTGGGTAAATCCAAGTATGAACACCTTTTTTTTAAAACACCACGCATTTTTTTTCTCCACAAATCACTTAGTCCTCAGCATTTCTAAAAGCTTTAAGTATGTTGTAAACTGGTAGCCACTGACTGGCTTTTATATGGATTTGAGTAGATTTGAATGTGATGTTTTTATTTAATTTTCAAATAGCCCTGTTTTTTTTTATTTTGTTTTATTATTATTTTTGCGTCCTACACAAGTCTAGGGGAATACAATGAACGCAACAATATTGGTTTTATTTAAAGAGCACGAAACTGGTACCAGTCACAACACAACTATGGGTAAAAAGATCAAAAAAATTTATTTACAAAAAATTTCAGTCACGCACAATGTTGTGTTTAAGGAAGCTCTAGCTTCAGGAGGGAAATAAGGCCAAAATAATAAACAAAAACGGGGTTCTGTCTGGGTGTAAAACCTCTAAATAAACTTCAAGACAATGATGAAAATTAACAGCAAAACTACACTGACTCCCTGACTGACCTCAAAACAGGAGAAAAAGGGAAAGGTCATCCAGCTCCTTACTGCTTCCTGGAAGAAAAGGCAAAATAAAGAAAAAAAGTTTAAATCGTAGTTCTGCTCTTAGCCACAACAGAGAAGAAGTACCAATCATCAACAAGTCAGATTTTAAATCACAAAAGTTCAACTTTCCAACAGTTCACAACAACTTTAATTTAACTGAAACTCAGCCAGTGCTCTGGAGAAAGGTTCCTCTCTCGCTCCATTCTCAACATCCAATTGTTTGGCCTGTGTTTTAATCCCCTCTCACTCCTCCATGGTAAGTGAACACAGCTGTGGGAAGCAATCAGCAATCTGCTTAAAACTCTGGCCCCGTTTACACTAATGCGTTTTAACACATAAGTTTTGCTACAGTTACGCCATCTATTAACACTACGCCAGAGTTTTCGAGCGCCGAAACCAGAACATTTTGGAAACGCTGAAGAGGCCGTTTTCATCCTAAAACACTGCTGCTCTGTCTCAGTGTGGATGGGGGAAAACAGAGACATCTGAAAACGGAGGCGGGGCTGCCGACATTCGCCTACTTGATTGGGGGTTTTCATCAATATTAAGTAGCCTAACGTTACACACAGTTCAGTCCTGCATCCTCTTCTTGTAAGTTCAGACTTTGCCAGTTTGATATGAAAAACAGACTCCTGAGGACACGGGTAAATCTTCAAAGGGGAACAGTGTACTTTATAACCTTCACATCAACCTGTCTACGTTGTTTCAATTTCTCAACAATAAAATGAAAACTTGATATAAGCAACTGCCTGTTTTCATTTTGATATTAACAACTTAGCAGAAATGCTGAGGTGTTGTGCAGCATAAATGAGCGTCATTTTCACTTAATGCATATTTATAACCAAACGGAGCCTATAACAACTGCCTCCTTTCATTTTCAGTGAAAATAAGACACATACCCTCTCTTCTGCTGAATATCAGTTTTAATAATCGATAACGGCCATTATAAAAGTATAACATACAATAAGTTTATACATTATAGGAAATAAAGGCAAGTGATCAGTCAATATACAGAAACTGTACGTGGTTACATTAATTATGTACTTATCTTTGGGCTCAGCCAAAACACGTTACCTGAGAACAAGTAATAGATTCAAAAGACCAAAGTCTGGGAATATGTCATTAGATATAGACAACAAGATGAATGAAATATCACATTTAACAAAAATATTGAGATTAGATCCAGCGGGAGATGCATGATGAGCAGTCTGAAGAGCACAGCTTTCATCTGGGTAGATGGGCTGCAGCGAATGCCCGAGTGTGTGTGTGGTCTCATGATGTGCGTTTCAGTTGTTTTGGTGTGGATGGAGAGCTGTTCAGAAATGCTGGGTGAAACGCTAGTGTGGATTACGGGTCGTTTTCATTCTAAAACGCTGTTTTTAAACTAAAACACACTAGTGTAAACCGGGCCTCAGGAGGGGAGGCATCAAGGCAAAAAAGAAGTGGGAGAAAGACATTTGACACAATATAAACACACAAAGTTTGGACGATACATCTCTAAACGTAACATTATTTTGTAAATTGTTGCATGTGAAATATTGTGTGTTAATGTTGCAAACAGCCCTGCATTTATCTCAATCTTTAGGTGTACAACGTGAATGATCTGTACGGCCCTGAATCTGAACGTCCTGTCGATATCAGCATTAACATGGCTAAAGTGATGGGTGTTTTCCTGGCACAGTTACGGTTAGTTCTTGACCGTCTGACTTCACAAATGCCTGCTTTGCCCAAATGAACGTGTTTCAAGTCATCCCTCATTTGGTGTTTTCAGGCTTATGTTGGGTGTCCACCAAACTCATCCTCCATCAGGCTTCGTTCTTCAGAGTCCTGGCAGCGCTGGACTGGCCGACTGGGAGCTGGACAGGCTGATGTGGAGCCGCAGCGTAGAGAACATTGCCACTGCCAGCACCACCATCACCTCTCTGGCTCAGCTGCTCGACCAGATTGGAAATATCGTTATTAATGACAACATCGCACTGCAGGTGGGAGCTCTGCATCTTTATATTTTCATAGCACCAATATTGGTATATTCCAAACAACGCAATATCACTTTTCCACAGTTTTGTGATGCCTTCTGCTTACTCGCACGGTCATACAAGGGGTTGTTATGGTGCTATGGCGCCCCTGACGCCGGATATCTATGTGCGTCTTCCTCTGTTTGAAACAAAGCACAGGTGCACTTGAGATGTATGTCAGGAGCACGACACCCATAGAAAGCACATCACACTTATAAATGCGCTCCCTATACTGACACTGAGGACTTTTTTTAAAGCCATTCCTGTATATGGAGTATGAGGGAGCTCTCAGATTTTGTCTAAAATATCTTAATTTGTGTTTTGAAAATTAACAAATGTCTGAAGTGTTTGAATTAATGTGAGGGTGAGTAATTCATTAATAGCAGTATTTTCATTTTTCATTCATTTCATTTCATATTAATCCGGGGTCGCCACAGCGGAATGAACCGCCAACTTATCCAGCAAGTTTTTATGCAGCGGATGCCCTTTCAGCTGCAACCCATCTCTGGGAAACATCCACACACACATTCACACACACACTCATACACTACGGACAATTTAGCCTACCCAATTCACCTGTACCGCATGTCTTTGGACTGTGGGGGAAACCGGAGCACCCGGAGGAAACCCACAAGAAAACAGGGAGAACATGCAAACTCCACACAGAAACGCCAACTGAGCCGAGGCTCGAACCAGCGACCTTCTTGCTGTGAGGCAACAGCACTACCTACTGCTCCACTGCTTCGCCCGAATTTTCATTTTTGGTTGAACTAATCCTTTAAAGGTGAGCTACCTTTATGGTATCTGAAACACAGGATGGGTGCAACTAAACTAAAACTTAGCCGGCCATGCCAGCTAATCTGGCTTCATAGCACAGGACCCAGTTATAAAAATCCACACATTGAGACTTGTTTAAGATGATGAACTCCAGCAAATGAGCAGTGCAGCTTTCATTTAAATTTTAATATTTGAGCATGTCTTAAGATTTCTCTTTTACCAGTTTTAGCAGTTAGATGATCTCCGGGACTGGTGGGTAGCACTTTCATCTTGGCTCAGCATAGGAGATTTTCAGGTGCTGCCTAAATCACTGGAGATGTTTGTGAAAGATGATTCAGTACTGCTATCTTCAGGCACCACATAATATCATTGTGCCTACTGCAGCTTAGTGCACAGTGTAAATATAAAAGAGTCTAAAAAGTTTAAACGGGGAAAATTATTAAAAAATCTTTGCTCATTTTTGAGTGAGATGCTTATGGTCTAATCCAGTGGTTCTCAAATCTTTTTCATCAAGTACCACCTCAGAAAGAAATTGTCTCTCCAAGTACCACCATGAGCAGTATAGAAATACAGTAGCCCAGTAGGCCCAATAAAGCAGCTACAGTTCTGCACAGTTCAAAAATGTGGCAGATTAATTCCTATTATTAAGAATATTTATTATTGTCAGCCACTTTTAACATTATAAATAGTCTGATTAACATCGAATGTGCTTATATGTAAAATACAAACAAACAAAAAACCTAAAAACGTCAACATAAAAATTAAATTGTGCTTTTAAAAGTTAAAATTGGTAGGTTACTGTACTTAAAAAGTAAAAAAAAAAATAACTGCTGTACTTAAATGTACATTACATATAGTAGCCAATATAGTAGCCAATTCATCAACACCTGGAAATATTGCCTGGACCTTAGAAATATATGCTCTGTCATCATATTCATATGCAATTCATTTTTAATACATTTTGAAATATATGTAGCATGTACATATGACATAATTCAGGGCTCGAAATTAACCTTTTTGCTTGGTAACACCGGTGCTCCTAACTTAAAAAATTTAGGCGCATCAGCCAAAATTTAGTCGCACCCACCAATTATGAGCACCGTTATTACAAGTTTTATACAAACATATTTATTGTATTTGAAATCAACACTAATCAAACTAACAAGCAAAAAAAAAAAATCATATATAACGTTATATGCAAGCGTGAGGAAAATATGTCTCAACAAAATCCCGTTATCACAAGAAAATTAATTTTTATAACATAACTGAGTGACCAAAGCATACACGGAGCGCTCACCGGCCCTGCACGCACTGCTTGAATTAACGTGTTAACGGTATAACTAGTAAGATGTGTCATTATTTGTAACTGTAGATGCCATGGTTTCTAAAACAAAATCTGTCAAGTGTTATGTTATCTTCATTCTCATCATCAGCGCTTTACAATTTTTCGCGGTAGTAGCTCTCTGTCATCAGAACCACATATTAACCACCATATTAACCAATCATTCGCGTTCAGTGCTAGAGCAGTGGTGGGCCAATAAGAAGAGCGCGAAGGCGGGGCAAGCATTACGGACTTGGATTTGTTTACTGCAGCAAGTTGACATGACAACTGTTTTAAACCATTCCTGAGCGCTGCGTTTCGCGTTTCAAGTGCAGACAAAGAGCTTAGAGATGCATTCTGCATGAATGTCTCCCGAGTCCGCGCATGTGCTGAACATTTTGCAGTAAAAATTGGTCGCACACTACAATTTTAAGCACTCGCAGAAATGCTCCCAAATATTCTTCAAGGTCGCATAGATAAAATTTCGGGCGCATATGCCACCAAAATGGTCGCAATTTCGAGCCCTGTAATTGATTCCTCCGCGTACCACTAGAAGGAAGCCTGAAAACCACTAGTGGTACATGTACCACAGTTTGAGAACCACTGGTCTAATCCAATTCAATGACTTATGCTAAGCTAAGCTAAAAGTGCTCCACCAGACTAGGAGATCAGCTGAATGGATTTAAAAATGGTAAAACTCAACTAATTAGCTCTAGGTGAGTTATAAAATGACCCTATTTCTAAAAAAAAAAAAAAAAAAAAAAAAAGTTGTTCTTTAAAACTAGAGTCTTCCCATATCAAAGTTAGTCATTCCAGGTTTCTGACAACACTTCATCAAATAATGAAGTGATTTTTGTTTCTCATTGGGTCTGTTGGATGTCAGATGTCTAATTATTTCTATTGTCTCTGACGCAGGTTTCCAGTGCAGTGACATCTCTCCAGGCTGCTGTGGCCGAGTTGGACGCAGGGAATTTGGTTTTTGCACTCCAGTACAGCAGGGAGGCTATTCTGGCGTCAGAGAGGGCTTTTTTTGACCCTTCTCTTTTGCATCTGCTTTACTTTCCAGATGATCAGAAGTTTGCCATCTACATTCCTCTCTTCCTTCCCATGTGTGTGCCTATTGTGCTCTCGCTGCTCAAAATAGTGAGCGAAGTTAAGAAAAGGCGAGCAGAAAAACAAGCTAAAAGTGACTGAGAAGCCATGGCTTGTTTTTAGCGCAAACACACTGATTCATTAAAAGATGATGTGTGTGTGGGATGTACATTTTAATTTAATTTATTAAGCCAAGTGTTCAGCTGACAGCAACTGAAAAGGAACTCATGCAATATCTGGCATCAGATTAATACATTGCGGTTTAAATTTGCACTGGCAGCTGTACTGAACAGAGAATGGTTGATTCTGTCTGGGAGGAATTTGCTGTTGTTTTTTTGTTGATGCGCACATTAAGTGTTTGCACTCTGTCTTGCTTTAACACTGTAATCCTGGCTCATGATCTCAGTTCCATTAGAGTTTGCAAGGTTTATTTTTAATCAGATGGTTGAGTGGCATTCGCGACAACAAAGATAAATGAAATTTGCTTGTAAAGTTATATTTATTGACATCACAAGAATTCCTTAATGTTGGGTTTATGGGTGTGTTCATGTCTTAATTGAGCGTTGTTCGACTTCCGGTTATGGCGAGGTGCTGAGAGGTCGAAACTTTTTAGCTCTGCTGCTAACTTGCGATCAATCCTACAATACCAACCAGAATTGTATCTAAAGTCAGGCAACACAAATATAAAAGCATAGGGAAGAAAAATGTCACGAAAAGGTACCAGAAAAGACAAGTAAAAGACCAGAAATGAAGATGAAAATTCCGAGGGTGAAGAAACTAACGACGCCATGGCAGCTGGTGAGGGCCCTGACGAAGATGATGACGAAGCAATAAGTTCGGATGGTAATAACGAAGATATCATGAAAGCTATAATGTCCTTGAAAAGTGGACTTTACAAAAAAATGTATGGAGTCCAAGCAACAATTACGACGATAAGTAAGGAGATAAAGGAATGCACTGGGCGGATAGCACAAGCGGAGCAGCGCATTTCGGATGCCGAAGATAACGTCAACGGGCTGTTATCCAGAGTGAGCACGCTGGAAAATACTGTTAAAACGCTTTCAAACAAAGTGGAAGATTTGGAATGCAGAAGTCGACGGAACAACATTTAAGCGTTTTTCACTGACTAAATATATAAGGAGTTTTTAAATTTGTTACATTAAATTTAGTGATTACATTTTTTTAATTAAAATAATAATCAAATATTTAATAACGTAATTATTTGCATGAAACATGCAAATAACAGGGTTCATACGGTCATGGACAACCTGGAAAAGTCATGGAATTTTGACATGACATTTTCCAGGCCTGGAAAAGTTTTCGAAAAGCAGAAAAGGTTTGAAACAGTCCTGGAAATTAGTTGAACAAATATCTGTATACTTGAATTTGGGCTGCGCGATATTGGAAAAATCTGACATTACCATGTTTTGTATTTCTGTGATGTATATTGCGATGTGAATTCAATTTAACCAGATGATTTAACAGGTTTATTTGGATTGATTGGGGGATTTTGCAGAGGAGTGAATCTCGAATAACATATAACAAATAAATTACAAGCATAGAGAAATAAAATATAGTAGCCAGTGGCCAGATGCTTTAAAATTTGAAATATGGAAATGTTCACACAGTCACAGGCCTTAAAGGGACACTTTATTAAAAGATTAGAGGCTCTATTTTGACGGTCCATGCGCAAGCGCAAAACGCAGGGTGCAAACACTTTCAGGGCTTGTCAGAATGCATTATTACTAATATAAAGACAGAAAAATTTGCTTTGCGGCGTGGCGCATGGTCTAAAAGGGTTGAGTTTATTTTCTTAATGAGTTATAGGTGTGTTTTGAGAATAAACCAATCAAGAGTATCATCTCTCATTCCCTTTAAGAGCCAGCTGAGTTGCGCCATTAGCGCATTTGCTATTTAAATGAGTGGAAGTGAAAGTGGAAGTGGAAAAACTGAGCGATTCACTTGCAAGAAAACAGTTAAACAGAGTATCAACAGCACGAGAATGACAGATAAATGATCTACTCTCACTTTTGCTCTCGTGGATAGGGAAACCTTTAAGCACAGACATCAATTAGCCTATAAATAATTAATTTTGTTTGTTAAGCGCAAAGATTTGTTTCAAAACTATTTGTAAATTCAGTTCTAATTTCCAGCAAACGAATAAATGAACAATAATAACGAAGTGTGCTCAAAAACCTGAGTTATATCCTAAAACACATGCTGTGCCCCATATGGTCTAAAACCTGACAGGTGGGCAAATCTAAGCTTGTTTTAATAAAACAAATATAAATATGGATATAATAAATAATACTGCTAATAATTATAACATTATACAAAAGCAAATTGTTATGAATGAACTGAAAAATCCGAGATGAAGAAGACATAAAAGCAGTGGTTTTTCATATTTATGTAGGCTAGAAAATAATAGCCTATGTTTTGTAATATTTTAATCCTTTATATTTATATCCTATATATATTCTTATTATATCCTATATATATATATATATATATATATATATATATATATATATATATATATATATATATATATATATCCTTAATATTTAAATTTTTTTCATATATAAAGATATTTGTGTATTGCTCTGTATCTTGTTTGTATTAAGCAGTGAGTAAGTGAGGCGCAACTGTCTGCTCTGGACTTTACTGGGTTTGTTTTGGTCTAATGGAAAATCTATTTTAGTTTCTCAAAATAGCAACGCACCAGCAATGCGCCTCAGAACGCCTTCCTTTTTAGATCAGAACGCCTATGGGCGCACATATGAGCGCAAATGCATATGCTACTTAAATAGCGTAGCACAACGCCTCAAAACAACTCTTGCGGCAAGCTTAAACTAGCAAAAAACTATTGCGTTGCTCCTTGCGCCACATTGCACCGAGTGTATGGGGCCCTAAAATGTACTCACTAATTACTCATGCTTCACTTGTTTCAATACTATAGGAGGTAATAAATTATATTCATTTTGTGTTCATTTAAAAAAGAAAACTCATACATGTTTGAAACAAGTGAAGGGTGCAATCCAGTGGTGTCCAAACTAGGTCCTGGAGGGCCGGCGTCTTGCAGATTTTAGCTCCAACTTGCCTCAACACAACTGCAAGGATGTTTCTAGAAAGCCTAGTAAGAGCTTGATTAGTTAGCCCAGGTGTGTCTGATTGGGGTTGTAACTAAACTTTGCAGGACACCAGCCCTCCAGGACCGAGTTTGGACATGTCTGGTGTAATAAAAGTGCTAAGTAATTTTTGGGTGAACTATCTCTTTAAAAATGGATGAAGATGATAAACTTTTAGTCCATTATGATTAAACTCTATATTAAACTATAATGCCAACATTGCATATCCTGCAATGTGACTACTGCGGATGCACACATTGCGATATCGATGCTGAAACCATATATTATGCAGCCCTAACTTGAAAATAGGTTGGTTGTCTTGACTTCTTTTCTGTCCTTGGCCAAAAACTTGCTCTCATTCAAAGTGCTAGGGAAGCATTATTGAAATCAATTTTACATGGATATAAAACAATTTAAAACAAAATAGATTGATGCTGTATTAAATTTAGAAGTCATTATTTTTCTTATTTTTACCATGTATATGTAGACTTGCATGAAACATTCGTCATGAAAATGTACTTGAAAGTTCTGGAAAAAGTATTAGAAAAAGTCATGGAATTTTAGTAGTAAAAATGTGTATGAGGGTGGCGCAGTAGGTACTGTTGTCGCCTCACAGCAAGAAGGTCACTGGTTCGAGCCTCAGCTGGGTCAGTTGGCATTTCAGTGTGGAGTTTGCATGTTCTTCCCGCGTTAGCGTGGGTTTTATCCGGGTGCTCCGGTTTCCCCCACAGTCCAAAAACATGCGGTACAGGTGAATTGGGTAGGCTTAATTGTCCGTAGTGTGTGAGTGTGTGTGTATGTTTCCCAGAGATGGGTTGCAGCTGGAAGGGCATCTGCTGTGTAAAACATATGCTGGATAAGTTGGCGGTTCATTCCGCTGTGGCAACCCCAGATTAATAAAGGACTAAACCCAAAAGAAAATTAATGAATGAAAATGTGTAAACCCCGAAATAAATAAAACAATTGATTAAAAATAATCAAATAATTTTAAATCTGATTTACACTTTTATCAATTAGTCCAAATAATTAAAGACTTTATAGTCTTTACTACTTGATTAAAGTTCATTCATTAATTTTCTTTTCGGCCGTGACGCTTGATTAACTTGGATTATTTAATTTTTCAATTTAATAAAAAGACTTAAGAATTCTAATTTATAATCTTAAATAGTGAATTAATGAATAATAAAATTGTGATTCAAATAAGCAAGATATGTGTAAGTAAAGAAAAGCAGTTTACTAATAAAAAAAACTTTTCAATCTAAAAACTTTATAGAAACTAAATATTGTCTGATATTTTTGACCCACTCATGACGTGATTTCATCACAATATGAACTGGGTCTGTTTACTAAACAACATTGAGATTTTTATTATATTTTAGGGTGGGGTGTTGTGCATGCATGATGACGACAATAAATATTTTGTGTGTCCATGGCATTTAATAGATTAAAAACCTCTGAGCTAATTATTAAAGGATAATTTACTAGATAAAGTATTCCTCTATTTATTTTTAACATTTGCATTAGATAGTGCCACAATATCCCCATGATTCCTAATATGCATAAAATAAAGCTGTATCTTACTAGATCTTGTATACTACACTGATACATTTGCAAAAAATTAATTCCAAATGCAAATTTCCCTTTGAAAAGTGTTTCAAAATATGAGACACAAAACTGTGACATTGGATTAATGATTCTATTCAGGTTTAAAGCAACATTATAGAGATTGTTCACAAAAAAAAAGAAAATTAAACCGTCATTTACTCATGCTTTTTTTTCAAAGCTGTTTTACTTTCTTCCCAATGTTGAACATTAAATATATTTTAAAGAAACTTGGACACCTTTTAATTACCATTGAATTGTCAAACCTAACCATTGCATTACATGGTATTTGTTTTTCCTCCTATAAAGTTACAGGATTTCAGATTTCTTCAAAATATCTCCTTTGTGTTCAACAAAAAGAAACTAATAAGGAACCACGTGGGGATTAGTACATTTTCATTTTTGGGTGAACTGTCCCTTTACAATGAGTAGTAAATAGTTAAAGGTATTAATTTGTGTGCTGTTGTATTAAGCTTCACATAGCGTTACTTGCAACATAGCTAGATCCTTATATGATGTTTAATACTGATATGCAGATTGAGATGATATATATTATTAAAAATGCTGATCGGGAAGAAACGCAGGGCAAGGCAGCCGCAGCACCGCCCAGCGCGTGTCCTTCCGCTTGGCGTCTCCTCTCCGTCTGCGCATGCACGAGCGTGTGCTGATGACCGATGTGGGGAAAGAGACGGCGCCATATTAGAAGAGATCTTATTGTTATTCTTTGTAAAGATACCATATTTCATCATAGTAAGTAGCTTTATTTGGTGAACGTGTATAGGTTTAACAGAGCTAACCGTTAATACCGCCTGAGGGAGCAAACAGTTATATAAATTCTCCACGTCGTTAGCGTAAGTCCTGGTTAAAAATGTCTGGCGGTGTAATTCGAGGGCCTGCAGGGAACAACGATTGTCGGATTTACGTGGGTAATTTACCCCCTGATATCCGCACCAAAGACGTCGAGGATGTGTTTTATAAGTACGGGGCCATTCGGGACATCGACCTTAAAAACAGAAGAGGAGGTCCGCCGTTTGCTTTCGTGGAGTTCGAGGACCCGAGGTAAACACACAGTCTCAAACTTGCACTGTTCCTGTGTTTATCGGTTTGAGTTCGATGTACATAAAATACATAATGTTAAGTATTTAATGCTTTACATTGCCTTTTGTCTATTCGCTAGCCTTTTAAATAAATCCAGTAACGTTAACGTTACTTTTATACTAGGTGCGCGAAGTTGTCTTGTCAGTAGGTCATATCATAACAAGAAAGTAACGTTAACGTTAAAATCAGTAATGTAACGTTCAGCAGCTTGATCAGAATTCATTATGCCGAAGGCTGCAATTGATCAAAACTTTCACCCCGTTAATCTGTTTATTTGTCGTTTGTGTCATTTTCTTTTGTGTAAAAATTCGTTTTTGCAATAGACAAATAATCAGATTTGGATGATATAAACAGTTCTGTAGATCGTAAGTCAGAATTCTTAGGAAAGTAAGAATTTATGAACATTTGAAAAAGAAGTAACGTCATCTTAAGAAATGCAACATGGAAATTCAGAGGAAAAGAGTTATTAATGATATTAACACACAATTATGATGATAAGAATTATGAATCAAACTCTGCATTAGTATAAAATGAAATAGGCGAAGAATCCCAAATACTAATGAATTGATTGTTATCTCATAATTGTGATGAGATAAGAACATGATAAATCCAATATGCCAATTTTTGGTAAAACTAAAATTACAAGTTGAAAAAGTTTTGAATAAATAGAAATGAAAGAACAAAACTCATAAGTAGTCATTCTGTGAAAAAAAAATTGTGAATAATATAAACATATTGAGGGGAGTAAATTGTAAATGTGAGAATCATTTTCAATTTCTAAATCATTCTGTGTATTTGGAGTTAGAAAAAAAGAATTCTCACAATCTTAAATGTATAGGCTTTCACAATCCTGACTATTTGCTTTAATCGATTTTTACTAATGTCTTTCTTTGTTGGATCTTGCCACTATGTGATTGATATATATATATATATATATATATATATATATATATATATATATATATATATGGCAGATACAATTTAGTGGTTTCTGAAATATTTTTCTTGATTTTTCAGACTTGTAAATTGACCAGTTTTATCATTTCTTTGTTCAAATACAGCCAATATTTTAAATGGCAATTTGGCTTCTGTCTCTGACAAGTTCGGTCTCATAGCAAAAAGCATTTATGCACGCTCGCGTGTGTGAACCATAAAGAATTTAAAATCCATATTCAATCCGTTGATTGTTTTCTGTGTCCGCAGAGATGCAGAGGATGCTGTATATGGACGTGATGGCTATGACTATGACGGCTATCGTCTTCGAGTGGAGTTCCCAAGGAGTGGCAGGGGAGGTGGAAGAGGTGGAGGTGGAGGTGGTGGAGTTGGAGCTCCCAGAGGCAGATACGGACCTCCATCCAGGCGTTCGGAGTACAGGGTCATAGTGTCAGGTGAGCGCACCTCCAGTTTCTCACATCAATGTCTTGTTTTTCACACTCAGTTTAATTACTAGGCCCGATCAAGTGTTTGAGTGTTTTATTGGTTTAGTAGCATGTTCATGATTGCATTAATATCAGAAACATTATACCAAACCTTTTTTTTTTTTTTTTTTTTTAAAGCAGACTTGGTTGTGCTTCATGTGTGTGTCCCTGACTTTGTAAAAATCTTTTCTTCCAATATATTGCCAAGACTTACATTATATGATGTTGCAATTAGTTGCAAAAAGTACTAGTTTTATTTTGACAGTTTGGCTAATTACTGACTGAACTTTTGGTTGCATTTTGTTTCTACACTTTCTAATTTGTGAAAAAATATTAGTAGTTATATAGAAGCAATAACTTGCTCTTTGAAGTCAAAATTTGTATTTATTTTTAATCAAGTTTAATTGTCTTTTTTTATTCATTGTTGTTTATTATTTATTTTAAATATGCCAATCAGTTATTAAAAATTTGTTATTAAAACTATTATGTTTAGAAATGTGTTGTAAAAATCTTCTCTCCGTTCAAAAGAAAATAGGGAAAAATAAACAGGGGGGCTGATAATTCAGGGGTGCTAATAATTCAGGGATGCTAATTCTGACTTCAACTGTAAATGTGCTGTATTCTGACCAACCTGCTCCCTAGGTCGCAAACGTAGTTGTGATTGTACAGCATTTTTCGGCTTCCACGGCCAGGGCTTTTCTTCTTTTTATGCGATCCCTCTCTACTCCTCCTTTCTGTTTACGTTCCGTGTTTTTGCCTGACTGAAGTTTTAGCTAGTATCATAATTTATATGCAAATAGCTACGTCGCTGAAATGATTGGACCTTATGGTAATCGCGCTCACCTGATTCGTGATTTGAGGTGTCCATCAGGCTGCAAGCAGCCTATGGCATGTCGAGGTGAGGTAATCGGCGGCAGGCCAGACTGACCGTCAGGCCACCGGGAAATGTCCCGGTGCTCCCGATGGCCAGTCCGCTATGGCGAGTGGATAGTGCCACGGATAACCGAACTAAGGAGACAATCTCGCCATAGTCCGCCCCTGCCGCTCTTCAGGGACGTTGTGCGCAACTCACCCCTACCGCTCTTCATGTACATCTCGCGTGCACACGCCCCTAATCGGATACGTCACTCACTCAACCCCTGACACACACACACGCACAACGCGCCGGAGTGACTCCCTTCAAATTCAACACAGATGATCAACCTGGATAGCCTGGAGATGCGACATTAATTCTTTTATACTGAAACTTGCCTTTAAAAAGTGCTTCCTTGATCTTATCCATGTTTATTTGCATGTTGAACACACGTCTACCACAACAGGAAGTAAAAAAAAAACCTGCAACTGCGTTAATTGCGTTAATTTTTTTTAACGCGTTAATTATTTTAAATTAATCGCATGCGTTAACGCGTTAATTTTGACAGCGCTAATTTTTTTTTACATGTTTTTACTTTAATGATTCATGATAGATACGAGTAGGAATGAAAATATGAGTACATTTAGGATTAAAAAAAACTACACTGGTCTCGCAGTTCGGTTGCGATTATGTCTTCGTTTTGGATTGATTTGTTATGGTGCATCACAATGTATTACATTTACAATTTGTAATTCAGAATAAATACACAAAGGGGAGTACTAAAAGTCAACTCGACAGATCTCACAGTTGCTACTGATGAGAATAGAGGCCAAACCTCGACACACATATACGGCCACAGGTGTCACACTTAAACTGGCAAAACATAGTTCGGTTGTCTACTGCTGCCATAATCCGCTTGGACTCAAATAAATGTATAGCAGAATGGCACCGTAATCGCCATGTGGTCTTCTCTAAGATCACCTTTTCAAGGTCATGCAGGTCCATATTGCACCATTTTAGATTGAGATTACGTTATCTCAATTCAAATGAATAGCAACTTAGACCCGGAAACACAATTCCATACATCATGACTTAACAAGCAGTTAGATAGCCTGTATTAGACAAATGAAGCATTTGAAGGCCATGTCTATCAGCTAATTCGAGAGAGGAAAAAAAACGTTACCTCACAGAGATATGCCACCAGGTCAAATGGTGAGTGAAACAGTGAGAGAAAAGCAGAGATGAAGCTTTACAATATATGCTTTAGTTTCCTCCCTAGTATTGAAATAGGGGTCTTGAGTTTTACTATACCTTCAGTTTCAGTTAAAGACTGCCCCAGCAAACTCGCAGTGAATTGCCTTTTGCATTACTCACATTTGCATTTGGCTTCTCTCACCATTGTTTGCTTCTGTGACACAAATGACTATAAATGTAAGCTATAACCGGTTATAATCTATTACTGAACCGAATGGTCTGTGACAATTAATATTGACATCCCTAGAGTACATGAACATTATAGTTTTCCTTTGCTATGAACTAAGTAGACAGTCACTGTTTTTATGTATAAATAGACCATAAATTAAATTGCAGAAGCTTAAGGTATTATTTATTACGTATCTTTGCTATTAACAATATGTTCAATGTCAGTTTTATATTGTCGCTTCATATATAGACCAATACAGGCTTATGGCAGATTCTAAATATTTTATTTGGTAACTTGCATTAGTTCTTGTGGCGTCATTACTATGATTTATACTTGCTTGTTTTATTTCAATCACATTATATGAATTATTAAGAAATTACCACCTTTAAACATAAAATATTTACGTTACGTTTGACGAAATTGGGCAGTATAAAGGCTCCTACACACCGGGACGTTTTTAGTTTGCGTTTACGTCAGTGTTTTACGAGACGTTTTTCAGTGTTCAAACCCAAGCGCTTTTCACTGGCGTCAAGCTGAAGAGTATGCTAAATCACTCTTTTGACGTTAGATGGTGCTGCACAACTTTAAGCATCTGACATCAGCTTATAACACAGAAGAAGAGGAGGAGAGGAAGTTCGCACATTTGTTTATAAAGTTACTGGTGACTCGAACAAGCATAGATGGTTCAAGCAGCAGCTCTAGCGATGAAGAGATGATTAGTGTTCACAGAGCAATAAGCAGCTCCACGTTCATATGGCCTCTTGGCATCTTCTTCAATCGGCGCTCGCATTGACAGTTTTGTGCTTGAGCGCCTCCAAGTGCTGTTTACAGTAACTTCAGCAGCTTCGTGCACGTGAGCAAAAGTGCCGATCTGATTGGTGGAGAAGGTTTTGACGCCACGTGTCAAAACAAAAAAAAAACGAGCATGAGGCATTTTATTTTTTTTTTAATGACGCTTTTGCGCCTGGCGTTTTGCTCGTTGGTGTGCACAATTACATTGACGAGGCGTTTTTTTTTTTTTTAAATGACACTTTTGCGTCTGGCGTTTTGGGCGTTGGTGTGCACAATCACATTGACGCCCTTTATTTAGTTACGAGGCGTTAAACGTCGACAGAAAACGCGAGCAAAAAACGTTGCAATGTGCACGAGCCTTAAGACATGCTTTCTAAGACAGTGGTTCCCAACCTTTTTCTTTGGGGCCCCCCCCATGAACATATACAAACATTGGAGCCCCCCCACCATATAAATACACACGCACGCACACACATATGTACTGTGTGTGTGTGTGTGTGTGTGTGTGTGTGTGTGTGTGTGTATGTATATATATATATATATATATATATATATATATATATATATATATATATATATATATATATGTATATATATATATGTATATGTGTGTGTGTGTGTCTGTGTGTAATATTAATAGTAATATATATAGAAAATATTAATTAATCAGTTTTAACTTGTCTTGGCCTTCAATAAAACCAAAATTTAGGTAGGCTTTGTCATACTGTCTAATCTTTTTCTTCGCCTCTGAAGAATCACTGCATTTACGTTTGTCTGCCATTTTTGTTTTGATTTTGCCTTTACGACACGTTGACAAGCAGATTGCGTGAGTGAGCAAAATTTAAATAATTATTTAAAGTTATTTATTTTAATTATTTTCACTATTATGTTGGAATTTTAAGTATGTGTTTAGAAATTTTTTTTTGGTACTTAAAAATACATATACAATAGTAGGGCTGCTCGATTTTGGGAAAAATCATAATCACGATAATTTTGGTCATAATTGTAATCACGATTATTCAAAACCATTGCCAGTTAAAGTCAAAATTATTAGCGCTCCTGAGAATTTTTTTTTTTTTTTAATATTTTCCAAATTATGTTTAACAGAGCAAGGAATTTTAACAGTATTTCCTTTAATATTTTTTCTTCTGTTTGTTTTATTTTAGCTAGAATTAAGAAAGGTTTAACTATTTTGAAAACAATTTAAGATCAATATTATTAGCCCCCTTAAGCAATATATATTTTTGATTGTCTGCAGAATAAACTACCGTTATAATGACTTGCCTTATTACTCTAATTAAGCCTTTAAACTGCACTTTAATCTGAATGCTTGTATTTTGCAAAATATCTAGTAAAACATTATGTGCTGTCATTATAGCAAAGACAAAGAAATCAGTAATTAGAAATGAGATATCAAAACTATTATGTTCAGAAATAAGTTAATAAAATATTCTTTCCATGAAACAGAAATTGGGCAGGAAAAGGTTTGCTAATATTCAAGAGGGCTAATAATTCTGACTTCAACTGTATACAGTTATTTTCCACCCTGCAAAGGAAAAAGAAATAAATACAATAGAATAAAAATATGAAACAAACTGTGCTTTAAGCATCTTCACTGTAAGAAAAACACTTTAGCTACAGCAGTCCTTCAGTCAAGAGCAGCGAGGGTTTTCTCGTTATGTTTGTTTAATAATGATAAAAACAGGTGACAGAAGGATTAAAGCGCGCTGTCTCTTTAAGGGTTTCTCTTTCACGTCTTTTGATCCTCAACTCGTTTGTTTATTACACAAATGAGGGTTAATGTAAATAATCACTAAACACCGCGTTTTGACACCTATTTGACCATTAAAGCGCTCACACTAATGACTTTAGATGTCTGCGCTCCTCTGCTCGTCTCAGTGTGTGAATGAGAGTGAATGCTGACCGGCCGCGTGCTTCTGACTGCGTGATCATGCTGCACACACACATAAGCTCTTTCGCGCTTTTAAGAGCAACACTAACACGTGTACAACTGGAACGTGGCAAAATATGATGCAATAATTATTTATCTTGATTAATGCTTTTTTTTATAATCGTTTGAAACCGAAATCTAAATTGGATTTTCGATTAATTGCAAAGCCCTTTATAATAGTGGAACATTTTTATGCCTTTTTCTACCTCAATACTTATCCTCTCCCGCGCCCCCCCTGTGAACTCTGGCGCCCCCCTTAGGGGGGCGCGGACCCCAGGTTGGGATCCACTGTTCTAAGATATTAGCCCCTTTCACACATACAGACCTTTCCGGAAAATTGCCGGCAATTTTCCGGAAAGGTCTGTATGTGTGAACAGGTCCTTTTTGAAAATACCGGTAAATTCGTTCTGGCTATTTTCCGGATAGAGAAGTTGTAACATTACCGGCAATTTGCCGGAACGCTGCGCTGTGTGAATGCAGAAGGAAGATTCCCGTAATAAGCGCGTGCACGTCTAGAACGTGCTGACGTGAGACGTCTGCTTTAGCCAATCACAACAGTCAGACGCATTTACGTCCACGCGGTTTGTGAGGATAAAAGCCTTTGAATATTTTTCCAGACACATTTAGCTGCTAGAAGTTAGTCAGGTTACGTTTATATGTTCCTCTTAATGCCAACTGTGTAAATAATCATCGATGAGATGCTTATGATAAGTCGTTGTTTGTTTACCTTCAAGCTTTGCGTGCGCCTATGAGCGCCTGCACACGCACATATTATGAACATCTCGACATGCGAAAGTGATCCTGCGAAAGTTGTTCACAATATTGATCATCCACAGAGTTTGTAATTTAGTCAAATGTTTACAAATACAAGCGCAGCCGTTTAAAGCTCATTTGTGGTGAATGATGTCAGAATTTACCGGTATTTTGGAATGGATGTGTGAATGCTCTTTTCCGGAAAATTTCCGTAACGTCCTCGCCTGTGTGAACAGCGCTTTTTTTCAATATACCGGTAAAGTCGTTCCGGAAATTTTCCAAAAATTTACCGGTATCACTGTGTGAAAGGGGCTATTGTCATTGACAAAAAATCCATATTTGTTTACCTAAATGGCATTTAGGTCATCCAAGCATACCAAAAGCTGCAGTCAAATGCATCTGTTTCACTTATTCACCAAAGTTCAACTTCATAGTTTAAGTTAGTTAGCTGTGTAGTCCTTCTTTTATGAGGGGAATTAGGCACTTTTATTAAATGTTTAAATGTTTTTCTTTTCTTTTTTTCCAGGACTTCCTCCTAGTGGCAGCTGGCAGGACCTTAAGGATCACATGCGTGAAGCAGGTGATGTATGTTATGCTGACGTTTTCCGAGATGGCACCGGCGTTGTGGAGTTTGTGCGCAAAGAAGACATGACCTACGCCGTTCGAAAGCTGGATAACACTAAGTTCCGGTCACACGAGGTAGGTGTGAGTTTGTAAACATAGACCGCCATTGGAAAGGACAGGACAGGGCATAGCTTAAGGATTTGGGAATATCAAGGTAAGCTTGATGTCAGAGACCCATTGATGGAGCCACATGGACTAGGAGGATTCATGGAATAGGTCTTTTGAATGTAAGTGATTTTATCAATGGGCCACATACTAAAGGACTGTAACTTTATGTGGCACTAAACCTGAGAACGCCTAAATCTGTTTTAGATTCACCAAGTGAGCCATGATTTAGGAGTTACCCAAGATGTTGTAGTTCTTCGTTAGAAAGTGTCCTGTTATGTGTTCCTCAGGGGGAGACTGCGTACATTCGTGTAAAGGTGGATGGCCCTCGCAGCCCCAGTTACGGGCGCTCGCGCTCTCGCAGCCGGAGCAGGAGCCGTAGCCGAAGCAACAGCCGGAGCCGCAGCTACTCTCCACGCCGCAGCAGAGGATCTCCACGATACTCGCCCCGCCACAGCCGTTCCCGCTCCCGCACCTAAACATCCACACCCCAGCTGTCGGCTGGCCACAATCATACACACCCTGTGTCGCCCTCTATTGGACCCACTGTTGTACTTCATTGCTCTCTTGACTCGTTTCCGTCTCTTTCCCCAGTTTGCTTTCTCTCATCTTTGGTTTGTTGGGTTTTTATGATTTGACTGTCATTTTGCCAATGGCAGCTACACGTGGTGTAAGTGGATGCTCCCCTTTCTCCCCTTTCCTTTCCCGTCAGTTTTTATTTTTATTTTTGTCGTCTCCTAAACCATGACCCTGTTGTGTCTTTGTCTTGCGTTCTCATTTTAATTGGATCTTCATACTCATCCCTTGTACTATATTTGACACAAGGGACTTGTTGAAATGCTTTAAATAGTTGTATGTGTGACAGATTATTCTGCTACTTTTTTTTTTTTTGTTAACAATGCTTCATTATTTGGGATGGGGTCATTTTTTTGTTGGAAAACTGTTCTACTTTTACCTTTTCATGTCTTTCTATAGACAACAGAAGAGCAGGATTAAAGAAAGCTTTGGAATAAAGGATTTTGAAGCACAGTTCATTCATATTAGGATATGTGGAGGAGGAGGAGGAGCAGGCATTTCATTTAAGGAGGCAATGGTATGACGGCAAGCAGCTTTAGTCACATTCAAAAAGGCAGTTGATGTTTTTCTACAGACTTCCAGTATTCTGGATTTTCTTAGTTCAGTAACACATTAGTTTTGCTTTGCCATTCTTCCTCCCTTCACAACACTCCCCTTCCTCATTTAATTTACCTTTTTCTCACTGGTCATCGCTGCTAAGCATGCATGTGTTCTGTCTGGATGTTGCAATGCTTGTGCTTACATTTAAGACCGTGTTTTGTTCCTTGTTTTTCTTTTGGATGTTTGAAATCCAAAAACATTTTTGCCTGTTGTCCAAAATGTGCTGGGATTTGGCCTTTATTGATCTTCCATGTAGATTTATCATTAGACAGCTGCAGTCGTTCTCATGTAAATTGTGTATTTGTCAAGAGAAAGTATCTGTTTTATTTCCTATCTTAGTTTTCCAAAGAAATAAGCACAATTTAATGTGTTTAGGCGGTGCTCTAAATTTCTTCCGGAGCATATCATCATAGTCTGGTATCCTTTTTGTCATTTACATAGAAATAAAAAAAAGAAAGACAAATACAGCTCCTATTATTAGTTAATGACAGCTTTTAATAATAGACGCTCTTCATATAGTTGTGATTCTAACTTGTTACCTCCCTCTTTTTGGTTTTGCCGGTATTCAAAGGTTTGGAGGAGGGGCTCACTGTGTCCCGATCCTTGGAGCCGGATCATTGGATCAGTTCAGGATCAGGATTAGCATTAGGATAAGGATGGATACATACATGGAGCGGGATCAATTTACCGGGAACGGGAACCATAGGAGAGGATCCCAACCCCAGCCCCGCATCCCCCCACCAAACCACATTTAAAGGATACCTGACGTCGTAATTGGCTTCTCTAGAACCAAATTAAAAAAAATTTTCTTTTTCCGTGGAGTTCCCATGATGTGGGCAGAAGGGATCCAGGCGCCTCTTGTTTTTGTGAGATGAGTTTTTCGATTATAAAAAAGGAGCAGAGCAAGGAACCAGAAGGCTGGATCAGTTGCTTTGGATGGAATCCGCATGAGGAGCGTGGTAAATAGAGGGGTTATAAATTCGTGGGAGGGTGGGAAAATAGGCACATTTTGAGGGGGGTGTTGTAGTTTATTTAGGATTTCCTAAAAAAAAAAATTACATTCGTTGGCATTTGCTGTGTTGGCAGTGGTGTTTCTTTTCCCCCACAATTGGCTACTTTATATTTCTAGATTGTAGTGTATTATTTTTCTCTTTCACTCTTCTTTAAATAAAGATTGAATGTTCAATGAATGTTTCCCTTGCTTATTCTTTTATCTTTAGAAATGAGTATTGAATCTTGCACAATAAAGGTATAAACATGAGATGCCCACATTAAACAGGTCCGTAGCCAGGGGGTTTGAGTGGTTCACCCCTCACTGACAAAGGTCCAGAATGTTTTGTCCTAATCATGAGCTCGTTTGTTTGATTGATTGTGGAAATAACCCATCGAAAAAGATTTAAAGACCAAGCAGAATGCTGTCGGTACTGATTTGGGACCCTAATTTGGCACTGCATGACTCCCCACGCCAAATTCAACAACCCAAATTCTGACTAAGGAATAATTAATGTGCTGTGCTGGCGTGTCCTTTGTTTCCTAATGATATATGATGCAATACATTTGTATTTTAAAAATAAGTACTGCTTTCATATTTCTTATTTTTAAATTTTTAGACACATCAGAAATCTAACAAGCTAATTCAGCTAAAAATAGTGCTTAAAATGCAGTATTTAAATCACATTATTGAATATAAAATGAGGTGAATATCTGCCAAAGGTCCACTCTTTTCACCAGGCTGGCTATGAGCCTCTTACATTTATAAAGCTAGTTTACATGTTGATGCAAGTGTCTACTTCATGATTTCACTTGCGTTGTATTCTCATTAAGCTGTAACAGATGTGGTTATGTAAAAAAAAGCATCTTTATTCTGATCAAAGATGACAATTGTATTATGTTTTAATGAATAAGAACATCTTGCTAACAAAAGTTTGTGTAATGGTTTGTAGGATAGTGTCAAACTATAAAGAATTAAAAAGAAGATTGTTTGGCATTTTACAGCATGATCAGTGGTATTTATACACATACCTTTCTCAGCATGTAAAGTACACCTCTCATAAATCTATCTTTTAAATTCATATTTTTAATATGAAGTTATACAAAATTATATTTGTGCATATACATTAGATTAGTCAGTACTGAAGCCAAATCTGGAGCTTATCTAACAAAATAACCTGCGATAATGGTCCAAAAGCTAGTGCACCCAAATTTAGATATTATAATAAAATATTTGATACATTTTTTAAAAGGATTTTAAAAAATCATTAGAAGCAAAAAATGTTGAAATTTTATAGTTTGTAAATTATTTTTTAAATATTTAGCTTGATATTTAATTGTATTATCTTTCATTTTGTAAATATGTTTGGCGACAAATATTGTTTTAATAAATATGTTTAGTAAATCTTTTTTTTAATGCACCAAAATACACTGCCCAAATTCACTGAGAGATGGATAAAAATATTAATTTTCAAAATGGGGTGAAATGAATTATGCAGAGCACTGTATACATGCATGGCAGATTTTTTTAAGAACATAAGCAGTTTACACTGACATTTTAGTTGGTACTGGAAATTATTGTAAATGTATGACATGAAAAAAATGCGATTTATTTAGTGTACTCTGACCTGTAGTGTAAATAATTTAATAATTGTTAAATAATAAGTAGCTTTTATTTTGTCTTTGTAGACTAGTTTGCAAGAATATAACTTGCATAAATGGTGAAGCTGCTGTTGGTTAATTCTAGTATGGAAAATGTATTTAACATTTGCCCATGATAACATCTAAAATGTGGGCAGTCAGAAGTATTTTACTATATAGAACGATTTTTTTTTTCATTTAGACTAATTGGCAGTTGTGTCAAACTAAGAAGTAATAAAATTGGTCAGTTCACAAATGTGAGCAATCAACATAAGGAAATCCTTTTCATAAACCACTAAATCGCATCCAACCTTGTATTTTACAGTGTGGTAAACAAATGGAGTAATATTAAACCTCACAGGAATCGATACCTTTGCCCTCAGGATGTAGGGCTGTGAATCCAGACGGGCCCAGGTGCATTGTGGGCCGAAATAAAATGCGGGCAGTGTGAAGCTAGTGGAAAACGCTCGTAACACGCGGGGAGAGGCTCGGCGTCCGCCAATCAGAAGGCCGGTGCAGTGCGGTGGGCGGGGCTTTCTCAGGTTTCGTGACGCGAAGTTGGCTGCGAGTTACGAGCGCCGCCGCATGGGTTGAGTTACGGCTCAAATAGTGGCTAGTGAAGTCAAGCGTGAACAGCGGCTCTCAAAGCCTTATCTAAACAGTATTCCAGTGTTAAAAGCATCAAAAGAGGGTGAGCACTGTTTTTTGCCTACTATGCATGACCATATCGCTCGAGAATAAAAATAATGCATTTCAATATGTACATGAATGTGGGGAAGTTTACTAATTGGTACTGTATTCAAATGAAGCATCGTGGACGCAGCTCTAGCGGCTACCTGTACTTTGCAGCAATTCTGCTTCCCCGTGTAAATCATTATTGTTGTAATAGTCGATTTTTTGAGAATCTTTTCAGAATGAATAATTAGGGCGGTGGCGTGCAATGAAAGTTAGAAGTGCTCGGCGTCTGAAGAAAAATGTTACGTAATTCTGCCAATCATGAGCGAGCTTTGAGAGCAGATGCTGAGTGAGGGGAACATCATCACCACCAACGTATGGCTCTGATGGACTGATCTGAATCCAGCCGAAGTCTCTTTAATTTTGACATGACTGTACTTGGGTAAAAGTTGCATATTTTTGCTTTGTAAAATTGGCCACAGCTCTCAACAAATAGTTCTCTCAGCCTTCTATGATTCCCTCACCATGACCTTATCAAAGGCAGACACCTGTGCTGTGTAAATTATTAATTGCACTTCACAGCATAATTTAGTTTCATTCTGCCCAATACAACTTAAAGCACCTTGATGCCTGTGTAACTGTTTAAGATCTTTAGTTATTTTATATATCAATTTAAAAGCACAGTATAGAAGTTTTTACCATAACAGTATTCACACACACACACACACACACACAAAAAACACTAGAACAGTCTTATATAGTTACTTGAATACTTTATCAAATATGTTTTGAAGATTGTTCAAATTCAGGGAAATAAACTTTTGACTAGTGACATTATGATGTCACACACCCTCGATTTTTAATTGATTTTGTAGAAAACGGGGAAACGCCAAAGATACTTAAATATGTTTAATATTAAGCTTCCCAGAGCCACATTATAACAGAATCCTAAAATAAATATAGTATGACTGATCGCTGATTCTTCCCCACATGTTCATGACCAGAAGAATCTAAAGCGCTGGACTGTGGCATATTAAAAAATCATTTGTTATTGTGCTGCTTTGCGCTCATCTCTCGTCAGTAATTGCTTCAGCATCCTTTTTTTGTTTTGAAAGCTTTCAACCTCATGGGCCGTTCACACCAAACATCATTTTCGGCTCTGCTCATTTTTAACGCGAGGCTTGCCACACTGCTTTTTTGTTTACTTTAGAATAGAGCAGTGTGCTGCATTTTTTTATGTTGCTAAGCAACCGGTTTTGGTGCTGGAGCACATGACATTGGGTGTGTTTTCAACTGCAGGCGCACAGAGCGCTCCATCAAAAATGCAAGGTGTCTGGTGTGCATATACAGAGTGTAAAACGCTCGCTACCTATAATAAAAAACTATTTTAACACCAAAGCCATTTAAAAAAAAAAGATGCCTCTTACTTAAAATAAACACTTTCTCTGTTATTGAGGCTATACACTGCTTCATTTAGCTCATCCATGAATATTATTTCAACATGACTATTGTAGGATGTATTGAAGACAGCAACTCCCATAATTCCACTCTGTCACAGCTTCATCAATCAAAATTATTGTCTCTTTAAACGATCTGATAATCAGTTTGGCCAATATTTTTGCAGATATTCTTGATTTTATTTCAGTTATCATGTATGCTGATGAAAGGGGGAAATAATCTATTTGTGAACATTCAGAATTTATATATTTGGCTTGTCAGTAATAGTAATGGTTATTAAACAAATTATATAATAAAAATATATTTTATTTAATATATTTGTCAAAGCAATTCAGTTATTGTACTTATTGGCAATAGGGTATATGCGGAAGGACTTTTAATTTATCAGTATCCTGGGTTAAGCGCTTCCGGTGAACTCTATGCCATTACAAAATTGTTGTGTTGAAGTTTGTTTTCTATAAAAAATAGCAATTTTCACGGCCTGAGTGGTATCCAATTTAAAGTGACTCTCAGATTGTACAAGAAGCACTGCATTAAATAGCATTTTCCCCCGCCATGTCTTCAGAATATGAACATTTTATTTTACCCCAGTATATTCAATAGAGCTTCTCCGCTCGCCTGCTAAACTTGCCGGGCGCTTGCGTGTAAATGGCTTATTCTCATTTAACGTTTTAACAACTAATTGAACTTTGAAGTCTATTTAACTGATTATTTTTTAATTAGATCACAACATCGATACTGTAAAACGAGAAAAAGACACATTAACCATTCACCTGAAGTATATAAGTATGGAAAGATACATTAGCTCTGCATATATTCTATAAAACAGTCTAACTAATAGTCCAACTCAAACTTATAAGATTAGTTGAGCTCTACTACACTTTTTAATTATTTATTTATTTAGAGTGTACCAAATTGTGGTACTTTTAAATAAGTATTAAGAGTTACGCAAATATAGTAGAAATTGAAAGTAGTGATCTGTACACACACTATGGCTAATATTGCACACATCACACTGTATGCTGGACACTTAAGCTTGATTAGAACTACAACCATAAATATGTGTTAAACTACAAACATGGTGTTAAACCAGACCAACGGGTAATTGGAGAGACTTGGGTAAAGGGGTTTGAATTGTGAATAATATCTAACCCTATGAAAAATTGTTTTGTGTTATATTTCATCAGCAACATTAATTTTAACAATGACACTGTTGGTCATCTCTTGAATAATATTTATGCAAACTCAAGAGAATTCTCTACAGGAAAGACCTGCGAATGGGAGATTACTTCATCTCTGATATGATAGGAAATGAATTTATAAAAGAAGTGTGGAGGATGTGATAAGATGATTGACAGGGCAGTGTAACTAAGCAACAGAACGTTCAGTTAATGACCGAGTATTTTAATGCCTGCTCTTATTACATACTCAAGTACTACAAAAAAAATTAGTCTATACTATTAGGGCTTAGTATAAGAAGTTGGTGCTGCAGTAAAATGTAAATGGTTTCAATTCACTTTATTTTGCTATGCAGTAGTAAGCTCTTTTCTGTGATTGGTTTAGGTATACCAATTAAATTACAAATATGAGTAAATGACTATGAATAATGAGTGACAGTAAATTAAAATTGCAATTAAAATAATATAAGAAATTGCCAGTTGTGAAATAATTTAAATTATACGAAGAAATTAATTTTTAAAAGAAGATGAAAATGATTGAGATCAGAAGTCTTTGCATTCAAGTATGACCCCTGTGTGTCATTGGTCAAACAAATAGTCCCGACCCCCACCTTTTGTGATTTGGTTAACCTATTTTTTTTTTTGTTATTTTAGTGAGTGCCACATTGTTTGAACCAGTCAGAAAGTTACCCTACAAAAATGTGGGCAAACACTCTATTCAAACCTGTACTTGGCATTGTACTTGTAATTGGATTGGAAAAAATGCATCCTAATACCAGGTGCGAACAGAGCCCCTGTTGCATATCCGTTTGGCCGGTTTAGTTTAATTTCAGTAAATATAGCTGAATATTCCTGTGCTTTCTCATACATCCTGCTCACTGAATGGATTTCATCAGGTCTTTCCCTCTCCTGGGTCCAACACTGAGGGCCTGTGAGTCTTTTGCATAGGAATGTGATTGAGGTGGCCTCCTTTTTGTCAAATCATGACTGCACGTTTCCTTTTTAGTAGATGCACTAGATCCTTAATAAGCTGATTGGAAAGATATGACTCTGTAAACTCACACAGGTCCCAGAGCAGACCGCTTACTGTATTTGCCTTTAAAAGATGTGACGAGCAGCAACAGTGGCTTGGGAATGGATTTATTTTGTTTGTAAATGAAGACTGTGTGGGAATATTCACTGTTTTTGACATTATTTTCTGCTAAATATAAGCAACAGGCTCTTGAGGTTTGTATGTGAACACCAACAGTTTTTACATTGGTTTTCCTACATGGGTTGACTCAGTCAACTTAAAAAAGACTTGCTAATAATAATATTAAACTTAATCTTATACAGTGTTTTTTAAAAGTAGCATCTCATAGCGTTTATATACAGTAGAAAATAGCAAGGTAAATGCATGCATAACTAAATAATAAAATCTAAATTTTTATCACATAAAAGCTATCCTAAAAAGTATGTTTTGACTGTTTTAAGAGTACTCGGTGATCCTGCGTTTCAATGATGAAATATAACACTGAAAAGGCAATTTTATTTTATTATTTCTTTATTTTATTTATTTTTTTAAATATTTTTAAATATACCCAAACTTATCTTGATATAATTCATGTTGTTGCAGATAAAATATAACACTGAAAAAGCGTTTTTTATTTATTTATTTTTTTATTATTATTTTTTAAATTAATTTGTTTATTTTTTGTCTATTAATTTATAATCATTCAAACAACTTTATCGAAGCCTCTCTACTTGACAGTTGGTCTCACTCATCCATCATTTTTATTGTTTACCCGAGTTTGTAGTTCGAATCAAATTCACATCCAACGCGCAATTGTGGACAGTATTTGTGGTCAGAGTAATGGACAGTTCTACAATTTAAAGTAAACCATCCGGGCACCTTTAGCATACTCTTCAACATACTATGCAGGGTTCAACGCTTGGGATTTTTTTTACTGGGCCGATAGGGCTAGTGGTTGAGATTTTTACTTGCCCTGCCAAAGTTTTCAGTGGCCCCACCAAAAAAATAAAAAATAAAAATTAATAGCTAATTCTTAGCCACATATTTTAAATAATGTGGCAAAATAATGTTTGTGAATCTAAAATGTAAACATTTTGAAAATGTTTATAAATGTATAATGAGCTAAATTCAAGATTTTATGCAAACGAAAGAGCGGTATGGAAAATGTGCTGCTATTTTATTGTAATTCTAAATTATTTTTATAAAAATGACTTAACAGATTGATGAGTTTTTTTTTTTCTTCTTAATTTTGTACCCATGTTATTGTCTGCTTCCAAGACTTTAGAAAACAGATGTTTTCTTTTAGCCTCATAGTTTGATGTTGCCGCCGTGTTGCCATCTTTCCGCTGTACTGGGGTCCGTTCTTCGTACCTCGCTTAAATGATCTAAGATTATTTGGCAGATCCTGGATCTTTTAATCTTGATAACTGATCTCTCGCTAATTTGGTTCTTCAAACAAGTTCGCGAATTAGATTAGAATGTCTGGATGAACTGATCTGAGATCGCTGCGTGTGTTGTGAAGGACAGATCTATCGATCCTCGAAATCATGATCAGCAATGCAATGATTGGCTGACGGCACAGCAGTGTAATGACATCATCTGATTAATATTCAATTATCCATGTGAGCAAAATTACATCAAATTAGCAGTAAACGGTTAGTTAAATATGACACGCAATAACCTTCCACATTTGTTGTGAGCTGCAGGCTTTACACTTTCATTTGTCAAGACAAGAGTATTCATCATGCATTTCAATGCAAATCAATGTATTTAGTTCTACATTTAGAAAAGATTTTCTTTATAATAGTATCCGTTTTTTAATCGGTGTAAAGAATAACTGGTTGTTTACAAAAGCATTTTCATATTGGTAAAGGCATCTGCAACTTTTGTGAAGCATCAAATCACTGGCATATTAACTATCAAAACATGTTTATGACTGCTGAAATGTATTATTGCTTTAAAAAAAGTCACATATTGTGCATTTCTATTATACACAATTTGTACTAAAGCGATCTAAAAAGTTCATATCAATAAGTTTTCTCTTTGCACCACCAGGTGGCAGTCTTTGTACTTTCATTTCGAGGGTGCAGATTGCATACGTTTTATTAATATGTATAACTTTATTTTATTAATGACTTTAACTTTATATATATATATATATATATATATATATATATATATATATATATATATATATATATATATATATATATATATATATATATAGTTTAAAAATATGTACCATTTTCCCAAGTGTATATAACTACTACTGTAAGAAAATATCAGAATTCGGAACATACTTTCTGTATTATCTTTGCTTGAACTGAGCCGATCTAATCCTGTTTATGAATTGAACCTGCTCCCGATCAGGTTTGACCTAGCAGAACTGTTGCTATGACAACAACTCTCGGATCAGCTTTGAAGAACGAAACGATCCTGGATCATGTCAAATCGTCAATATCCAAATCCAGCTAACTGAGTAATCCACGTACGAAGAACGGACCCCTGGTTGTTGGCAGGTTACAAAAAAATAACATGCTCCTCGTTACTGGCCAATAGGGGCCAGTATAATCCTGTCTACTGTCCCGAGCATCTTTCATGCTGGCCCTGGGCCACCGGGCAGTCCTTATTGTTGAGCCCTGCTATGGTCTGGGACATACTAGATCAATATTCAAATACTATTTAGGATGGATAGCATGTGAATTGAAATGCAGCAGTTGTTTCTGCAATCCCGTAGGACGTAATGAAGACCACAATTTTCCTGATTGTACACTCATTACACTACTACAGCTTTGTATACGAATTTGCGCTCTACTGGTGACAATTACATGTGGTGCCTTTTAATGCAGTTTTATTTCCCCAAACGCTCCATTTATTTGATAGATGCACTGGCTCAACCAATGGTGTAAGTTGAGGGGCGGGTCGTTTATGTCTGACCACTGGCATGTGTGGACTGGAGAACTCTGGAAATCTTTTCCTTTTGTTTTGTTATGAGAGTGACACAGTTAAACATGATTGCATTGAAGAACCTAATTTAGCTTTATGATTCATGTTTGTCCTTGTTGTTTAATGGTTTCTTCACATTCACAGCCACCATGACTGACAGGAAGGCAGTAATAAAGAATGCTGATATGTCTGAGGACATGCAGCAGGATGCAGTGGATTGTGCCACACAGGCTATGGAGAAGTACAACATCGAGAAGGACATTGCTGCATATATCAAAAAGGTCATGTACAAGACATTTAGGATCGACACGTTTTTATTTGTACGATCAGATTTTAATTTCATATGCAGGTCTTCCAACAGGGGTCTTTTTGATCAAAATGCTGAAGTGCTACTTGATTGAACTACTGAGTAATATTACATTATTACATGCACTTACCATATGGTTAGGGTTAGATCGGGGGTTAGGGTAATTTACATGTAATTATGCAATATTACATGAGCCTAAAATTAATTTTATTAAATCATATTAATATTAAATCAGATTAAAATTCAAGTGTTTATATAATGGTGCCTGAGACTGGTTTCTGTAATGACAGTTTTGATATTCTTTAGTTCAATTTGGGCTCTGCAATATTGCAAAAAAAAGATCACAAAATCATGTTTCATAGCATTCGATATCAATAATTATAGAATTTTTTTTCAAATACATTTAGAAATATTATAATTTTATGTACCCACTGTATTTTAATTTACCAGCATTACTAAGGCAAATGGTTTCAATAGTCAAGAACAAAAATATATAAACAAAATATCATCTTTTTATTATAAAATAAACAAATATTAAAGACACTCTTAAACTTGTCAATGAATCTAATGCGTAAATACTGAACAATCCAAGCAAACTTCAAAGTGTGAATAATAATGATACAGTAAACCTCAAACTCTGTCAACAACACAAATTTCGATAAGTAAATCTGAGCTTTAAAGTAAAGAAACCAACCATTATTATTCGAACACATACTGCAACATTACAAATTGTGAAGTTGAATGACTACATTACCCCCTATGCTAAAAAAATATTTCGGATAGGGTGCTAGTAGCTCGGATGCACAAGAAAAGAAACCAAAAAGCCACTCTGGCAACATACTTCTTTGCTTTTTTATTTACAATCTCCTTACTGCTGCTAGCCACGGCACTCATTTTCACAAATGTGTTATTATTCTGACCTTAAGTTACAAGCTTGTGGATTTCTTGACCATTTACAGTGGGCTTTGCGCTCTCGCTCCCCTGGTATCTCTCATAACTAGGCGACCATCTGATCAAGCGTTTCCTCATATAATGACAAACAGGCAAACCATTGCTGCAGCTCTGATGCAAGAAATGTGTATGCTCCATACAAAGTGTGAAGCAGATAGTTCCAAATTCAACTAGGTGCAGCTAGAAAATGTGCATGATTCTGTGCACAACATGTGCGCATCGATCCCATATGCGTGCACTGCTTCCAAGGTGCGCACTCAGCAGCAACAGAAAACTATAGCACCTCATACCAAAACTACATAACAAATCTTTTTTTCTTTTTTTATGATATTGACAATAGTGTTTGTTCAATAAATATTGATAATGATTTTATTGCCCAGCCCCAAGTTCAATAGTATTATATTGATTTATTTTTTATTTTTTTTTAAAGAATTTTCATTTTTATAAACTGACTTTTAGTAATGAATAAATAAATAAGAACAGTTGCAATTAGATGGATTTTTTTCCTATTGGTGCCTTCAGAATGTATTAGGCCCCATGTTTCAGTCATACTTATCAATGAAAATGTTTTAAACATTTAAATCATTGTCATATCGACTATAGAAGTGTTTCTCTAACACGTTCCTGGAGGACCACCAGTTCTGCACATTATCCATAGCTGCTTCTGAAATTGCATACTTGTCTAAAAACAGTATGCGAGCCGAGTAGTATGTCCAAATTCATAGAATTCGGAAAACTGTATGTGAAAAGTACCCGGATGACCTACTACTACCAGCAAGATTCTGAAATAAGCATCTGATGCATGCTACAGTATCCCATGATGCACCGTGAGAGAATTTATGAATAGGAGTGAAGCCACTCAACTGACACCGCTAGGTCAAGTAGGTGATTTTCGACGCAGCCCTTGTCTCCTTAACCAAACACACCTGTCACCTTATCAGCTCATTAGCAGAGACTGAAAGACCTGTAATGGATGTGACCGACAAATGAGACATACAAAACATGCAGGGCTGGCAGTCCTTCAGGAATGTGGTTGAGAAACACTGGACTGTAGCATTCATTGTTGTTGTTGTTTTTTTTTTTATTTTTTATTAATGAACTACTTGAAGGCAGAGTTGTGTTTTTTTGTGTAAATTGTTGAATACTTGTTTAAAATGAAACTCGCACAAATGTAGTTCATGTCAGATAATAATAATAATAATAATAATGTGATTTAATAATGTGAATAATTTGAGTTAATATAACAAATATGTATTGTTACATTGAGTATAGCCGTTAGCATTAGCATTCAACAAGTAAGCCCTAATGCTCAGCTAAATGCTGCACTATCACCCACATTAGAGTGTATTTCATTAAATTAAATTTTAATTTGTTAAATTGTACATAATTAAAGATGGTCTTAATGCCTCTGGTACTGATGTATATGTGTATATGGTACTGATACACAATGTCATCACAGGCAGGGTTTAAATGCACTCGTTGATCTGTGAAGTTCCTCCTTATGATACTGAATACTGTCAGTGAAGTAATCATTTCTGTTTTTGCTTTTCAACAGGAGTTCGATAAGAAGTACAATCCCACATGGCATTGTATTGTGGGACGGAACTTTGGCAGTTACGTGACGCACGAAACGAAGCATTTCATCTACTTTTACTTGGGTCAGGTGGCCATCCTGCTCTTTAAATCGGGCTGAGGAACATCTGACAATCGTGAAAGCTGGACAGCAGATTTGGACTGTGATGCACTGAGGCTTGAGCCGCACACACACACACAAACATACACACATGCTTACATTCTCTCTCTCACACACACACAGACACACACATACATACACACACACACACACAGACATGACTTTAGCTATAGAGGCTGTGCATAATTGCATGGACCGTGTATATTATTTTATTTGTATATGTTGCAATACAGTAACTTTTTGCTTTCTGTAGTTGCACGAGATGACGCAACAAGATGTTTTTGGGTTTTTTGTTAGGTTTTTTTCCAAGTCCAAATTTATTTTGCACTAAAGTTGTACAAAATGCTTTGACCGCTGCCTTTAAATTATATTAAAGAATGATATGTCATACTTATTTTGGGGTAGAAGGTGTTTTTCTTTTATTAGCCTAAACAGGAAAGTCTATATTCAGCATTTGGTTTAGTGTCTGGTTTATTTCTCTGTCTAGTTTATTTTAATTTTGACTTACAATTCTGTCAACTACTAGCAACTTATGCAAAGTTACCGCTTCAAGATTTTAGCCCTGATTTTGACCCGCTGACAGGTTTTGAGGAATTGCCGACAAATAGACGAAATCACAGGCAAATCGGTGCTTGTTTACACGAGTAACAATCAATGTCGCAGACACCTTTCAGATATTTAGCGATTGGAATCATGTTGCTTGAAATATGTGCTGGTTGAAAATAAAATCTGTAATCACCAACAACCAATGAAAGAGCAGTATCCACTAGTTGGGGTATCTGTAGGCCAGGGGTGTCAAACTCAATTCCTGGAGGGCCGAAGCCCTGCACAGTTTAGTTCCAACCCTGCTCCAACACACTTACCTGTAGGTTTCAAACAAGCCTGAAGGACTCAATTAGTTTGATCAGGTGTGTTTAATTGGGGTTGGAACTAAACTGTGCAGAGCTGCGGCCCTTTTGGAACTGAGTTTGACATCGGAGAGGTTGAGGGATGTCAAAATATTTGTTTCTTTAGTGCTCCTTGACACAGACAATTCTGTAACTGGTTATGTACTGATGTCATTTATCTCATATGCACTATATTGTGGTATCTTACTGTGGCGAGGGAGGGGAGCGCGAGTACGCTCGGACTACTTAAAAACGCAGGAACTGCACAAATATATTGCTGTGAGTTTGCTGAACAGTCTTTCACTGACACTGAAGTTAGAAGCCCTTGTTTCACTGTTATGGAGAAACTGAAAGTAAATCTCTCTCTCTCTCTCTCTCTCTCTCTCTCTCTCTCTGTGTGTGTGTGGCCCTTTTAACCTGTTGGCATGAGGTAACTTTTCCTCTCCTCTCAGCTGTTACAGCGATTCTTCTAGATACAGACACAAACGAGTTTACTCCTCCGCATCTATCATGGATCACCTGTGATCTCTGCTGCCGTTTATCAGTGTCACTTATCGGTAAACAGCGTCAGAGCCAATCGCAGCGCTTTCTGTTGAGTGTGTGACCAATCATAGGAGTGCAAGAACTCGCTCGACAAGGCTTAGAAAGCAAGCAGGATATTTTTATTTGTTTATTTGCTATAAATGCTCATGGTGTTTTAAGGACAAAATTGTATTATAAATAGTATATAAATAATATCTTTATAAATCTAATACAAGAATTCTTGTGCTGTGAAGGAAATGTAAAATTGTGTATGGAAAGCATCGTCGATGCACAGTGATACACCGAGATATTAAATTGAACTGAATCGGATGATAATTGTAACTGATCTGTGAAAACAGTGTAGGTTCACACCTCTTGTTAAAAGTGCGTCTTTTCGGCCTTTTTGGACCAAAGAAATGGAGGTAAAACTAGTGGAAATTTGACAGTAGCACCCATGTCTGTTTGATGTGTCATCTGAGCAATAAAACAACATCTCGGGGAAAAAAAAAAAGTTAATTCCCTAATTCCCTTTAATATCCAGGTGAGCAAAATAAGTGCATTTTATAACTCACTAAAGCTTTTTTCTAATTGGGTACATTAAAAAAATATATAATAATTTGATGGTTTATTTCTGGCATTTGGGGGTGGTGGGAAAAAAACGAAATAACGGCCGTTAAATTACATAAATTCATAGTAAAATTATAGACAGAATTACAGAAATTAAAATTTAAGGAAATTTCTATCATTTTAATGTCCGTTATTTTACAGTAAATTTCTGTAATTTAACAGCTGTTATTTTACGGTTTATTTCCAGCACCCCAGCTGCCAGAAATAAAACGTAAAATTAAAGTATTTTTTTTTTACAGTGTAGTAAAATAGTTTGTGGACAAAGGCAAAGTTGACTTCTTTTTTTGTCATTTTTTTTTCTTGTTGTTTGTTTGTTTTCCCTATTTTAAAATCAATCAGTTTGAAAAACTTTGTTGCTGATCCATCTCGCAGTGTAAACATGAAAATCATGCAGCCTGAACTCGGCATTACTTTACATCTGGCAATTTTGTTTATTTAATTTGGATTTTCTTTTTATTCTTTTACAATTCTGACTTCTACGCAGTAGATATGTGCATCCCACAATTCAAATAGTCTCATTCCTGACTGTTTCTTACAATCCTGAATTTACATCTCACAAATTTCTCGTAATCCTGAATATTTTCCACAATTAAGCTCTTTATTCACATTTTGCAATTTGTACATTTTCATGCAAATCCTCCAAAAGTGTATATCTCAAACTTCTACATGTGTTTTGCAATTGATGAGATAAACGTACCGTGGTAAGATTTTTTAACATGATCAATTATCTTCTTTTGCATCTTATAAAATACAGCTCACGAATTTAGAAAACTTCATTATCTGGGGATACAAGGGCACTTGCTGCATGCATTTTTGCTGAGGTATGGAGTATCCAAGCTGAGTTGAGTTACTAATGAGCAGACCTGTCTGAAAACAAGGGGCCATTAATGGGAGACAGTGCCTCTCCAGTTTCAAGGGCACGCATTTACTAAAGGCTTTGGTGCCTTTTTATGCATCCTTATGAAAGTATGTTTAAATATGTCAATAGTGCCCTTTGCGAACCCTTTGTCGCAACACAGAAACCCGCAGTGTGTTTCAGTCGCACTCCAAATAAATTATACAGCGTTGAGTTCAGTCTGTTCTGTAGCTCTGCTTATTGCAGACTGTGGGTTGTGTACATGTTCTAACACTTACTTATTTGTCTGTGGCTATTTGCAGAGAAGAATACAGATTTACAGCATTATACATGTCCATACACATAAGCAACTGTTGTAAAACATCAACGATTGTCCCTCTGGTATTATCCATGGAACTTAAAAACAAACAAAGGTCCTTAAAAGTGCTTGAATTAAATTTGTTTATGGTTTTATTTTTAACAAGTCTTGTACAATAAGGCTGACAAATAATGGACATTTTATCAATATTTCGGAAACTGCATATATCACTAGTATTGAATTCAGCTAATTTTATTAAAGTTCCATGAACATGACCTTGTCAAAATGGTCAATTTTAGAAAATTAAGTTCTTAATGTAAACCTGTTCATGCTTTTATCAGCAGCAGGGTGGATTACTGTAATGGACTTCTCACTGGCCTTACTCCCAAAAAGACAGTCAAACAGTTGCAGCTCATCCAGAATGCTGCGGCCAGGATTCTGATCAGAACCAGGAAATCAGAGCACATCACACCCGTCCTCAGGTTTTTACACTGGCTCCTAGTTACATTCAGAATAGATTTTAAAGTATTATTACTAGTTTGTAAATGAGTTGAGGAGTTCAGTTAAAGCAAGGTGAATCCGCCTTTAGCTACTGCGCCCCCTGCTGCTGGAGTTAGCTTAGAGCTGATCAGATGTGCTTCAGTAATAGGCACATTCAAATCCAGACTGAAAACACATCTGTTTAGCTGTGCTTTTCCTGAATGAGCACTGTGCTACGTCCAAAAGTTTGCACTATTATTTCTTTTTTTATTATTCTTTTATATTTTAATGTTTTAATCATTTTTATTTTCTTGTTTTATTCCTGTTTATGTTAAGCACTTTGAATTACCATTGGGTATGAAATGTGCTATATAAATAACTTGCCTTGCCTTAAATATTAAGTACATAAAATCATTTCATGGTGCTACATATGCTGGGGTATGAATTACAAAGGTGATTGATTTAAAATGAATGGTGTTTCCAAAAGGACTTGAGTCTGCTGTTTATGAAAGCATGGGAACCTTGATTGTCATATATGACTGTGGACCGCAAAACCATCATCTTATGTTGCATGCCTTTATTTTTTACAATAGGCAAAAATACACTGTAAATGTTAATAAAGTCGGTTGAATATTAAATAATGATTCATGAAGACAATTTTTAAATTTCCTACTGTAAGTATATCAACTAATTTTTTTGATTAGTAATACATTTACATTTAGTCATTTAGCAGATGCTTTTATCTAAGCGACCTACAAATGAGGACAAGGAAGCAATTTACACAACTATAAGAGCAGCAATGAACAAGTGCTGTAGGCAAGTTTCAGGTATGTAAAGTGTAAGAAGCAAAACAGTAGTAATGTAAGTTTTTTTTTTTTTTTTGAGTACAATTAGCGGTAGAAGCAGAGAGGCAATTGCAGATTAGGAAGGAAAGTGAAAACTAAATAGTTGAGTTTTTAGTCGTTTCTTGAAGACAGCGAGCCATTCTGATGCAGTTAGGGAGTTCATTCCACCAACTGGGCAGATTGAATGCGAGAGTTCGGGAAAGTGATTTCTTCCCTCTTTGGGATGGAACCACGAGGCGACGTTCATTCACAGAACGCAAGTTTCTGGAGGGCACATAGATCTGCAGAAGGGAGAGCAGATAAGAAGGAGCAAAGCCAGAGGTCGCTTTTTAAGCAAACATCAGAGCTTTGAATTTGATGCGAACAGCAACTGGCAGCCAGTGCAAACGGATGAGTAGCGGAGTGACATGTGCTCTTTTAGGTTCAATAAAGACCACTCGTGCTGCTTCGTTCTAATGCATCTGAAGAGGGCTGATAGAGTTAGCTGGAAGCCCGGCTAGTAGAGAGTTGCAATAGTCCAGTCTGGAGAGAACAAGAGCTTGAACAAGGAGTTGAGCTGCATGTTCAGATAGGAAGGGTCGGACCTTTCTGATGTTATAGAGTGCGAATCTGCAAGATCGAGCAGTTCCAATAGGCATCGCTGAGAACTTAATTTGTAATTTTTTTAACCCTCCATTTGCAGATTTTCATCCATACATGAACATAAAGCTTATTTATTTGGGTGATATATAAATCTCAATTTCCAAAAGTTACACTTAAGGTTGGTTTTGCAGTTCTTGGTCTCATATAACTTTATTTATACTATCAGAGGCCATGTTGCAGCTTTTTTATGTTTTAGCATTTCCTTTGTGTTGACATTTCCAGCTGAAACAGTAAATCCACTTTATTTTTTCCTTTATTTTTTCGTTGAAATAATGGTGGCTGATGGTTAACCTCGTTGCTCATAGTAGGTCTGCTTTAACGGTTTTTGTTATCAATAAAGTAATTAGATGTTGCCCTTAAAACAGTGCCAGAATTGAAATCCAGGCAGATATTCTTACTTGGGAGTGTCCAATCCTGCTCCTTAGGGAAAAATGTCCTGAATAGTTTAACTCATACTCTAATTAAACACCCATGAACCGGCTAATCTGGGACTTGCTAGGCCAGGAGGGTCCAAACTCAGGAGTGTCCTCGCTGCAGACTGTAGCACGATGACCTTCTGGATCAGGTCTAATACAAAGTGAGATCTATTTAAAGGGATAGCTCACCCAAAACTGACAAATTCTGTCATCATTTACTCACCCTTCGCTTGTTTGAGTTTCCTTCCTCTTGAACACAAAAGAAGATATTTTGAAGAAAGCTGTAACCACTGACTTCCATAGGATTTGTTTTTTCCTACTATTGAAGTCAATGTTTTCAAGTCTCAGTTTTCTTCGAAATACCTTCTTCAGTGCTCAAAAGAAGAAAGAAACCCATAAATGTTTGGATTTGATGGTTAATAAATCTTGATTTTTGGGTGAACTATCCCTTTAAATAACCTTAAAGTTGATTGTAATGTCAACAGCGACCTCTAGTGGTCAGCTAAATTTTGGAAAGCCAAGGTGTAGTTTTCAATAGTATCTGGGTGCAGCCTTTATGATGCAAGCTGAGATTGCATCACTCGATGCAATGTCAGACACAATTGCACTCAATGGAGTGAGTGACGTCATTGTGACGGGTAGGGTTAGGGGTGGAGTTAGGTGAGCCTACTAAAAAGCATTGGATGCAGCTCAGATTGTACTGCACCAGATCTGCATCCAGACCCCCCTAATAGTTTTTGTTGTTTTAACTAAAGTCCTAAAATGCAGGGTCTTAAAATGTCTTCAATTTTAAAAACTAAAGTTTAGGCCTTAAACGTCTTAAATTCACTGAAATAATGTGCTGTGTGTCTTAAATCATTTTAAACAGGTCTTAAATTTTCTGTCCAAGTAAAGCTACCCAATCGGGCCGACATTCATCCAATCACCAACAATCCATCCTTATAATGGATTGACCTTTTTTTTAACATTTAGGATTGTTTACAAGTTTTGTATAGTAAAGAGATACAATTTACAATAACAGTTAGTCATTTTTACAGCAATTTCTCCAAATTTAATTCCCAGGGAAAATAAAAAAACATAACAATGTAACCATTTATGTCAGTGGTTCTCAAACTCCGATGTCCTGCAGAATTTAGCTCCAACTTGCCTCAATGCATGGATGTTTATAGAAAGCCTAGTAAGAGTTTGATTAGCTAGCCAGGTGTGTCTGATTAGGGTCGGAGCTAAATCTGCAGGACACTAGATTGAGAACTCCTGATTTACATTATCGTCCATTCATACAAAAACTATTTACATCAATCTCAAACTCAATTCCTGGAGGGCCGCAGCTCTGCACAGTTTGGAGCCCCAATCAAACACAGCTGATTTAGTAGCGTCTTGATTATTTGTAGCAGCTGTGCTTAATTAGGGTTGGAGCAAAACTGTGCAGTGACCTCGAATTGAGTTTGAGCCCTATGATTTACAAAAATAAGACAGAAGTAGACGTAATATTTATAAATAGGTATAAAACTTAAGGTTTTAAAACACATTAGGTTAAATAGAAGTTAAACTCAATCAGTTTGGACCAAAAGTCAACAAATATACATATTTGATTATTGATTGTCTCCACAATAAATGTGCTTTTCACAAACTCGTCATTTGTCAAAGAAAAATTATATATAAAAAAAAAAGTGTATACAACTGAAGTTTAAGTTAACACATTGAAGTGTCACTAATAAATAGTTACATTCGTTTTTTTGTTTTTTTCGGGGGAAGCATTTATTAAATTCAAAGGGTCTTAAAGAGTCTTCAATTTGACTTCATATAACCTGTAGAAACCCTGAAAATAAACTGGGTTTTATTCATTCATTCATTCATTTTCTTTTTGGCTTAGTCCATTTATTAATCCGGGGTCGCCCCAGCGGAATGAACCGCCAACTGATCCAGCACGTTTTTACGCAGGGGATGCCCTTCCAGCCGCAAACCATCTCTGGGAAACATCCACACACACTCTTTCACACTCATACACTATGGACAATTTAGCTTACCCAATTCACCTGTACCGCATGCCTTTGGACTGTAGGGGAAACCGGAGCACCCGGAGGAAACCCACACAAACGCAGGGAGAACATGCAAACTCCACACAGAAACGCCAACTGAGCCGAGGCTCGACCCAGCGACCTTCTTGCTGTAAGGTGATAGTACTACCTGCACCACCGCGTCGCCCTAATTATTATTAATAAGTATTATTTGGGAAATATTGCCTCAGTTAAATTATAACATTATACTCATTACAGTACTGCATTTATAGACCTATTTATTTAGACTTTTGTTTACTTTAATCCATTGTTATGTACACTATTTTAATCAAATTAATTATTTGTTCATTTCCCAGAGATGGGTTGCGGCTGGAAGGGCATCTGCTGCGTAAAAACTTGCTGGATAAGTTGGCGGTTCATTCCGCTGTGGCGACCCCGGATTAATAAAGAGACTAAGCCGACAAGAAAATAAATGAATGAATGAGTTATTTGTTCATTTAAATGAAATGTTTGTTTATTTTAATCCTATTTTGGGTGATTTATTTATCCAAATGCTATTTAATCCCATATTAGTATGAAGAATTCTTAGTTTATTTCATTCCAGTTTTGTTTATTTGCTACTAATGATTCTGCTTATGAGTATTAATAATTTATTAGTCTTTTACATGTACGTTATTTTTATAACACTAAAGAAAATGTCCTAGGAGGATCTAACAGGGCACTTGGAGGCCAGATGACTGCATGGGAGACTGGACACCAGAGATGGCCTTTGGGATTGGCTCTAGTCTGGGCCTTTACATGAAGCTCTGAGTAGGCACCCTCCTGTGGCAGGAACTGTTGGCAAAGATGGAACCATTTGATTTGCTCTGTCTCATTTGGTTTCAAAGATTGTAAGCACCGCCTGATCTCTGGCAGCTGTGGCCATGTCACGACAAATGCACATAACCAGAGTGTTCATTCCCTACAGAGGCAATATAACCAGACACACATGCTGCATCTTCAAACGAGCTCAGTTAGATAGTCATCTTCAGCAGATAACCACAATGTAAACCTCTCTATCAGTTTTAACAGCTTTGTATCAAGTGATATGCAAAGAGACTCAGAGAAAAGTTTTAGATCAATAAACAAAACAGCATAAAACTGGGCATGCAGTAAGTTTAATTTTAAAATAAGGAAATAGGCCACAGAGAGTTTTAATATCATCCAACTTCTTTGAAAGTTATTTCTTGATAGTGATTCTTAAAAAATAAATAAATAAACATAAAAAGTATGTTATTAGCCCATTTCAAAACTAAATAAATGATATACATTACAGGAAAATAGATAAAAACAAAATAAACAAAGTCAGGATGTAAGAAGATATCCAGGTACAGATTTAAAATCTTTATAAAAAAACAAGTATACGGCTGGCTTAGCATGTTTGTATACGCACTTTCCCAGAAACGCTGTTATTATAAATAAATCTTCAACCCTATAGTATTTTTTCTTTTGTTTTATTAATGCATGGACGACATATACAAAACAAGACCAGAGGTGTACACAAAAAATACATAAAAAAATAACAGAGTTTTATAAAGGTACAAAAATAGGCAAAACAAAATAAAATAACAGATAAAGAAAAAAATATGCTAGGCCTTGTTAACTCATAACAACTTAAATGTGTCAAACAAATACAGTTTTAACAGCTTTTTTTGGACTCTTCTTAATGGTATTTTATATAAATATCTAGTTCTTTAAGTATCATTGAAAAAAAGAGGTTTCTGACTGCTGAATTCAAAATGATGGATATGAAATGTTTTAAGTGTAATCAAAATATTGATAACATAACTACTTATCGGCGAGGCAGTGGCGCAGTAGGTAGTGCTGTCGCCTCACAGCAAGAAGGTCGCTGGGTCGAGCCTTGGTTCAGTTGGTGTTTCTGTGTGGAGTTTGCATGTTCTCCCTGCGTTCGCGTGGGTTTCCTCCGGGTGCTCCGGTTTCCCCCACAGTCCAAAGACATGCGGTACAGGTGAATTGGGTAGGCTAAAATTGTCCGTAGTGTGTGTGTGTGTGTGAATGTGTGTGGATGTTTCCCAGAGATGAGACCCCGGATTAATAAAGGGACTAAGCCAACAAGAAAATGAATGAATGAATGAATAACTACTTATCATGAATACAACAATGACATGTTCATAATTTGACAGCCCTTTATCCTTTATAAATTTAGATGACTTTATCCATAAACGTGTTGAATAGTGATAATGTCATAAAAACGTTGAGGTATTTATTTAACTCAATGGTTGAGTTAAACATTTGACCTTTTTTAGATCATTTATTAATAACTTAACCAGTTAAGTTAAATATTTGGTGGTTTGTTTGGTTATTTTTAACCTTTATTGGGTTATTTGTTCAATAACTCAACCAGTGGGGTTAAAAATTGGAATTTCAACAGTCAACCGATTTAACTGACACAAAACAGCTGTATTATCGATGCCTAATGTTGTTTTTGCATTATAAAGTTTATCTAAGCTCTAACTCAATAATATTGTTGTTATTTATCAAATTCTCCGTGTTGTGTTTTTATACCCTTTCACCATCCAAGACCATCTTTTAGAAGCGTTTGGATGTGGTTGAAATGCATTGTACATTGTGGATAATGAGTGAAGCCTGCTGCAGCTACAGCACACAGAGCTCCATATTCTGCTCCATATTGAGTTTATAACAGTCTGTACTTTGTTCTGTTTCTTCTTTGTGAGTCTTGATTTATTTAAACAAAAGTGTCTGGAAATAAAATGTAATGGAAAAAAGCATTTTCAATATTATTTATTTATTTACACAGGCATAATTATCAAATTAATAGTAGTACTGGTAATAGTAGCAATAGTAAAACCAGAATGGACAAAAATAACATTTAATCAATATAACCCAATGCATTGGGTTAAAATTACCCATTGTTGGGAAGGTACTATAATAACCCATAGTTGGGATATATTTCTGGGAATTTTAACCCAACTACTTTAATAGAGTATAATAAACAGAATGATCAATTAACATCCATATGTCGTTAGTAAATATGGTTAAAAATGCTTAACAGGGTAATATATATATATATAGCTTCGTAAATTGAGATTTGTTTGATTTTATTTGTAATTAGATATTTATTAGGTAATAATACCCAAACTCTTCTCCAATAAATATTTTGAATAAACTTAGACCAATAGAAAACAGCATATGGTTTACTAACCAGTTCTTTTTGAAACAGTAGACGTAAGCTATATTCTTTTTATTTTTGCAAAATGAAAAACAAATTTTGCCACAGAAAGCATCAGCATATCGATAACAGTACTGATATTTTAAACGCACTACTATTAATCGTCATGCAGGCGTCGGCTCCTCGTTGACCAATCCAAAGCTTTCATTTATGAGCGCGACGCAACAGAAACGCTTCAAGCGCTGCAAGTGAACGCGACGCGCAGCTCTCACTGATTGACTTGAGCTTGTCAGATCGCACTGCTCTGTCCGTACTGTACCTTTGATTTCCTCCGTTTATCCCGGACGTTTAGAGGGTCAGAAAAAGTTGCGTTAACATAACTGCGTAGATTTGACCTCTATCTGTCTCGGAAATTTAGCCAAACATCAGCAGCACTGACCAGGTGGATGTGAACTCCCTCCGCTAACATGGAGCACCTGTCGTCCACCACCAACCGCTTCGTGAATGCCATGTACAGGCAGCGCGGTAAGGGGTTTTGAAAATGACAACAATATGTTTTGTAAATTATGTACATTTCATGCAGAGTTCATGCAAATATCTCCAAGTGCCGTCTAAAACAGTTGTTCTAAAATGGGCTTTTTTCAAGCTCTTGTGTGTCGGAGCTGTATTTTATTGAGGTAAAGTTGGTTTTTAACAATGACAACCCGTGACCTTGTTTACCATCCTGCTTTTTAAATTAGATCTGAAATCTCAAGTTTGACTTTAAAACAAGGTACAGTGTTGTACTTTTATAGTTATTGGGTGCTAATATGATTTCCCCATTTATAATTGGTAAATATTTATTTTATGAAATGATACTATTAATGAGTAAGTCTGAATTTGCGAATGTAAAACCTCAATCAGTATTTTCACATTTAAGATATTCCTTTAGTCCCATTTTAAAGTGAAATAACTACATAAACATATGGACCTGAGTAAAAATACTGGTGGCACTAGAGGTTTTTACATCTGAACTCTTCATATGTAGGTCAGAAACACAGCAACTCATCTTAAATCTTGACCATGTGTCTCCTTCTCTCTGTTTACACACTGCCATTGGCACCAGATCCTGAGGTATGGCATGACTTCATCTTCTCGTTGATGGTAGAAATCAATGTGTAGTTTAGTTGTAACGAAACATCGAAACTGACTGTGATTGAAACACTCACTCTCGACCCCCACTTGTCCAGCCTCTTACTGGAGATCAGGGCATTAGTGTGGGGTATTAATGTGTGTGGACTAATGAGTGCTGACAGCCTGATGCGGGTCACGTTGTTTGCATTAGAGATTGAGGGAGGTGTCGTTTGGAAGTGCAAACGTTTAGTGTTCTCCTTTTTAAAGCATTATTAGTTCAGTTTCAGAATGAAAACTTATGTAAATCATTATTTACTCTCTCTCTTGTCATCCAAAATGTAAATGTTAAAGTTGTAGTTCATCTAAAAAAGAAAAATTCAACACCAGGCTACTCATACTCAAGTGGTTCTTTTGAAAACAAAAGAAGATATTTTGAAGAATGTTCAGCCGTTGGCTTGCATTGTAGGAAAGTCAAATACTATGGAAGTTAATGGTTACCATGTTTAACACGTTCTTAAAAATCATATTTTGTGTTAAACCAAATAAAGAAACTCAAACAGGTACGGAACATATGGAGGATAAGTGACTATCCCTTTTCATTTCGTTTCATTTTCACTCGAAATAATCTAAGGTTTATGAGAAAATCCTGCATATTTTTCTTTTGTGGTGCTCAGTGGTTTAAATTTAAAAACTACAATTTCATTTTCAGCATCAAGCAGCTCTTAATAATCCCTAAGATGAACTGTGTTGGGTAAAAAAGTAATATATTACAATTTTAAGCCTTTCTTAGTCTTTAAAAACATACAAATAAAAAAGATGAAAAATTACATGACGCTGTCAGAAAAAGGACTATTCCTTCATTCATATTCTTTTCGGCTGAGTCCCTTTACTAATCTGGGGTTGCCACAGCAGAATGAAACGCCAACGTATCCAGCATATTTTTTACTCGGCGGATGCCCTTCCAGCTGCAACCCCCATCACTGGGAAGCAGCCATACATACTCATTCACACACATACATTACGGACAATTTAGCTTACCCAATTCACCTATACCACATGCTTTTTGGACTTGTGGGGAAAACCGGAGCAACCCACCTGAATACTGAGAGAACATGCGAACATCACACAGAAATGCCAACTGGCCCAGCCGGGGCTCGAACCAGCGACCTTCTTGCTGTGAGCAAAGAGCCTAGAATGACCAAGAGGCGACACTCTAGTGTAATTTGTAAAAACAGCCACTAGAGGGCCATTTTGGAATGAAAACTCCAATAGAGCAACAGCATATTAGAAGTCTGTAAAATAAACTATTAAAAGTGCTGATGATTGTGATAACAAATGTTGTATTGTCGTCTTTCAGGTTGTATCTCGGCTTTAATGTGCTTTTTAAATAAATAAATAAAAAACAAAGCAGCTGCTTGCCATCGCGACAGTAATGAGATCCAATGGACGGCCGATCATTTTCACTCCAAAATGGCGTAATCCGGGGCTGTTGCTGGGCGCTGCTGTTGCAATGGATCGTTCTATTGAGTGTCACCTCTTGGTCATTCTAAGCTCTTTGCTGTGAGGCGATTGTGCTGGAAGAAGGAATATTTTTTTTCATTCATTAAACCGTTGTATTTGTATTGCTTAAGGTGATATATATTAACGAAACTTCTTCTCTTGAGTGTGATATGCCTTGCATACTAATGAAGCATTTTTTGCAGAAGTGTATGAATCTGAGAAAAATGCAAAGGCTTGATTGTGTAAAATTAACTTGAGCTCTGCAGCTAAACTGCCTGTGAGCAGAGATGGGTTGAAAGTGAACACAGAATATTTGCAGTTGAGAAGTCTTATGCTTTTAAAGTTGTGCAGAGAATTTGTAGAAAAAGAGGATGTATGTATGGGTGCGGCCAAATGAGATGCTGGAGAATGATTGACAAGTGATGAATTGCACTAAACTCCACCTGTTAAAGGTGCAGTAGGTGATCTTCCACAATGCTAACCCTCCCCTGCCGTCTAGAGCCAAGCCTCCTTAAACACGACCACAGCTAAAGATTCCTCTCTCATGTGTTAAAAGCGACTAGTGCTTGTCTGGTGGCGGTGAGCAAGCCAAACTGACATGCGGTTTCAGAGTGAATATTAGAGTTGCATGGTAAACAATATTAGGAGAGACTTGGCGGAATAGCGCTATTTACTTTTTGTTTTGTTGTTAAACAAATTAAAATCTACATTATTGCTGTAAAAGGTCCCTTATGAAACTAAAAATAGTCTTATCAATCTTTCATCGGAAGATTTAAGCGGCTGAACAACACTTCTGTGAAAATATAACTCGTTTGTAACAACATCTAACGTCACATCAGCTTTGCGTGAAGCTAAAACAGTTTTAAAACAGCACATTACCTGTCTAAGAGAAATCCTTCAGACATTGTGTCATCTTTTCTCCAGCGTGCAAAGGTAACTCCAATATTGATTCAGGTTTTTAAAAAGTTTTGATTCAGCAGGTTTTTACTGATTGCGCGCATGCTCTCTCTTGTGAACGCGTAGTGGTTGACAGAGCTGCGTACAAAAGCCTGCGCAGTTGTCCAAATCTGCATTTGCTGACAGACAGATTGGGCTACTTATCAGAATTATGAGAGATGTCAATCTGACAATATTTAATTGGATGAACATTTTTTTTCAGTTATATGCCTAACCCAAAATATAAAAATATATATAAATACATTTAGATCATTTACTGTAATAATTACTATTAGACTGTGAAGAGACTTTCAACCAGCACAACAAAAAATGCTTTGAAGACGATCACCTACTGCACCTTTAATGTAAGAGTCAGGAAATGTAAATTGTTAAGCACATCCTTAATTTAATTCATTCATTGCATTGGGGATACCAAAATTCTGTTCATCGAATTATTCATTTGTATCCAATAAATTACTCATATTTTTGACATTGAAGAAAACACTCTCCTGACCTCTTTTTATGGAACACACATGGAATTGATTAAACAACGCATTCTTTCATATTACATTCCTTAAAAAGTAACTAAAAGTAACACATTTAGGTCTTAATTTAGTTAGTATTTTTTTAAAAGTGACCTGTAATATGTTTTTTTCTCAACACTAAAGATGAATAAGGGTCTTCGTAAAAAAATCAGTGACAATAAAAAAAAAATTTTAATTAATTAGTTAAAATGTATATAATTTTCAACCAAAATAGCATCCTTTTGCTAGTGCTAGACAAGTTTCATAGTTAAAAAAAATAAAATTGTATATATATATATATATATATATATATATATATATATAATATATATATATATAAATATTTAAAAATACTGAACTGCACTAAAAACTGTAGTTTGTAAGGTCAAAGCACTGAGCATCATATAAGTCTACTGTATAGAGAAAAACTCCTGCATGTGTTCCTTAATAACTGTCAGTTCTTTTCAGAAATTGTGTAAGACACATAATCCTTTAAACCTGTTGATTTTTGTGCGGTCATTTTTTGTTGGGTAATGGGATGGACCGCTTTTGTTCTGATTAAGCATGTATTTAGGTCAGAAAACAACGGTTTGTTAAGGATGTAGTTCACCCAAACAGTCCAAGTGCCTGTTCAGTTTTAATTGTGTAGAAACAGGCAGCTGGTGCTCTCTGCTTCATCTCTCCTGTTTTTCATAAAGAACACAAGGATATGATGCAGAAAGAACTTATTTTTTGGGGTGAACAACAATAAATTAATGTTTTGTTTAATTGCAGACCACCTATACTATACCCAGATAATATTTTCAATACACCTCCATTAAAAAAGGGGTCTGACCAGTAAAACTATGAATAATGTGTATTGAGAAGATTGTCAATTAATCTTACTAAAAAAGTCTACACTTTTTCCCCATCAAAAATACTTTTGTTTCTTAGTCATTTAAATATTTGACACTGATGTGGCTAAAGAAGGTCAGAGCTGCTGGTACAATTCAATCCTTCTTAATTAATTTTCCTTAAACTAGAATGCTTAACAGCAAATGTATAATACATAGTAAACTGAATCCATCAGTAATGTTAAATAATGAATTTGAGTTTATTTCAATGTTTGAATTTAAACAATTTCAATTTAGTACTGTTCAGCTAAATTAGTTTGTTTAAATTCAGGCCAAACAAATTGTTTGCAATTACTTAACGTAAACACATATGAGTAAATCAGAGGAATCTTGAAATCATGAATCAATTTGAATCATGATGGGGAACATTTCAGTTACTGATTGTTGTTTAACTTCTTGTTGAACCTTTTATACCACTTGCAGAGTTGACAGTAACAGTTCATATTTTTCACCATTGTTGTACTTTAGCTTTAGATGCTAACCTTAAACCAGACACAACATGACATATTTAAAACAGGATCTTATGTATTTTTATCATAGCATTGCTCTTTTTTGAAGTGATTGAAAAATTCACCTAAAAATCACAGTAGCACAGTTGGCAAATACTTAATCTACTATTGTGATTATTTATTGCATACTACTGGTCATAAGTTTGGGGTCCGTTTTTGTTCATGTTGTTTTTTATTTTTTTTAAGAAAATCATTTAATTTATTAAATGTAAAAAAAGTTAAATGTTAATTAAATATTTATTTATTACTTATTGTATGCAGTTTAAAATTGAATTATTACTCATTATTGTTTTTATTACTGTTACATTAATAATAATAATTAATAATTAATAATAATAATAATAATAATAATAATAATAATAATAATAATAATAATAATAATAATAATAATAATCATAAACTATAATAATAATAAACAATAATAATTAATATTAGAGTGATTTTTTTTTTTTTAAGATTTATTTTTGGAATTTTTTGCCTTTATTAGATAGGACAGTATTTAGAGTAGAGCTGCACGATTCTGGCTAAAATGAGAATCTGTATTTTTTTTGCCAAAAATAAAGATTACGATTTTCTCACGATTCTGTAGATGTAAAATAAAGGTATGGTAAAAACAAACATGGCACAACCTCGATAATAATATTATGTGTAGTAGGTCTACTGATGTCTATAAATAATTCTATTCTACTTATATTAGACAAATTTATTCACTGGTAAAATCAGACATTTGCCATTATCAGATTATATTCAACATTACATAGGCTAGTTATACTGACACTGTAAACTTTTATTTATATGCACAACTGTGTGTTCGCTATGAAAGAAAAAACATCAAATGCTTGTCGTAATCATAACTCTAAGATGCGATACGATCATTTAAATGAAGTGCACACTTTCAGTTTCATTTTGATTGCTAAGTACTTGTTCATACTTCGCGCGCGGCTCCCAAACGATCACTCTGTGCCACAAACTAAATATTATTTACAACTGTATTACCTGTTACTCGCAACATACGCAGGTTCTGTTCACTAAAGTAGACGTGCCGCCCTCTCTGTGATAACAGCTCACAGTCAGGAGCACACGTCACGTGTGATTTCCCGATCGCGAAAACATCATTATATTAAAACAAAAACGACATTTTTAGGTGAATTATACCTTATAAATACAGTATGTGACTCATTCAACATCATTTGGAGATGTCACTGAGCAATGTGTGTGGAACAATGAAAAGACTTGGCAGCCGCCTTTTCTTCTCTCCTTAACTTGAAAATACGATTGGCAGAATCGTAGAAATGCTGGATTAAGATCGTCTAGGGGTCGAATCGAGATCGCGATCTTTTACAGATTAATTGTGCAGCTCTAATTTAGACGGGAAGTGAAGTTGGAAAGAGAGAGAGGGATAGGGAAAAGTCCTCAAGCCGGGATTCGAACACGGGACGTCCTGACATGCTACTGCACCATATGTCGACGCGCTAACCACTAGGCTATTGCGCCCACATTAGAGTGATTTATGAAGGAGCACGTGCCTCTGAAGACTGGAGTGATGAAGCTGAAAAATAATAATAATATGGAATAAATTATTAAATTAAATTATAAACTACTTTTGAACAGTTATTTTATAGTGCAATAACATTTCACTTTTACTATTAGTACTATATTTTTGTTGAAACAACTGCAGCCTTGGTGAGCAGGAGAAGCTTATTTTAAAATCCTACTGACCCCAAACTTTTGATTGGTAGTGTGTGAATGTATAATTCATAACTACTCATAATTACTGATGAACCGATGTCACTTTTTTACAAACCGGTACTCGTATTTTAATTTGTGTACTTATTAAAACAGAGTACAGATTCTGATATTTCTTAGATTTATTTTCAATAAAAGTGTAATTAATTTGTAAAGAGGTTTTATTTTTTGCCGCTAGCAAGGATGAACACTAACATCTTTAACAGAAGGCTATTCCAAGCCAATAAATACACATTTGTAAATATCTTCACAAAATGTGAACATAACCAGATAAAGGAAATATAAAGTGGTGCAGTTAACACAGCCAACTTAACAAAAAGCGCCAAAACAAAACTATTACTCATTAGCATTCAGCTACAAAAAGTCATAAAACTGCTTTTAAGTACTGTCTTTTAAGTGCGTTATTACTACTATTAAACAAATCGGCACACAATGTTGTTAAATGACTAATAGCAAACAATGTTCCAGCCTCTGAGTCTGAATTAGGCTATGTATTCTTAGAGAAAGATCAGGTGTTAGCTTGTATCTCATTCAAAATGTGTGAAACTGAGCTAAATATATGCTCTGCCATTGATACTTTCACACTTAAGGTTTTGGCTGGCTCCCCCTAGACATTGAAGTAACGTAGGACAACAAATCGGCATCCATCACATTTTATGTATGAATACAAGTATTTTAAACAGTTATCGAGCCAATACTGGTGTGTATATATATATATATATATATATATATATATATATATATATATATATATATATAATATATAGGTGGCGGCACATTGGGTAGCACTGTTACGCAAGGCTGTGTGACAACAAAATATTTGATGTATTATATTTTAAATACTTCATATACATATATTTTAAAATATTCCTAAACATACATTGTAAGAGTATATTTATATATTGGTACATTAGTTTGGTGGTATTGTGTCTTTGTAATTTGCAAAATAGTCTTAAAAAACCAACTTGAAAAAGAATCAAGATAAAAGTCATGAATCTTGATATCCCCCACAAAAAAGATGATATGATATTTTTTCCATATCGTCCACCCATTCAGTCGCATCACAGTAAGAAGGTCACTGCTTTGAGCTTCGGCTGGGTCAGTTGGCATTTCTCTGTGGAGTTTGCATGTTCTCCTTGTGCATGCGTGGGTTTCCTCTGGGTGCTCCAGTTTCCCTCACAGTCTAAAGACATGCGCTATAAGTGAACTGGTCAAGCTAAATTGGGCATAGTGTATGAGTGTGAATGAGCGTGTAGCTGGAGGGGCATCTGCTGCGTTAAACATATGCTGGAAAAGTTGGCGGTCCATTCCGCTGTGGCGACCCCAGATTAATAAAGGGACTAAACTGAAAATAAATAAAAATAAATATATAATTATTGGTGTTCATGTATTGATGAAGTATTGCCACAGAAAAAAAATACGACACTATGCTGTAATGTTACCCCCTCACCCCTACTACAAACTCATTTATTCATTCATTTTCTTTTCGGCTTATTCCCTTTATTATTATTAGTCCCTGGGGTCGCCACAGCGGAATGAACCGCCAACTTATCCAACTTTTTTGCGCAGCGGATGCCCTTCCAGCTGCAACCCATCTCTGAGAAACAATTTAGCTTACCCAACGGACAATTTAGCCTACCCAATTCACCTATACCGCATGTTGTTGGACTGTGGGGGAGCATCTGGAGGAAACCCATGCAAACACAGGGACAACATCCAAGCTCCACACAGAAACGCCAACTGATCCAGCTGAGGCTCAAACCAGCAACATTCTTGCTGTGAGGCGACAGCACTACCTACTGCTGGGCCACTGCGTTGCCCCTACCATAAACTCTAACCCTAAATTCTGTATCTGTAGTTGTCTAGTTTAGCCATAGAAGACTGTGAGGATGCAGAATTGGCCTACACCATGAGAGATCTGCCCCCTCGAGCTGCTCACACCTTCCCTGAGAACCAGACGATGGACAGACAGCCAGACGGCAGCACCGCTCCTCACACTCCTGGGACGCCCACGACCACACGGCCGATCCACAGAACTTTCCTGGGCTCTGAGCAGGAGTTATTCCGCCGCGGCCAGCTCAGCTCTGTCAGCTCTCTGGACTCACCCCTCAGCCCCTCTCGCCCCAAAAGTCCATGGGCCAGATTTGACCCCTATGACTCTGCTGAGGTAATGTAAACACTTTGTATAATTTCAACTCAGGGTGCTGGATTTTCAAAATCAGCAAAGAAATTAAGAACATTTTTCAGATTGCTCAGAGAGTAGAGAATGGGCTTTTAACATTTAAAAAAAGGCTGATAACAAAAAAAGAGTCAGAAGAGTCCCATAGATGTTAATGTTTACACACTCGCGTTAGTCTTACATTTTAGGTGTATCAGGGTGGATTACTGTAACGGCCTCCTCACTGGCCTTCCTAAAAAGACAGTCAGACAGTTGCAGCTCATCCAGAATGCTGCAGCCAGAATTCGGACCAGAATCAGAAAATCAGAGCACATCACACCTGTACTCAGGTCTTTACACTGGCTCCCAGTTACATTCAGAATAGACTTTAAAGTATTATTACTGGTCTATAAATCACTAAATGGCCTAGGACCTCAGTACATTACAGATATGCTCACTGAATACAAACCTAACAGATCACTCAGATCTTTAGGATCATATAAACTAGAAGTTCCAAGAGTTCAGTCAAAGCAGGGTGAATCAGCTTTCAGCCACTACGCCCCCCCCCCACCCCCCGCAGCTGGAATCAGCTTCCAGAAATGATCAGATGTGCACCAACATTAGGCACATTCAAATCAAGACTAAAAACACATCTGTTTAGCTGTGCCTTTACTGAATGAGCACTGTGCTGCGTCCGACAGATTGCACTATTATGTTTTTCTCTTCTTCATTCTTTTATATCACATTTTACCTGTTTTTATGTTTTTTTAATCAGTTTTATTATTTGTTTTTATTTTATTTATTTTTTTTACTTGTTTCTTTTATTCTTGTTTATGTAAAGCACTTTGAATTGCCACTGTGTATGAAATGTGCTATATACATAAACTTGCCTTGCCTTGCCTTTTATCCAAAAGTAATATAATACAAGGTGTATTAAATGCTGCTTAATGATTAATCATGACTAATAGCAAACAAAATAAAACCCTTTTTGCATAATATACTGTATGTGCATATATGTTTATATAAATGCGCTCACATACATGTGTATATACTTATGTTTTCATATGCTAATATTTTTCATGTAAATAAACATTTTCTATACTATATGATGCACATGTATAGTGCGTCCAGAAAGTAATCATAGTGCTGCACTTTTTTTCACATTTTCTTATGTTACAATCTTATTCCAAAATGAATTAAATGAATATTTTGTAAAGATTATTTGAAATTATTTCAAATTTATTCAAAATAAAAAATTGAAAAATCACATGTACATCAGTATTCACAACCTTTGCTCAATACTTTGTTGATGCACCTTTGGCAGCAATTACACCCTCAAGTCTTTTTGAATATGATGCCACAAGCTTGGCACACCTGACTTTGGGCATTTTTGCCCATTCCTCTTTGCAGTACTGCTCAATTACTCTATCAGGTTGGATAGGAAGCGACGATGTACAGCCATTTTCAGATCTCTCCAGAGATGTTCAATAGGATTTAGATCTGGGCTCTGGCTGGGCCACTCAAGGACATCCACCGAGTTGTTGTGAAGCCACTCCGTTGATATTTTGGCAGTGTGCTTTGGGTCATTGTCCTGCTGGAAGATGAAACAGTCGCCCCATGAGGTCAAGAGCACTCTGAAGCAGGTTTTCATTCAGGATGTCTCTGTACATTGTTGCATTCATCTTTCCCTCTATCCTGACTAGTCTTCCAGTTCCTGCTGCTGAAAAACATCCCCAAAGCATGATTCTGCCACCACCATGCGTCACTGTAGGGATGGTATTAGCCTGGTGATGAGCGGTGCCATGGTTTTCAACTATATAAGAGTTTAATTTTAGTCTCATCAGACCAGAGAATTTTGTCTCTTATGGTCTGAGAGTCATTCAGATACCTTTTGGCAAATTCCAGGTGGGGAGTGGCTTTCATCTGTCTACTCTACCATACAGGCCTGATTGGTGGATTGCTGCACAGATGGTTGTCCTTCTGTAAGGTTCTCCTCTCTCCACAGATGAACGCAGGAGCTCATACAGCGTGACCATCGGGTTATTGATCACCTCCCTGATTAAGGCCTTTCTCCCCGAACACTCAGCTTAGATTGCCGGTCAGCTCTAGGAAGAGTCCTGGTTGTTCCAAACATCTTCCACTTACGCATGATGGAGGCCACTGTGCTCATTGGAACTTTCAGAGCAGCAGAAACTTTTCTGTTACCTTGCCCTGCCTTGTGCCTCGAAACAATCCTGTCCCAGAGGTCTACAGACAATTCCTTTGTCTTCTTGCTTAGTTTGGTGCTTTGACATGCACTGTCAACCATGGTAACTTGTATAGACAGGTGTATGTCTTTTCAAATTATGTCCAATCAATTGAATTTACCACAGGTGAACTCCAATTAAGCTGCTGAAACATCTCAAGAATGATCAGAGGAAACAGAATGTACCTGAGCTCAATTCAGAGCTTCACAACAAAGGCTGAGAATACTGATGTACATGTGATTTTTCAGGTTCTTTATTTTTAATAATATTGCAACAAGTTCACTAAATCTTTTTTCACGTTGTCATTATGGGGTATTGTGTGTAGAATTTTGAGGAAATAAATGAATTTAATCCATTTTGAAAAAAGGCTGTATCATAAAAAATGTGGAAAAACTGAAGCGCTATGAATACTTTTTTGGATGCACTGTACATGAGCAGGGTACCCAAAAAGCCATTTAAATGCTAATGTTGTATACGTTTAGTTTAGTTAATGAAAATACTGTAGTTCATTGTTAGTTCATGTTAACTCATGGTGCATTAACTAATGTTAACAAGCATGGACTTGGGTGTTAATAATGCATTAGTAAATGTCAATTATGATTAATAAATGCTGTACATCTGTTGTTCATAATTAGTTCATGCTAGTTAATGCATTTACTAATGAACCTTATTGTAAAGTGTTACCAAATATTGTAATCTAAAAAACATTTTAAAATGATGTCATCGTTCTTTCTTTTAGGATCAGGATAAGGAGTATGTTGGCTTTGCAACGCTGCCTAACCAAGTGCACAGGAAATCTGTGAAAAAAGGTTTTGCCTTTACTCTTATGGTGGCAGGTGAAATTATATATATTTATTATTATTATATATTTATATGATTTTCTATTTTATGAAATCCTGATATAAAACTTTGTCAATCCTTCCAGGAGAGTCCGGTTTAGGCAAATCTACACTGGTCAACAGTCTCTTTCTCACAGACCTTTATAAAGACCGGAAGATGCCGAATGCTGAGGGTAAGAACCAGGGTTATTGTTGATAATCAAAACATTAATATGAATAAAAAACCTGAATACTAAATAAAATAAAAATTATTAAATCTATATTAGGCACTAAAAACCTAAGAAAACTGTGCAAACATTTTTCTGAAAACCAAACTATTAAAATGAACAAAAACACAAAATCACAAAAAAAGTACAAAAACACCAAAACTACTAGTTAAATTAACAGAAATGATCAGTCTGAAGTCTGAACAAAACTATTAATAATAGTTTAGTGATGCTAAAAAAACAATGGTAAAATGGATGGTTGATAATTCTAACTTAGAATTATATTTATGAGTGAATGATTCAATAATTTGTAACTGTGACATCAAAACCAGCCATTAGAGTAAAAATGCAGATTAAATAAGCTTTCCTTTACGTATTGATGATGTATTTTTCAGGATTAGACAATATTTGGTCAAGATACATTTGAAAATCTGGAATCTGAAGGTGAAAAAACTCAAAATACTGAGAAAACCACTTTTAGTTTGTCAAAAATAAGTGAATACTAGCAATGCACATTATGGTAACAATTTACTGTAAGGTTATATTAGTTAATGTCAGTTAATGCATTTAATAATGTAAACAAACATTAACAATACATTTATGACCGTATTTGTTCATGTTAGAAAATGTTAAGTAATGAAAGTACAGTTCATTGTTAGTTCATGTCATCGAACATGAATGTGGATGTTAATAATGCATTAGTAAATGTTGAACTATTATTAAAAGCTGTATTCATAATTGGTTCATTTTATCAAAATTCAGTTTTGATAAATTTACAGTGGGAAATTTACTAAATATCTTCATGATCTTTACTTAATATTCTGATGCTTTTTGACAAAAAAAAGTATAATTTTGTTTCATAAAGATGTATTTTTTGATATTGCCAATGATATACCCATGCAACTTATTAACAGTTTAAATTAATGAAAAATCAATTTTAATCTTGAAATATATATTGCTAAATTATTTTTAAAATAATGCCTTTGAAGGGAGTCTGATGAGTCCAAAGTATTCGAGGTATAAAGTTTTTATTTATTTATTTTTTTTTTTTTAACGTTTACCTGATATTTGCAATGCATTTAAAATGTTTCTTTAAAATTCACTATTTATTTACATAATATTAATCCAATACAAATGAAAATTGTACGTTCATTAGACCTGAATAGTTTAATTCAAGCTACATTGGTCTTTATTATTGGTCATTTTCTGGTGTACAGAGCGGATTGCTCAGACTGTGGAGATCACCAAACACACTGTGGCCATAGAGGAGAAAGGAGTCAAGTTGCGACTCACCATTGTGGACACACCAGGATTCGGTGATGCTGTCAACAACACAGAGAGGTGTGATTGAAATCTTAACCCCTAAGCAATATTACTTGATGATGCATAAGGGTTTTCTCTAATGATAATGTGTTTCTGGATGATATTATCTCCTATAGGTGGGTGTTTCTTGAATTGTGGGGACATTTTACATCTCCCAGATAAACCTTCTATTATTTTTCTAAAACATAAACTTTAATGGCGAGGCAGTGGCGCAGTAGGTAGTGCTGTAACCTTACAGCAAGAAGGTCGCTGAGTCGCTGGTTCAAACCTCGGCTCAGTTGGCGTTTCTGTGTGGAGTTTGCATGTTCTCCCTGCCTTTGCGTGGGTTTCCTCCGGGTGCTCCGGTTTCCCCCACAGTCCAAAGACATGCGGTTCAGGTGAATTGGGTAGGCTAAATTGTCCGTAGTGTATGAGTGTGTGTGTGTGTGTGTGTGTGAATGTGTGTGTGGATGTTTCCCAGAGATGGGTTGCGGCTGGAAGGGCATCCGCTGCGTAAAAAAAAAAAAAAACTTGCTGGATAGGTTGGTGGTTCATTCCGCTGTGGTGACCCCGGATTAATAAAGGGACTAAGCCAACAAGAAAATGAATGAATGAATGAATAAACTTTAATGAAACTATTCAGTAAAAAAAATTTTTATATTAAGTTATCTATAAATCTTTGTTTTTGAAAATATTAACTTAAAGACTCCCACTATTACTATTTTGGACTGTCTCTGCCTTCTGAATCTTACATTCAACTTCAATTATCATAAAATAACTAGGTCCAATTTTCATCTTTTTTCAACATTCTCATGAAACATCTCTTTTCTGTATTATTTGTCATTTTGGTTATAAAAGAAATGCATTTTGTGTCTGTCTCTGTGTTCTGGTCAACTCTGCTACATCTGTAATAAAGAGCATTTCAATCTATAAAGCACTGAGCAATTAAGTAAAGCACTAAAGCATTGATGCTTGTCATTTATTCCTATTAATTTAAGATACACCAATACAGTAATGTAGTGTGTATTTTATATAGTACATTTATTGTGTATGGCTATACTCCCAAAGCGCTTCACAATCATGAGGGGGGTCTCTCCACACCACCACCACTGTGCAGCATCCACTTGAATAATGCGACGGCAGCCACAGAACAACGGCGCCAGTGCGCTCACCACACACCAGTTATTGGTTGAGGGGAGAGACAGTGATATAGCCAATTTGACGGATGGGGATGATTGTGAGGCCATGATCGTAAGGACCGATTGAGGGACTTTGGCCAGGGGTTACACCCCTACTCTTTACGAGAAGTGCCATGGGACTTTTAATGACCACAGAGAGTCAGGACCTCGTTTTAACATCTCATCTGAAAGACGTTACTGTTATTTTGTTAAATTGTTACTGTTATTTCTGTCAATTTCTCATTCACTTTTTCAAAAACAATGAAACAATGAAAACACATAACATTCTGTTTTAAAGATGTTTTGTGGTGTCTGGTCTGAGGTTAGCATCTTAAGTTAAAGCACAAAACCATGCAATGTCAACTCTGTTACAACTCTGTTAGTAACAGAATCAAATGTTCCCTTTCACATTTAAGCGTAATGCATTATTTACATTAATAATGTGTTCAATTAACTGTATGTTCTACATTTAAATCACTCCAGTTTATGCAAAATTAATGAAAAATCTTTCCACAATTCTGAAATGAGTCGTATGTAGGCCCACACGGAAATATGGATGTGCAGAAATCCGCAGCTTTTTAGCCCATCATTCAGTGTTTATTTATTTGTGTAAATGTGTGTATTTTTTATGTATCCAGTTTTTAAATTACAGTAATTTTATTGACTAATATGAAATCGTTTGTAAAGTAATATTTTCTGTCTTTTAGTAGATGTATGAGAGATTTGCTTTGTTTACAAAATTAATAGACCTAATTGGATTTGCATTAAATAAAAATTAAGAGTATTTTTTTATTTTATATATAAGGTTTATAGTTATGATACTCCCAAAATCATTCCGCATGAATCCGCCGATTTTTTAAATTTTTTTTATTTTTTTATTTTTTATTTTTTTTAATTTTTTTATTATTATTTTTTTTCTAACTAAATTCTCCACAGAAATAGCAAAAAATGTCTGCAGATTCTGTCTGGCCCTTGTCATATGTGTGTGACTTTGATGATACAGAGTAACTATATATTATATGGAGTACATTTTCTCATTACTATCTCCATTTAATTTCTTGTAATAGCTGGAGGGCAATTGTGGACTACATTGACCAGCAGTTTGAGCAATACTTTCGTGACGAAAGCGGCCTCAACCGTAAGAACATCCAGGACAATCGTGTGCACTGCTGCCTCTACTTCATCTCGCCCTTCGGCCACGGGTAACACTTTCCTACTTACTTGCACTTCCATGTAAGCATTGTTATGCTGTAATCCAAAATGCACAACAATATGTGGAAACATGACTGTAGCGATTGTATCATCTAGGACCATTCACCCAACACATCCAAAGTCAGTTAAATCACATTTCTGTATCATTCTGATGCTCAGTGAACTTGTTGACTTTTTCTACATGTCTAAATGCATATAGTTGCTGTCGTTATTGGCTGATTACACTATCAATTCTCACACAAGAATACACACAAAATATGTAAAAATATTTTAATTTATATTTAATATTATTTTATTATATATATATATATATATATATATATATATATATATATATATATATATATATATATATATATATATATATATAAAACATTATATATATATATATATATATATATTAATAACATTATTTATATATATTTTTATATATATTTTTATATATATATATATATATATATATATATATATATATATATATATATATATATATATAACATTATATATATATATATATATATATAACATTATATATATATATATATATATATATATATATATATATATATATATATTAATAACATTTTTATATAATATTATTATTATTATTATATTTATATATTTAAATGAGCAATATCAGACAAGTAGCACATGTATGTCAATACTGGTGAGAGGCATGCGTTGACTTGAGGTCTTAATGCCCCCCACCTGTTCTGATATACAGTACAGCCATTTAACACCGCTACTTGTGTGATATTGCATTTATACAAGAGTTCGATGGTACAACCGTGTATATAATAAAGATAATCAAACACGGAGAGTTTAAAAATTCTTTTGTATGAGGAACTACTTTCTTCTGCTGTTCATACATATCTGCAGCTGACGTCAGAACAGCAGAAACCGTTGCTCATATACAAACATCACTGTATGATTATATAGCTTTATCATTAAAGTGATGACAAAACAAGTGATTTTTTGCTCACATTATAAGATTGTAAGGCTGAACGGCTTGAAATGCCATCAGTCTACAGAGATTTCCCAGTGTTTCTGTTGCAACCAGGATTTCACAATTAACCCTGAAAAAGCCAAAGCAAAGCAAACACTACCAGTTTCTGTGGTATGAATACAGCACTACAAAATACAAAAGGGAGAGAGATTGACTTAGAAAGTCACTTACCTGATTTATAATTTATCTGATTTGTTCAGCTGTAGTTTGAAACTTACATTAAGAACATGCTGAGTTTTTTTTTAGTCTAAGGGCATATTAAACAGTCTCTGTGGCCATCTTGTGGTGGAACGTCAACCCTCATTTTCTTTGTTCTGCTCAGGCAGATTGATGACAGCCGATGCTATGAATCTCCTAAATTAACATTATTTTAAAATAGGCACTATCCGTAAAAATAAACTGCATCATTGCAATCTAAACAACTACATTCTCGACTAAAACAAGTCTCAGCGGTACATTATGTTGCCCAACAGCAGCAATACTTGTCAAACTGTAGAGTGTCCTCTGCTTGTCACTGTATGTGGACAAAGGTGAAGAGTGAAGAGGCTGGACGAGTGCTGTTATTTGCAGAGTATCACACAGCTACTCAGCCAATTAGATTCAAGATCCAGACAGAACTGTTGTATAAACATACATGATAAGTATATATAATATATTTACATTTAATTTTGTCTTATTTAAGCATAAACGTTAGCCGTATGCTTGTCATTTATAGGTTTAAAGTGACAACTCTGTTATTTGAAGTTAATCAAACAATACATGAGTGAGTCACAATGAAATGAAATATCCATTGATTCACTTCATGGAACAACCAAGGCAACATTATTAAGAATCAATGTATATTTAATTCATAAAGGGAAGAAAAAGTGTAATGAAATTTGATAACTTGATTAAATTGTATTCAAATTTATGAGACTATTAGTTTATGTAGGCTAAATGGTTTAATGTGCATTTATTTTCTGTTTTATTTAAAAATTTGTAGTTCCCTTTTATCATATTACTGACTGATACTTCTCACAGTTGTTTGTTGACAATGAAGCTGATTCAGGGGTTTGGTGTCATTTTGTTTTTTAACGCAGTGAGTTTTAACTCTAGGATTGACTCTGAGTAATTAGATATTTGCTTTAAGCAGTTAAACAGTTGTACCTAAAGTGGCCTGTGTTTATAGATATTTTATGCCACATATACTCAGATTTCGTTTTTTAGCTTGTCAATAAAGTGGAAAACGTAATTTTGCGATGAGAGTGTCAGAGTAATGTAACATCAGCTCATATTGTTGAAACAACATAGACAATGCATTTTAGCCTTGACTTACTGCTGTATTCAATTTATAAACTGATGCAACTGTTGTAGTGCAACCATAATCTAGAGATGAATTCAGTTTAACATAAATATTGAGTTTCACATAAATTTGTGAACATGACATTGCCTTTTCCCCTCTTTTTTTCCAGTCTCAGACCAATTGATGTGGAGTTCATGAAGATTCTCCATGAGAAAGTCAACATAGTGCCTGTGCTGGCCAAAACTGACAGTCTAACTCCAGAGGAAGTCAGAAAAATGAAAATGAAGGTGTGTATGCAATTTATAATAATAATAATATTAATAATTCTAATAATAATAATCACCATATACATAAAATGATTGTTGGTTTGTTTTCTCTCCAGATTCGAGAGGAGATCGAGAGATTTGACATCATGATCTACCAGTTCCCTGAGTGTGAATCAGATGAGGAAGACGAGTTCAAACTCCAGCAGCAGGAACTGAAGGTGAGCACATTTACACACCACTGACTCACTGACTAACACTGATTTGGTTCTAATCTGGATTTGCTTTGTTACAGGATAGCGTTCCCTTTGCGGTAATTGGCAGTAATGTTCAAGTTGAAAGCCAGGGCAGGCGGTTCAGAGGCCGGCAGTATCCCTGGGGTTTGGTGGAAGGTACAGTACTTAGGGTACTGTGGTATTGTTTTTGTGTACATAATATTGTATTTCTACACATTCATATGAGAAATTAACTGTCTCTGAAAATAATCTATGCAGTAATAATCTAAACGGTTTATTCTTACATAGTACCAAGTAGAGAACTTGCATTTAAAAAATGTTATGAGACCAATCTACAGTACTGGGGTCCGTTCTTCGTACGTGGATTACTCAGTTAGCTGGATTTGAATACTGACGATTTGACATGATCCAGGATCGTTTCGTTCTTCAAAGCTGATCCGAGAGTTGTTGTCATAGCAACAGTTCTGCTAGCTCAAACCTGATCGGAAGCAGGTTCAATTAATATAAACAGGATTAGATTGGCTCAGTTCAAGCAAAGATAATAGAGAAAGTACCGAATTATGATATTTTCTTACAGTAGTAGTTATACACTTAGGAAAATAGTTAAAAAAAATTAACTATATATATATATATAAAGTTATAGTTATTAATAAAATAAATAAAGTTATATTAACAAAACTTATGCAATCTGCACCCTCGAAATGAAAGTACAAAGAGAAAATTTATTGATATGAACTTTTTAGATCGCTTTAGTACAATTTGTGTATGATAATAGAAATGCAGAATATGTGACTTTTTAAAAAAAAGAAATAATACATTAATGCAGTCATGAACATGTTTTGACAGTAAATATGCCAGTGATTATGCTTCACAAAAGTTGCAGATGCCTTTACTAATATCAAAATGCTTTTGTAAACATCCAGTTATTCCATACAGCGATTAAAAAAAACGGCTACTGTAATAAAGAAAATATTTTCTAAATGTAGAACTAAATACACTGATATGCATTGAAATACATGATAAATACTCTTGATACATGAAAGTGTAAAACCTGCAGTTCACAACATATGTGAAAAGTTATTGCGTATCATATTTAACAAACCGTCGACTGCTAATTTGATGTAATTTTGCTCACATGGATAATTGAATATTAATCAGATGATGTCATTACGCTGCTGTGCCGTCAGCCAGTCGTTGCATTGCTGATCATGATTTTGAGGATCGATAGATCTGTCCTTCACAACACACGCAGCCATCTCAGATCAGTTCATCCAGACATTCTAATCTGATTCACGAACTTGTTTGAAGAACCAAATTAGCGAGAGATCAGTTATCAAGATTAAAAGATCCAGGATCGGCAAAATCATCTTAGATCATTTAAGCGAGGTACGAAGAACGAACCCCTGGTGCTTCTTCCTATTAGCATACATGTGCAACTTTTTAAAACTTTTTTAATTGCTTGTATCATAGTAAAAAACAACAATACTTATTCTGTATGAGTGTTTCTCAACTTGTTTAACCAAAGAACCCAAACTTTTCTATAGTCATTAATTCAACAAAATAGATTTTTTTCTTTATTTTTGGACTGCCCACAAAACAAATGACTGTTGCCTACTTAACTTGCTTAGTTAACTTAATTAGCCTAGTAAAGATTTTTAATAGCATTTTAAGCTTAATACTATCTTGCAAAATAACTAGTAAAATATTGTGCACCTGTTATCATAGCGAAGATGGAATAAATTATTCATTATAAATTAAGTATTAAAACTGTTATGTTTTGAAATGTGTTAAATCTCTCCTTTTAAATCACATTTGGGGCATTCACATGAGGACAAGTCATACCAAAAAGTGAAAAGAAATGCCACCTTTGGGGTTATAAAAGCAGCGTGCAACATTTCACTCTGTGAGCCACTTAAAACTGCTATAAAGCATAAAGCAGGGGTCACCATGGGCACCAGGTAGCCCGCCAGGTTAACATGAGTTGCCCGCGGGCCTGTTCTAAAAATAGCTCACCATAGCACCACATATGAGTAAGCTGCATCTAATATTTTAATAGGTATTCTTTTGAAATCACACTTGCATTGGTGTAAATTTGAAAACTATTTTAAGTTATAAATTAAAAAAAAAAACTTTAAAAACAATTTCAGACAAATAAAGTGTTGCATATTGATATTATCTAACTTTTTTAATCATTGTTGACAACTACTGTGAGAAGTCATTAACATGATCAATGTCTTCACATAGATGAATATTATTAATTATTAATAATAACATATAATTAAAAGTAAATTAAGGAAAATGTGTTATTTAATAACTGATAGCCCTTCACACTAATCGGTCCCCAAGGAGTAGCTCTCAGTTTCCAAAAGGTTGGTGACCCCTGGCATAAAAGAATGTGATAAACAAACATCTTCATTTTTTGCAGCTTGAAAATTTGTGAAAAGAGCAGTAGAGTATACACAAATGTGTCTTGCCTCCTGCAGTGGAGAATCCTGAGCACTCCGACTTCCTGAAGCTGAGGAACATGTTGGTTCGCACACACATGCAGGACCTGAAGGACGTGACAAGGGAAACGCATTATGAAAATTACCGCGCTCAGTGCATCCAGAATATGACCCGCATGGTGGTCAGAGAGAGGAAACGCAGGTCAGTGGAAAAACTCACATCATTTGGAACGATGCTGTCATTATTCTTGGTAATCACGAGCCTCATTTATATAAAAAAATGTTTAAAACATCCTAAATCATTTCTTTAATGTGTGATTTAGAGAAAATGTATGTGCACAAACACATTTATGTATCACAAATGATCTTGAAATTCTTGTAAACACCCCCCAGTTAATAGAGTTGTCATTTTAAAAATCAATTCTGCACTGATACTGAACAGCAGATGGCACTCGATGCATTTTGAAAACTGCAGAACTGATTTTTCATCACAGCTCTATAATGAATATTATTAGCACATAAAAGAGTCTGTCGATGTTAAACCATTTGTTTGAGAATGGTGGAAAAAAGCTCTTTTTTTTGGTGATTTAGTGAAGGTAAAGGCCTTTTTACAAAAACAGAACTCACTTGTCTCACAGTATTGTTTTTTTTCTTTTCTTTTTTTGCGTGTGTAAACTTCTTTAATTAAAGGGGTGGTCCACTACGATATCATATTTTAAACTTTAGTTGATGTGTAATGTAGCTGTGTGAACATAAACAGCATCTCTGAATGTAAAAAGCTCGAAGTTCAATGCAAAGGGAGACCTTGTTTTTTACAGAGCTAGCTTAGCAAAACCTACTATGAGCGGATTTTAGGGACTACAAAAAAAGTCTTCAGGCCCTTGTGAGATCACAAATGTATTTTTACCGCACACACACACTTCACAGCTAAGGGCCGTGGCCAGAGGCGCTGTAATGTTATAGCAGAGATGTTATAGCAAGCGCTGCTATTTCCACAAAGCTTCATCTGTTTCTGTATTTGGGCTTCCAAAGGACACAACACAAAGACAGAAGTGCTTACAGTTCAATATTAATTTTGTTCCAGAGAATTATAAAATACATAGCAAGCATGATTTGACAAAAGAGCTCCAGAATCTCTCCCACTTCAGTGCTGGATTCAGTTAAAATCTCCTCAAAGCAGAAGCTGTGAGCTGCAACCTGTAAGTGTTTTTATTTGTTAAAATTGATCATGACATGTTCAGTGTCTAGCGTTAATGGTATGCTGTGGCAATGATGTAAACAACAGGTAATGCTGTTTTGCACAGCAAACGGTTTGGCTACAAATTCATATTTATCAGTCAAACTGCTGTAAACACACACACACACACACACTTTACCGGCATATGCATCCTCTCTCTATGCGTGTGTGCGACTTTGCATTGCAATGGATGATTATAATTACTTACACCTGCATATTCCGGATATGTGTGTATGTGCGTCATGTAACACTTTGAGTAAAAAAAAATACAGGAGAGCTCACCTAACTCATGTAGCAGCAGAAAAATAAATCAAGGCTCACACAGGTAGCATCCCACATCTTGTGCTTTATTCTTGTCACGATATATTACAGAAAATAACTTACTCCGAGCATCAGAGAAAAAGAAAAAGGAAGTCCCGTGCACGTTATGCACGTCTAGAAAAAGTTCACACATTCACACACACACATAGACACACGCAATAGCGATGCCTCTTAAAGGAGCCGCACCCCATTTTCACTCATTACAGACACTTGTCAGATTTTATTTTAGAGAGCGGGCGGGAGGTTGACTGACTGTTTACACAGCAGAAATGTGCATGCTTGTAGGGGCGTGATGTAGAGCCGACCCATGAATCACAGCACATTATGACACATAACCAATCAGAGTCACTTGAGGGCGGGCCTTTCAGAGGAACTAGGAAATATATACTTTTCATGTTAGCTGAGTAGCTGTGTATAATCAAAGAGAGATTTATAAAAAAATAAAGGGATTTCCTTCAAGTGAAACATGAGCACACATTGCTTTACATCTTATTAACACAACCAAGCCTTAAAATTACATTCAAGACCACCCCTTTAATTCCTTACTCCCAGGGCCATTTATGTTGAAGTTGATATTTACCATGTTGGTGTTTTGTAACATCTAGTTTTTATGTGGAGGGTTGTTAGCCCATTGCTCAACCCCCAACCTGGAGGACCAGGACATACAATATGGACAATTTAGCTTGCCCAATTCATCTATAGCGCATGTCTTTGGACTGTCGGGGAAACCGGAGCACCCAGAGGAAACCTATGGGGAGAATGTGTAAACTCCACACAGAAATTCAACATGACCCAGCTGGGGTTGAACCACCGCCCCTCTTGCTGTGAGGCGACAGAGCGACCCACTGAGCCACCCTGTCAATTTTTCTTTTTCTTTTACAAAAGTGCAGCAAATGCATGATGATAAAAAAGGAAAGCATGCATGTCTGCTCCGACACTGAGGTGGCTTTATACACTTTTCATGCAAATACAGTGCTTATAAATATGAAAGTTCCTGTGTAAGGCTTCTGCAGATTTAATATTGGTTAATTATATTCTTTGAAGGAATTTAAGACTCCCAGAAACCTAAACGTAACTTTAAAGCGATAATCACCCAAAAATGAAAACCTCCTTATCATTTACTCGCTTTCAGAAAAACCTTTTAACTTAGAGCTATTTCTGTCTTCTGAACACAAAACAAGATTTTCTAAGAAATGTTGGACACCAGCAGCCAGTAGCTAGTTTTTTGTTCAAAAACACAAATTACATTTATGTGCAAAATTTTAATATCACATAAAAGATTTGCGAATGAAGCAGCATTTTCATCTAGTGAGTCAAAGAGATCAACATCGCCACTTCACAGAATTTACTGCAGTAGGAAAAGCTGTGTGAGTCTTTTTCCTTTACATTTATTTCTGAGCATTTTTCCAAATTTATGCACATCTTGGTGTTTCTATAAATCATTTTTTATGCAATATTCTAAAATGTGCATAAAAATAGGTGGATGGAAACCTACCTAGTGAAATTTATAGTAGAAAGAAAAAATGCTGCGGAAGTCCATGGCTGTTTTTCAGAACATCTTCCTTTGTGTTCAACAGAAGAAAGAAACTCAAACAGGTTTAGATCAAGCAGAGGGAGTAAATGATGACAGAGTTTTCATGTGTGGGTGAATTATCCCTTTATGTGATCAAATGTTTTTCATAAATACGGCTCCAATTGTGGGATGGTACAACTATATCTGTCTTACTGTGATTGTTGTCATCCAGTCTGAATAGCCGGCTGAGAGAGAGCCCGTCAGATCTTCCTGTGCCTCTGGTGTCTGTGGACACTGAAACTGAGCGCCTTATTTGGGAGAAAGATGAAGAGGTAACTGCTTGGTTTGATTGTTAAAGCACTAGAATATACATCATAGATATATAGAATATACAGAATATATATCATACATTAATGGATGATAACCTGCTATTTTCTCCACACATACTCTTTCACTTTTTTTTTAAAGAAACATTAGTGGTATGCTATTAGTAAAAGTGCATTCACACCACACCAGAATTACAATAGTTACAAATGAAGATGGGTTTTACCAGTATTTAAAGTCAGCATGAAATTAAAATTTACAATGTTTATTGTGCTAGTGCCCATTGCTAGTCTTAAAGTGAACAATTAATCTTCAGTTTTAGTAATTCTCAATAAAAAACTAACCACTTTCTTTGATTTTGAATGGCAGTTCTTCTCTGTTTGACTGCTGGGGTGAAATATGCTTAGCCACACCCCGTCAGCCCTTCATTAGTGTGTGTATATACTGTATATACTGTAGCTGTTCAATCGCATTCACTGACAAATAGCCGGTGTTTGAGAACTGATTGCAGGACTGTCAGTGCAGCAGTGTTGTAATTAATGATGACTTGCTTTTAATGAGCAAACTTTAACTAAAATGTGACATAACTAGTGTTGGAAAGAGTACTGAGAAATCATACTCAAGTAAAAGTACCATTACTTGCCTGAAAATGTAGTGTAAGTACAGTAAAAAGTATCTGTTGTAAATATTACTTAAAGTATGAGTAAAAAGTAACCCTTTCAAAAGGACTCATGAGTAGTGAGTAGTGAGTTTTACGCTTTTAAAAGCTGATCTGTTTACATGTAATTTGTGCATGTGTGTGTAAACGTAACATTCTGTAGTGCATTGAGTTATTGCCCAGCAGGCACACAACTCATAAGACATTAACATTAGAATAGATTTAGGTTGTGATGTCAGGTGACCAAAAATCAATGTCTTGCCAGCGTCTAAGGACAACGTTATTTGTTCAGTAACAACATCAAATGACGTGGATATTTGGTTGACTTTTAGGTTGTGTTGGAAAGTGACCAAAATCCAATGTCGAGTCAACATCTTAAACCAACATCATTTTGGCATCAAATCTGACATTTCCATGATTTTCATGTAAAGCCAAAATGAAACATTCCCATGACACTGGTGTAGAACTTCATTCTGACGTCATGTTGAGATCTTGTGCCTGCTGGGTGTTTAAGGCCATTTAGATCATCATACAGTACACATCCGTCATCTTCTTATCAGTAACATGCATCTTAACAGTCTCTGGGTCAATGCATATAAAGATTTTGTACATGTTGTACACTTTTATTGCTTCCAAACAGTTTGCTGCAATTAAAAAGCGCACATGTTTTGAGGTAGGGTTGGGTCTCGTCAGGTGCGCCCCCAAGGGGTGGCCACGGCCACCTCTGGGTAAACTCTGGCCACCCCAATATGATTTTGCTGTTGACATTATGAATTTAAATGTACTTATGTAAATTGCCAATATTTCAATAAATAAATCAATAAAATGCACTAAATTATTCTTGTATATATACATATATATATATATATATATATATATATATATATATATATATATATATATATATATATATATATATATATATATATATATATACATACAACAGACTGATGCCTAGGAATGGTCATTTTTTGCTTTAAACAAGAGTCAATATTATTAAAACTAAATAACCTAAAACCTAAAGCCAATTGTTGACAATGGTAAATGGTAAAATGACTTGTACTGTCCGGCTAATTGGACCTATAGTTAACATCACAAATGCTGCTGCTACTAGAACATAAACAATGCCAATTTGTATTTATATTTAGCTTTTAATGAAAATATTTAGCTTTCACAAATGAAAAATAGCAGAAACTAGAAATTTTTTTTTTTTTTTTTGAAATACATAATTGCATATCGAGTGATGCAAGTCTGCTGTATTAACAAAAGACTTATAAAGAAAGAATTATGTTGAGTTCAATAAACAATAAATATCAGTTCTGCATGTTAGTTATAGGAATCTGTAACAAATATGCAGATTTCCACTGGTTTTTGAGCCCATCATTTAATCTATTGATTAATTTATGCAGGTGTGTGTCAATATGTTTCTTCCACTGAAATATTTTCTGTCTTTCAGTAGAGAAATGAGACTTATTTTGACTGGATCTGATTAGATTTACTTTGTAAACCTTTAGTATTTTATTTGATGTATTATGTTTTTAGTTGATCTCAAAATCATTCAGCATGCAGTAAATACACAGATACAAACATTCTGTGCAGAAAATGCAAAAACAGATGTCTGCAGATTGTGTGTGCCCCCCTGGTTATAGGGCAGGCAGATATGCATATTATATTTTCCAATATCACTCGATCTGTAATCATAAAATCCCAACAAGTAAAAATCTTTGTTGTTGTAAGTTATTGCAGTTTGAAAATGTCTTTTGGACGCAATGAATATGGCAAGAGTAGCTAGATTAGTGTTAGATGTGCAACACATTTTATTGTTTGAGTCTGTCCTGGGGCCTGTTTCAGAAAGGAGATTAAGTGAAAACTCAGAGTATTTTAACCCTGAAATGAGTGACACTCTGGATTTTCTGTTTCAAAATGGCAGATTTGTCAAACTCTAGAAAGCAGGGTAAGTCAAGCCTGTTTCTGAAAGAGAGGTAACTTTAACTCTGAGTCAGTTACTGTGGTAACTTGCTCTGTGAACTTAAACTGGTAAGGAGCAGGTTTTATTCTCTAAACTCAGAGTTTCTGTCAGTCTTCTCCCCTTTTTTTTTTTTTTAAAGACGAAGCGATTATTTCTTGCCTTAGCCTTATGTTTCCACCCAACTATTTTAATGCTCATTTTGGAGATGTGCATAAAAACAATTCATGGAAACGTCATGATGCACAAATTGAAAATGCGCATAAAAAACACACGCAAAACCGAGTAGAATGCACTTTTATTCGATAGAAAATATGTGCATAAACTACGATGGACAAACATTTACTAAACAATTTACAGTATGGACTACTTACAAGTTTAAACTCAGAGTTGGTTGAACCTTCTTACTGAAACAGGCCCCTGATCATTTAATGTTGTGTTTTTGTTTGTTTGTTTTTTCTTTACAGTTGCGTCGAATGCAGGAGGTTCTGGAAAGGATTCAGGAACAGATGCGTCAAGGACATGAAGATTTACCCATTAATTAAACTGTATTTAGGATAAGATTTCACAAGCTTAACAGGGAGGAAACTGAAGTGAATGTATGCTTTTAGCTTTCAGAATCTTTAGAGCTTTGGCTGACAACAGAACCTTTAATGTTTTTTGTTTAATGTAAATATGAACAACTGTTGTGGTACATGAGAAATAAGACCAGTACAACTTGACTTGTAAATGTCATAAGATTTATTATGAATCGTCATTGTTTTTGTTTTGTTTTTTTGTAGTAATCTAGCATATTTTTAATAAGTTTATTACTATTTCAGTTAAACATGGTGGACAATTTGAATCTTAATGCAGCCCAAAATGTACAGGCGATATATAACTTAAACTTTCTCCATAGGGAAAATGCACAGTTTGTCATATATTTATATATAATATCAATGTAGAATGAGGTCTAACGGTCCCGCCCACATCATACAGTATGATACATGGTCCCAAAAAATGAAAAAGAGGGAGGGAATGACATTAAAACAAACAAAAACCGCAATCTACATGCAAAACCAGGCATCAGTTTAATCCTAAAATACATACACATATATGTGAATGCGTGCATATATCTCACATATATACATACATCCATACACATATATTCAAATGAAAATAGAAAAACAAAAACACACTGATAAGTTCACAAAGGTTAAGCTTTTCTCTCTCTCTCTCGTTTGTTTGTGTTTTTAACTGAGTGTGAAGCACAGCATGTATCACTCCCTCTTCACAGACGTCCCCAAAATAAGGGAAAGGAAGTGGAACAGAAAGGTCAAACCTTGGATTTGGGGAGCGTTTGCAGCAGGAAGAGGATGTTAGGAGCAGGAATCACAGTGTTCTGTTTGAAAGTGACAGTATAAAGCAACAACATGGTGTATCCAACCATCCACCCGTCAGGTTTACATAGAGAAACGGTAAGATGGCTAATTTTGTGCAGGTTCAACCAAGCGAGTGCATTCAGAACAACAGGCCATCTTTATAGAGACTCTTCACCCCAAAACTTAGATTTGTTGTTACTTTGCTTAACATTAAACAATCCAATAGGTACAGGTTACTTTTTTTTTCCCCTTCTTCAGTAGAACAGTTAAGATTTTTAGCAGAAACTAACTTGGTGACACAAGTCAGCACTTTGACAGCCACATTCTGGCAAAACAAAATGGAAAACTGGCTCTAGGCAACATGTTGAGGTATTGAGAAGCAAACCAGGGGTGTCCAAACTCGGTCCCGGAGGGCTGGAATTCTGCGTATTTTAGTTCCAACCCCAATTAAACACAACTGAATCAGCTAATCAAGCTCTTTTTAATTACGCTTCAAACTTCCAGACAGGGGTGTTGAAGGAAGTTGAGACACTCCAGATCTAAACGATCCGTCTATGGCAGGGGTGTCAAACTCAATTCCTGGAGGGCTGAAGCCCTGCACAGTTTAGTTCCAACCCTGCTCCAACACACTTACCTGTAGGTTTCAAACAAGCCTGAAGGACTCAATTAGTTTAATCAGGTGTGTTTAATTAGGGTTGGAACTAAACTGTGCAGAGCTGCGGCCCTTTTGGAACTGAGTTTGACACCTGTGCTCTATGGCAAGGAAACCAAACATGGTTTACATTATCCATAATAATGTAGGACATACTTTTGTTTACATGTTATTTTGTCAAATTAAATGCCTTGACCCTCATTCAATTTCTCATATACACTCACACGGTCTCAACTCACATTCGAGTTTCACTCAGACACAAATCAGCATCCAACAAGCCATGTATGCATTCAGATGTCTTGCAGTCTAGTTGTATTACTTCATTAAGACCTCAATGTATCAGCAGGAGCCACGAATATTCATTTAGTTCAGCCTTATGTATACAATTTCATTTGGACTTCCAAACTGCAGGTAACTACTGGCTTGATTTGAATGGCCACAATTTCCTTCAAAAATCAATCATGTTCGACTGAAGAACAGCCTGATGGTGAGCCACTGACCAGCAAATTTTAATTTTGGGGTGAACTGTCCCTTTAAGAAAAGCCCTGCTATATGTAGAGGCTTTATATCCTGATGTCAAGTGTCTGAAACACAAAACCCCAGCATGTTTAACCTCCTAAAATGCCTATAAACAAGCGCCTACTTCACGACAGCTTACACAATCACACATGATAATGGCTGTGCAGAGATGAACACAGAATGAACACGAGAGCACCGATCTACACTGGACAAGTGAAGTAGAGATTAATCCACCTTAACATAGTCTAAGACTTCATTCATTTTCTTTGTGTTGCTACAAGCACGAGAACATTGGTAATGCTGTTGATTTAAAGAAGTGAAACGCTTTAAAACGTTAATCAAGTATTATTACTAAGTGTTGAATATCAGACGCTCTTACTCTGTTATAAATGCTTGAATGTGCACGTTTGCGTACAGGTCTTTTCGTTGATTTGTCTGTTAATTGAGTTTCCTTGCATCCCGCTGGTCTTTTTCATTAAGAGTGTGTTTGTTTTGCTCCAGCAGAGATGCGCTCAGCTCATGGCAGTTTCAGCAATGTTACTGCAGTGCGTAGGCAGCAGGTGGCGCCACTGGGCTTGATTTGGGGCTTATTAGGCACTTGCATTTGCTCACAAGACACTTTGAGGAACCTGATCTGTCTCAAGTCTGAATGTACCTGTTTCTGATTGAATTCAAGAGCCCCATTTAAGGAGTTTTAAAAGGGAAAACGTACAATTATTTTAACTTCAATGCCTAAAAGTTATTAGTTCACCCAAAAATTAACATTGTCACATTTACACATCCTTTCATCTGTTGAAGACTAAAGAAGATATTTTGAAGAAAGCTAAACGCCTCTAATTGTTGACTTCCACAGCAGGAAAAACAAATACTTAGGATGTCAGTAGCTCTAGGTTTCCAGCTTTCTTGACAGTATCTTTAGTCTTCAATAAGAAAATTGAATAGCTTTAGCACGAGGTTGAGTAAATAGGTTAATCTTCATTTTTGGGTGAACTGTCTCTTTAAGAATGAAGAAACTCAAAGGTATGGAACCACTTGAGGGTGATTAAATAGTAGGTTTGTTTCATTTTAAGGTGAACTATCCCTTTAATATATTATTTAGGCTTAACAAGCTTAAGTTAATCCAATGATTTTACACAGCTCTTCCTCCGCATGCTGACCTTTAAGCACTCATATTTGATTTAGCTTTTTTTTGGTGGTGAATGAATGTGAAGCATTGACATACAGAAAACATGGAGGGTAGAACGGGAAGAATTGATTTGTTTCAGCACTCCACTCTAACATTACACCGACATCTAACGTCTCGGTTAATTTAGACAAGCAAGTGCATGTATTTCATGCCAGCGCTGCATCGGCCGCCACGCGAGCCCTTTCCTCACACGCAGGAGCGACGGCAGTCCATTTCTGAACACAACCCCGTCGCATTTAGCGTGTAGCTCGACGTCTTTTCTGGCTTTGTGAGTCCTGAAGTCTTTGAGCGTGTGTGTTCTCTCAGGCCAGCTTCAGCGTGCTCACTGGAAACGGAGGAACAGTCACCATTGTCACGGGATTGAGCACTGTCTGACCCACCAGCCCTGGGTGATGGTGTGCCACCACGGCTGTTGGTTTTCCTACAACGGTGGCCTGTTGGCCTGTGACCGGCGTGCCGTTGACCTGTGCGTGTGGATGGTGCGCCAGTGTGTGCGTGATGTGCCCCACCACCGCCGGCTGGGAAACGGCCACCGACTGCGGGTACAGATGCGCAACAGGATGCACAGTGATGTGTCCGATTGGCTGGCCGCCGTTAGAGGGCGCTATGTGTGCCAGGTGCTTTGGTCCAGCGTGGATGACGGAGGCGTGGGACACTGAGGCGTGGGTGATGACTGTGGGTTGTGGAGGGGACACGACGTGGGACGGGGGAGCAGGAGCGATGGCCTGAGGGGTGAGGACCGCTGGTTGGGGTGGAGCGGAGGGTGGCGGGACGGGTTTGTGCTGTATGGAGATGTGTGTGGGGAGGATGGAGGGAGGAGGCATGGCTGCACGGGGCTCTGCTGGCAGCGGGACAGGAGGTTTGGGTGCAGCAGACGGGGGTGGAGAGGACAGCATGTCGTCTTCAGGGTCTTGGCTAAAGTTGTCTTCACCTTCTGAAAAGAGGATCAAAGTGATTAGATTTGATGTTGTCTAAGTCATTCAGAAGTATTAGTCAGTGTGTATGAAATAATACTGTAGGTTTAAGGACAAATGGCCTGATTACAGACAAAAAATATTTAATTAACACTTTAATAAAATGGGAATGGTTGGAGATATTAACATCCTGTTTGTGGCACATTGGTATTTGTGAGGGGGCAAACTTTTCGAGATGGGTGGTGACCAGGGTGGCCATTTTGAAGTCGGCCATCTCGGATCCAACTTTTGTTTTTTCATTAGAAAGAGGGTCATTTGACACATTAAACTAATTGGGAATTTCACAAGAAAAACAATGGTGTGCTTCTAAAGGCTGATTTATACTTCTACGTCAAGCGCACGCTTATGTTACGGCGCAGCCTAGGAGTTGAAGCTTAGCCCTACGCCGTGGCCGTCAGCATCGCTGACACACACATCTCAACAAAGTATAACTACACGTCGCAACGACACGTAGCGTAAGCTCTGTGATTGGTCAGCTTGGTAGCGCTGATGAGTCTGGGTGGGACCGAGAGCCGTGCAAGTGGCGCGAGCCCGATGGAGTGATTGTTTACAAGTGTGGAGTGCCATGAAGGAGCTCTGTATGGAAAGTTTTGTTTTGTGTTTACTATAGATGCAACAATACAGTTAGCCCATGGTTCAATACATACCTTGGTTTTTTACCACGGTTTTCGGTTCGGTTTGGTTCTTATGGCTTGACAAGTGTTTTTTTATTTTTTTTATTCTATAGGCAATAGGAACAGTAAGAGGTTAAAATAAAACGATTTATTGCAATACGTTTGTATTGCAATTAAAAAAAATTATGTATTGATGTATTGTATACAAAAAATTAACACTGAAATCTTACAGCTGCTGGTAGCCCATGTACAAACAGGGGAACACATAAAATCCTACACTTTGAAAATAAACATACATGTGAAGTTAATAAAGATAAATTGGTAATTTCAAGTAAACATATTTGTACTTAAGTAAACATAAAGAAACCATCTTAATTATCTCGGTGCTGAAAAAATGTGAGACTGTAGTCCAGGGCTATTTAATTGACGGCCAGCGGGCCGAACCCAGCCCCCGAAGCAATTTGTTCTGGCCCTTCAATTAGTGTGGCCAAGACATAAAAATAAATTTAGTTCAGTGGAAAAACGCTATAGCTATGAAGTGTTGTGCATCTGTTCAATTCAGTACGAGCTGCAGAGGCTGCGCAGAGCGTGAGTCAACATAAGCGAGTGGTGCGGACAGCCGAAAACATTTGGATATGTTTTGTAGAAAATGTCTTTTGTACAATGCACTGTAATCATTAATAAGGACAATTAGCAATAATGTAATAATGCAACAATTAGCTGATTTCACTATTAACTGCGCTTTAATTCGTCACAGTTAATTAATCGTAAAGGCTTCTCTAAGCCGCATTTCTGTTGCAAGGAAAAGTTATAACAAGTTGCCAACTGTGCGCTAGTTTAAAGCTCCAAGTATGTACCCCGAGGCTAATACGCACGAACACCGGATTAACTACAGCAGCGGCTGTTCCCATATCACCATTTTTCCGCTTGCAAGTTTGTTATTTAACAATATGTTATTTAATGTAAGAATGACAATATGCGCACAAGCTGAGCAACGCGCTAGCCTCTGTCCGGGCGCACGCAGTAGAAAACATCTCACGGTGAGAGTTGTGCATACCTTTCAGTGCAATGTAAAGCGCCCCCTAACTTTAGAGCATAGCGATTGGATATTTACTCGTGGGGAGGAGTTTCCTTGTCTCAGCTCTTGGACTTACAGGCACACACAGTCAATTCGGGGAGATATAACACGCACATAAATTATTTAAACGCAAAACCAAGCAGTTTAACCGCAATTCACAAGCGGGTATTGAACCGTGGAGGTTGTACCGAACGGTTCAATATTATATTGAGAACCATGGCATCCCTTGTGTTAACCTTATAGTTAAAATTGTTGCACGTCTGCTGTCTCTTGCCTCAAAATGAGCGAGTTTGAGCCACTTGTACATTCAGGAAGCGTTCAGAAAAAACAAAACAGCAGCGAAGAAACTCGACACAGAGGAACATTTACACCTCACTGCCCACTAGTGTTTTGGAAGTGTTAATGCAGACTAACAGAGACAGCGCGCAGAAGTATAAATGCACAGCTATGCGTGTTGCATGCACCGTGGGTTTACGCCGGTCACTTGATGCAGAAGTATAAACCAGGCTTAACTGGTGAAGAACATGATCTAGTAGGTCTCTGTGTAATATTATTACATTTTAACACAATTGTATCATCAACGCAGAAGACAGTAGATCACTTATTTGTGTGTGTGTTGTACCTGAAGCTGTAGATGTGGAGGCCTGGTCATCTTCAGGCTGGACAGTCTGTCTCAGTATCCTGTTGATCTCTATGATGTCGATACACTGGCTCAGCTCGTTCTTCAGCTCTGCCAGTCTCTGCTGCGTGGCGATCTTCTCCCGGGCCAAACGCTCCATCTCGTGCTCGTACTCCTTCTCCTTACGCTTCAGAGTCTGCAGGAAACCAGATGGACAGGACTTTAATTCTGACTCATATTTATTCCCGACACACGCACATGCTTATCCTCCCTCAGTCAAACACACCGTCATTTCAGCGTGACGCATCTCTCAGTTACCTGACGGTCTGAACGTCAGTAAACGCTTTCATTAATGAAAGGTAAATGCAAACACACACACTGCTGCAGATAATGGCATGAGGAAAACTGCATCTGACAGCTCATGAGTTTAATAGTAAAGCAGAGTCTGTCGAACTGTTTATCCCCCTAAACTAATAGTGTTGTTTTAATAAAATGAATATAGCAGTGTATCTGTAGAATTAAAATGTCAAACCAAATGTCATTGACCCCAATGGAAAGCATATCCACGCTGTCTGAATCATTTGTCCCCATATACAGTGCTTATATGAGAGTCACTAACAGAAAACTGTCACTGATTTCACCATCTTTTACAGTGTAGGGGTGGCATGCTTTAGTTTCTAGAGTGCGTTTGATTGGACGGATAATCTGATGAGACGCTTAAGTGCAGAGTGATGTCATCAAAATCACTGATCCATTTTAGTAGAAGAGAGAAAGCCATTATTATACATTTAATGTAAGATTTCACACTTTAAAGCGGGTGTATTCACATCAGTTCACTTTCTGTGGTTCAGACCAAACACAATGTTAAGGTTTTTTATCTCTGGTGTGGTTGGCTTTTACACTGCTCTTTTTGCAAGGATTCCAGTAGTTGTAAACAAAACCACACATGCGTGTTAAAGTCAGCTGTTTATTGGACAGAACTGCTCGTGCTCCCATGATGTGGTGTCTGCTGTTCCATCATCTAATAAACAAACATTTGCCTGAGCTCTAAAGCCGCCTTTCCACTGCACACGACATTTAGACACGACTGTCAAAATACGCCCCCTTGTGGCAGTCGCACAAAATTTTCAGTTCTGACGTGCACCATGGGAGAGAAGCTGTTCTTGCAGTGTCTGAAATAAAGGAATGCAAAAGCGAGAGCCATTAATCTTTGCTTTACAGTGGTTGAATGAATGAATGAATGAATGAATACTAGAAACTCATAGATCGCTAAAAATATTGGAGGGAATGTGAAGACAAAAATAAAAATATATATTTTAATTTTTATAACTAATGTTTTTTTTTGTTAATATAGATTTTTTCCGATTCAAAAAATAACCCAAAAAACGACTATTTCTCATCTCGTGCGCACAGACCTGCTTATACAACACTGGAATACATCACATCCGGTCGGCCAGTCGCATATGGTCTAGTCGGATCCGCAGCTCAATTCAGGTCTGAAGCCTCCTTTCCACTGCAAACGACAAGCGACAGACCGGAAGTCATTCATTTCCAATGGCGAGTAGTACGGGAGCTGCGTTGAGCTCCGATCATCTCCGTATGCGTAAAATTCCGATCCGAATTAAGCTGCGGATCCGTTGAAATATTTGAACTCCCGCGACTAGACCATATGCAACCTGCCGACCGGATGTGATGTATTCCAGTGTTGTACAAGCAGATCAGTGTGCGCAAGATGAAAAATAGGAGTTTATTTGGTTATTTTTTGAATTATAAAAAGTCTATATTAAAAAAAAAACTTTTCTGTTCATAAATGTAAGGAAGAAAGTAATAAAAAATATATATTTTTAATGTTGTCTTCACATTCCCTCCAATATTTTAGCGGTCTATGAGTTTCTAGTATTCATTAATTCATTAAACCATGTGAACGCACAGAGAATAAAGGCTCTTGCTTTTGCCCTCCTTTATTTCGGACACCATGAGAATCAGCTTCTTCCCCATGGTGCTGGACAACACAAAAAAAATACTGTGCGACTGCCACAAGGGGGCGTTTTCCGACAGTCGTGTCCAAATGACGTGTCCAATTTTTTGCATACGAAGATGATCGGAACTCCACGCAGCTCCCGGACTGCTCTCTATTGGAAATGAAAGACTTCCGGTCTGTCGCTTGTCGTTTGTCGTGTGCAGTGGAAAAAAGGCTTGAGGGAGCGTTCACATATTTCGTCTTTTGCTCTCAAGTTTTATTCTAAAATCCAGAAGCTGCGACCATTTTTTTTTTTTTGTATTGTGACGCACTTGCTAGAAAAGCAGAATAGAGTGGAGAAACTATGACTCTAATTTGTATGCAAAAACCCAGAAGCGAGTTAGCATTTTAGCAGTTCCGGTTCCCTCGTCCCAAAGTCAATAGTTTATTTTGAATGGGTTTTGAGTAATATCGCTTAAATAAGGTTCGTGGCTAACACAAACTCAAGATACTTTTACGTTTTGTTCTACGACATAAAACAAATCAGTTACAGCACACTGCTGATCTTTTACACCAGTTACGCTGCTTTAAAATGACGGTTGCTATCAAGTTGCTAAATGGGACTACAGGCGGTGTCGCAAACATAATACGTCATCGAGCTGATCTGGTCTGGAGAGCAGCTTGCTTGCGTTTGGCATTTGGAGTTAACTGTAATTTAAGTATTTTCATGAATAGCATTTTATAGTTTGTTGTGTTTTTTTAATTGGGATTTCATATTGTGTGTAGATAAATCCTTAACTCAAAACGGCTGTCGAGACAGACTGATTTGTTGATAATTTATTTTAATTAAACGATATTACGAGGATAACGTTACTGCTCACCAGTGCAGCCTGTCTCTTTCCTGCTCTCAGTAATGCAAACATGCGAAGAATTGTGTAAAAATACATGCATGTTAACTCATTTTAACGTGATCAAGTGATTTTAGGTAGTTTTTTTCTTCATCTGAACATGTTTAACTCTGTCATAATTGCAATATTTACACTCCTCCATAAAACGTATAGCAGATGTGACTGTATGAGCTGCTTTTCGCTGTACTCCGTGACAAAAAAGGAAAATTGAAAGTTGCTCTGTGTCCATGATGGAACTTGCAGGCATTTGATAGACTTGTTCCTCACGCCTCATCTGTCGTCTGTTAAGGTAAGCAGGCTGTGTGCACTCGAGCAATACACTTATTTAAATATGTCTATTGATAAGACTATGTAGGCAGATTTATAAACACAGTTTTAAAACTTTTAGAACCGTAAAGCAAAACAAAATTCCCACGTAAAAACGATCCAAAAGTGCACGTAGGTCTATGTGTATTTGCCTATTTATTTGTTTATAATAAGCGTTGATTATAATATAATAAACAGAGAGAATAACTCTTTTTCATGGATGTTTTTAAAAATAAGCTTGATAAGTTATCTGTAGCAGGGTGGTGCTGACGTCAGAGACGAGCGCCCCGAGGGCAGTGTAGTCCATTTATAGCCTAATGTTAGCTTTTCAGTTCTTGCGTTTGCATTTAAGATCCAAAAGTGCTCAAAAATGTATTTTCGTGTGACGATTATCCTGGTCCTGGAGGGCCGGTGTCCTGCACAATTTTGCTCCAACTCTAATCACACACACCTGCTTATAGATATCTAGTGATCTTAAAGACACTGATTAGCATGTTCAGGTGTGTTTGATTAGTGTTGCAGCTAAATTGTGCAGGACACCGGCCCTCCAGGGCCGAGATTGCCCACCCCTGGTCTAGTCGGATCCGCAGCTCAATTCAGGTCTGAAGCCTTTTTTCCACTGCACACGACAAGCGACAAGCGACAGACCGGAAGTCATTCATTTCCAATGTAGTACGGGAGCTGCGTTGAGTTCTGATCATCTCCGTATGCGTAAAATTCGGATACGAATTGAGCTGCAGATCCGTTGAAATATTTGAACTCCCGCGACTAGACCGTATGCGACCTGCCGACCGAATATGATGTATTCCAGTGTTGTACAAGCAGATCCGTGCGCGCGAGATGAGAAATAGGAGTTTATTTGGTTATTTTTTGAATTATAAAAAGTCTATATTAAAAAAAAACTTTTCTGTTCATAAATGTAAGGAAGAAAGTAATAAAAATATATATTTTTAATGTTGTCTTCACATTCCCTCCAATATTTTAGCGGTCTATGAGTTTCTAGTATTCATTCATTCATTAAACCATGTGAAGGCACAGAGAATAAAGGCTCTTGCTTTTGCCCTCCTTTATTTCGGACACCATGAGAATCAGCTTCTTCCCCATGGTGCTCGACAACACTGAAAATACTGTGCGACTGCCCCAAGGGGGCGTTTTCCAACAGTCGTGTCCAAATGTCGTGTCCAATTTTTCGCATACGAAGATGATCGGAACTCCACGCAGCTCCCGGACTGCTCTCTATTGGAAATGAAAGACTTCCGGTCTGTCGCTTGTCGTGTGCAGTGGAAAGAAGGCTTGAGGGAGCGTTCACATATTTTGTCTTTTGCTCTCAAGTTTTATTCTAAAATCCAGAAGCTGCGACCATTTATTTATTGTATTGTGACGCACTTCCTAGAAAAGCAGAATAGAGTGGAAAAACTATGACTCCAATTTGTATGCAAAATTGTATCCGGTTTCCTCGTCCCAAAGTCAATAGTGTTTTTATTAATGGGGTTTGAGTTAAATCGCTTAAATAAGGTTTGGGCTAACACAAACTCAAGATACTTTTACGTTTTGTTCTACGACATAAAACACATCAGTTACAGCACACTCCTGATCTTTTACACCAGTTACGCTGCTTTAAAATGACAGTTGCTATCAAGTTGCTAAATGGGACTAGAGGCGGTGTCGCAAACATAATACTCCGTGACAAAAAAGGAAAATTGAAAGTTGCTCTGTGTCCATGATGGAACTTGCAGGCATTTGATAGACTTGTTCCTCACGCCTCATCTGTCGTCTGTTAAGGTAAGCAGGCTGTGTGCACTCGAGCAATACACTTATTTAAATATGTCTATTGATAAGACTATGTAGGCAGATTTATAAACACAGTTTTAAAACTTTTAGAACCGTAAAGCAAAACAAAATTCCCACGTAAAAACGATCCAAAAGTGCACGTAGGTCTATGTGTATTTGCCTATTTATTTGTTTATAATAAGCGTTGATTATAATATAATAAACAGAGAGAATAACTCTTTTTCATGGATGTTTTTAAAAATAAGCTTGATAAGTTATCTGTAGCAGGGTGGTGCTGACGTCAGAGACGAGCGCCCCGAGGGCAGTGTAGTCCATTTATAGCCTAATGTTAGCTTTTCAGTTCTTGCGTTTGCATTTAAGATCCAAAAGTGCTCAAAAATGTATTTTCGTGTGACGATTATCCGGCTGGACAAAACGTGTAAGTGTAATGAACAGTGTTTGAACACAGAGCTTATTATTTGCAATCTTCGAAAAGCCTATGGGAAAATCCTTTAGGGATTTTAATGAGGGAACCAGTTTCATGCTAGCAGCTGATTCGCCTACAAGGTGACGCCATAGTTCCTCCACTCTATATTAAAGGAGAAAACAGAGGGCGTGGCTTGTTTTTTCTACTGCAAGCTGATTGGATGTAGTTAAGTAGGCATTTCATTCAGAAAGATCAGGAAAAGGGTTTCGGGTAGGCATGGGACGATAACCATTTTCAAGGTATACCGTAGTTTGGAAAAGTCAAGGTTTTAAAATTGCCAAAATTTTCTTTAATACCGTTCCTAAGGTGTGTGTAAGATATTTTATGTACATTTTTTTTAAAACTGTATCTCCAGCAGAAAAGATATCTAAAGATGCTGTTTTTAATTGTGAAGAAATCAGTGTTTTTGAAACTATTTTCATTATTTAGCCTGACGTGTTTAACAAAATATTTTTAATGTTTCTCAAAATGGAATATACTGTGTTTAAAGGACCCAGACATTTAAAAAGAATATATTTTAGAGCAGTAACCACAATATTATGAAAATGTGCCTTTAAAAATTAAAAATGGTAGGTTACTGTTTTTAAAAAGTAAAAAAAGAAACAACTTCTGGTTTATCCGCACCTGAAAATGTTGCCTGGACTTCATAAATATAGGCTTCATGTCATCATATTCATATATAAATGTTTTTTGATAATTTACTTAAATATATGTAGCATGTACATATGACATGTTTGATTCATCCGCATACCACTAGAAGGAAGCACGCGGCCCACTAGTGGTACACGTACCACAGTTTGAGAACCACTGGTCTAATCCGGTTCAATGATCTATGCTAAGCTAAGCTAAAAGTGTTCACGCTAGATCAAGAGACTGGCTCAGTGGATTAAAAAATGGTATAAAACAACTGTTTAAATCTAGAGGAGTTAAAAGATGAGCTTATTTCTTAAAAAGTACAATTTATACAATTACAGCAGGACATGATCTTAATATTAGAAAACAAATTGACACAAAAAAATAGTAGATCTAAAAATGAGTGCCTTCATGAAACAAAGCAGCAGTCATAAACTCATAAAGCCAGCAAGATACACTGTAAGACAACAGTCACACGGACAAATAATTTGACCCAGTTTCAGCATCAGTCAGCTGACCCTCAAAACCAGGCTAACGGGAACAAACCGTTTAGACTTTAAAACTCTTGAAGTAAAGCAGCTTCGCCCGTCCACATTCACGAAGCGTGTGTAGGAGAGGCTGACCAACTCAGCGACAGCATGTTTAACATATGTGATCATCCCATTTCAGGAAACAAACCGTCCAGAGAGCAAAGCAGTTTTACACACCCGGCCGTCTGTCAAAGCCTTGAACACGTGACACACACACACACACTGTTCACTTCCACCTCCATCCATTCCTCCCTCAGCTCAAATCTGCCAAAAAAAACTGTGCGACAAAATGAGCATTTTGGCTGTGGATTAGGCAGAGGCGTGTGGAGTCACAGAGGACTGCGCTATCCAGAAGAACAGAGAGCAGAGATGCAGATCGTGCAGAGGTGGAGGGGGTTCTCCTGCGCGTCTGGGATTATATAACCCAGTGATACAGTATTCAGGGAATATGAATGCGACTGGTGCAGTAGGTTGAGAACACGCAGAGAAAGAGAGAGAGTGTGAAGCCTGATCTAGGATTAGTCAGATTGGACTGTCTGGCTATAAACCCCCTTCACACAGCAGGTCAGCACACATGCGCACACAACACACACACACAGCAATATGTGCAAGTCGCACCTGTTTACTATATGAATGATATACAGCCAGCCTTACTTTAAGAGTTAATACACACAGAAATGAATATCATGTTATTATTAATAAATTACTCGGCGACGCAGTGGCGCAGTAGGTAGTGCTGTCGCCTCACAGCAAGAAGGTCGCTGGTTTGATCCTCGACTCAGTTGGCGTTTCTGTGTGGAGTTTGCATGTTCTCCCTGCGTTCGCTCATCATGTGGGTTTTCGCCACAGCAGAGTGAACCGCCAACTTATCCAGCACATTTTTACGCAGCGGATACTCTTCCAGCCGCAACCCATCTCTGGGAAACATCCACACACACACACACTCATACACTACGGACAATTTAGCCTACCCAATTCACCTGTACCACATGTCTTTGGATTGTAGGGGAAACCGGAGCACCCGGAGGAAACCCACGGGAAGGCAGGGAGAACATGCAAACTCCACACAGAAATGCCAACTGAGCCGAGGTTCGAACCAGCGATCCAGCGACCTTCTTGCTGTGAGGCGACAGCACTACCTACTGCGCCACTGCCTCGCCAGTGCTCATAATATCGAGCAAAAAAAAAAAGAAAAAGACAGCTGTAAACATAACCTGCTTTGTATTTTTGTAGGAAACACAGTTTAGATCTGTTTAGGGTAAGAGGTGTGCGAGTTATTGCCATCTATCACTAAATGTGTCAGAGTCCTTTAGCGCCCCTTACATAGTTTGATCCTGGCATTTCCCCTCTTGGGTTTTTGGTTTCTAAAAGGGAAAAAATTCCACCACCCTGTCCCAACTTTAAGGATACCGGTTGTCAGATTTGCCCAATCCATATGCACAACGTGATGTGTGCACGGCATATTAAACAGAACTTGGCTAGACTTTTGGCTGAACGATATCGGTTTACAAAGAATCATCACCAATGTGTGTGTAACAAAGACCAGCTAGCGAAGTGCTATGCAGGTAAACCTTACTCCTCTGACCAGACTCTAGAGGTCATGGTCTTTAGCCACTAGTTGGAGCAAACGACTCCCAAACAAAGAATCACCAGTTTGATTGCAGTTCAGTGCGGGTTGGGTGCAGGAGAATTACATGTACAAAAAGGCCATGGAAAGACGTGGATCACAACTTCATGGCATAATTATAAAATGAGAGTACTATTGGCAGTGGAAGTGTTGCCGAACTAAACCGCACAGCTCAGTGGAAATGAAGCATAACCTGCACTCATATAAAGAACATGTATAAAGACACCACACACAGCGCCGTTACACAAAACACCCAAGTGCTGTAATTCAGCAGCTGGTAAAACACCATTATAACAGTGCTCCATCAGGCCCAGTCAATAGTGATGCGTGTACAGACCTGCTCTGTCTGACCCTGGATCAGCTTCTGTCTTCAGTATGTGAAGAAGCAGACCAGATATCCCCACAGACCAGATCTCCACATCCCACTGGTTATCACCACGGCAACAGCTGGAAGACGCCACCGTCTGCTTGGCAACAGAGCAGTGAAGGAGCAGTGCAGATGAAGAAGAGGAGAAAACTAACGCCATCAGCTCAAATCCACCCCCAGGGTTTCACCGCCCTCTGAAAATCTGCAGCCCTGATCCTCCTTAACATTCACTGTCATCACAACAATACTGGACAAGAGACTGGCATAATGGAGCGCTCAAGTCACACAGCATTTCCACAGTTAATACAAGAAGTACACTTTGTAAGGTCAAAGGTTTTATTTAAAGTATAATTAGGTGTTAATAGTCAAAAGTTGCAGTATGTTAGGCCCCGTTTACACTAATGCGTTTTCGTTTTACAACACATAGGTTTTGATACGGCTACGCCATCCGTCCACACTACGCCGGAGTTTTCCAGCGCCGAAAACGGAGCGTTTTGTAAACGCTGGAGAGGCCATTTTCATTCTAAAGCGCTGCTGCTCCAGCTCAATGTGGATAGGAAAAAAGGAGACATCTGAAAACGGAGGCGGAACTGCTGAGATTTGCTACCTGATTGGGGCTTTTGTGTCATTGCGTATCCTTCCCTTATTTGTCAAGCCCCATATCACATGACTATAACACATGGCTTTAACGCTACCGGAAGACAGTACTGTAAACAACAACATGGGCACAGAAATGGAAGCGTTGTTTGCACTGTTGTCTGTTTTAGGCGCCATTGTGCAGTTATTCATTTGTTACGACTTGACCTCGTCGTCTGTCCACAAAAATACCTCTCTTGCTTTCTTTGGCATCGCCTTTAATGTTCAACTGGCGTTTGTTGAACCAAATAACCAAATGCCGAGCGAGACGCATGCTTTCTGTTTATACTAGAACGCGCATGCCCAGAGTGCGCGAATGGTCACGTAATATACGTTTTTAGTGGCGTAGTGTGGACAGAGATATGTTCAGAGACACTAGGAGAAACGCTGGTGTGGAATGCGGACCGTTTTTGATCTAAAACGCCGTTTTAAAACTAAAACGCACTAGTGCAAACGGCCTTAGTCAGCATAAAACATGCTTTATTATAATTGTATAAGGAAAGTGTTGTTCCATACTTAAACTGAGTTTATTTCAGATGTACTAAATCCACAACTCTATCATTATAAAAGTATTTGATTGCATGACACGTTTCGGCTGAAATGATTGTATATATAATATTGGTGAACTATATTTTAGTTTACCAGGCATACATGTTTGTCATTGGCAGTAAACATTAACCAAAGAACAATAAAAGCAAGTTACATAAAGTAGTGTGCAGATCCTTCATAAGTGGGTCAAACAGCACTCTTAAATTTAACTAATCACATTTACTATAGATAAGTAAAATGCTTCCTATCTGACATGCAGATGACATGATTAAGCATTTACTACATTTAGCTCAAGTATAATACTTTAAAAACTTTAAAAACATATAAACATTCTAGCAAAGAAGGAGCCAATCACCGATCACTATAGAATGATGAGTCTGTGGGGGAGGGGCACGATTCTGACGCGTTTTTTTTTTACAGTTTCTGCAGCTTCATAGAAATGAACCCTCTGGGGTTGTTAAACACTGGAATCTTCAAAAAGCTTGAAAAGTCAAACACTTGAAAACGAAATGTTCTCTGATTTTGTAATCTGAATGAAATAAATGCAAGGTACAGTCTTGTCTCGGCAACCACAGAAGAACAGCGTGATTAGACGTGGCATTATTCAGAGGGGCATATTGTGTCATGCACAAGCTTTTAGTTCTTACGCTAGTTACACAGTTTAATTGGCAGGATGACAGCCGATCACATCTTACAGAAATGAATAAAAATGAGCTTGGTATCATGAACTCCATTTAATGTAGAATTTGATGTTTCTTTAGTCAAAAAAGTGAGAGCTGCACATGCTTATACAAGAAGTGTTTCAAAAATGGCCACCATGTTTTTTTTTATGTCTAATCGTGACATTAGCGTAAGCAGGTTTATTATTTCTAATGGGAGGAGTGTGGATCGCGAGCGCATATTGAGAGAGACGTCCTCGCATTTTTCAGGTGCACCTAGATAAAAACATGTATAATAAGTTTAAGTATCAAGTATCAAGTATAAAACTTTAAAAACTAAACTGAACTTTAACTCTGAAAACTGGACTGACATGGTTTCAATTTACCAGAACCTCTATGTTAAGCTGCTTCAAAGCAATCTATATTGTAAAAGCGCTACAGAAATAAAAATGAATTGAACTGAACTCTAAAGGGCACCTATGATGAAAATGCTCTTTTGTAAGCTGTTTTGACAGAACTGTGTGTAGGGATAGTGTCTACAGTCATACTGGAGTGATAGAAACACAATACGTCTCCTTTCTTAATGACCTGACGTTAAAATTTGATTCAAATCCCTCCCATTTTGAGGCCCACCGCAAGGTGACGTAGTAGTGCTGTTTCCCCGCCCACTGAATTGATCGTCAGACGCGTATTAACATGTCTGTAGTAACGCGTATAAACATATCAACAAGACAGGACATGCGCAGAGCAACTGGCATTTAAAGATCTGTTCATCATCAATCATAAAATTTTATTAGAATTAATAAAAATTAAAATTAAAATTTTTAAACGTTTTTAAAAGTGTACTGCGATTACAGCGATTTACTTCAGCTTTACTTCTTCACCACAGCCACGTGTCAGAACAATTATTGAAGAGGATGCTTTAATACTGGTTGGTGGACATTAAATCAGGTTTATTTGGTATATTAACGTAACAGATATCCACACAGCAGTGTATATTAACGTGTATCCTCTTACATTTGCCATGCAAAGATAGTGCATAGTTAAACATGCGTGAATTTAGTATCAACATTGTGTGTAACCCATCGCAGAAAGGCTTGAATTCACTCCACAACAAATACATAAAATAATCACTGGGAAAGTTCTTATTGTAGTATTTCTCACAAACGTTCCGTGAGATCTGCTTCCTTCATGTCTGTCTGATATCGGACACAGCTGAGGCAGAGACTGAGGCAAGCTCTCACATGCACGTGGGAACAGTGGGCGGGGAGAACTAACATTAAAGGCACAGAGCACCAAAACAGCTACAGTGTGTTCAGAGTAAAAAAAATACAACATTCTAAAGGCTGATTTATACTTCTGCGTCAAGCGCACGCGTATGCTACGGCACAGCCTACACGTTGACGCATAGCCCTACGCCGTGGCCGTCGCTGTCGAGCACTTCTCAAAAAATATAACTACACGTTGCAATGACGCGTATTGCAAGCTCTGTGATTGGTCGGCTTGGTAGCGCTGACGAGTCAGGGAGGGACCGAGAGCCGCGTGAGCCCGATGAAGCGATTGTTTACAAGTGTGGAGTCCAGTGAAGGAGCTCCTGATAGTAAGTTTTGTTTTGTGTTTACCTCATAGTTAAAGTTGTTGCACGTCCGCCGGTTCCTGCCTCAAAATGAGCGAGGATGAGCCACTTGTACATTCAGGAAGCGTTCAGAAAAAACAAAACAGCAGCGAAGAAACTCGTCACAAAGGAGCATTAACACCTCACTGCCAACTAGCGTTTCGGAAGTGTTAATGCAGACCAACAGAGACATCGCACAGAAGTATAAATGCACAGCTACGCGTGTTGCATGTGCTGTGGGTCACGCCGGTCACTTGACGCAGAAGTATAAACCAGGCTTAAAAGGAACAATAAATAATCTGCTGGCTGTTTTGAGCTGAAAGTCAACACATTCTGGAGTCACAAATGACTTGTCTTAAATATTAAAGAAGGGGTAAAATAGGTGCCCTTAAGCACTTAAGTGCTTTAAGTGTTGCCTTTTCACTCAGTTCCTAATAAATCATGAATGTTACTGAATTTACTTAAACTGTGCAAAAATAACATGTATTAGCTTCAGTAAACAATCTTAAAGTGTTTGTCTATATTCAGCAGTTGTGTGTCCTTTTCAGCTGTGTTAAGTGTTTAATAGTACTGTCACAGCAGACACCAAAATGCAAAGAAAAATGCTGAGTTGTATAGAATAAAAATTTGTAAAATATGAGATAAATATCATTATCAGTGGCTTTTAAAATGGGGAAAAGGTATTTTTATCAATTAATTGCTTTTTTATTGCTAATTTGTTTTTGCTAATGTCTTGTAAAAAACTATATAAAAAAATGAATCTTCCTCAAATTCCTAGAACATCTATGAAAACCTGGAGATAGATTTTTGAAGTTACACAGTCACAGGCTTTAAACACACACAAATGATAAATGGGTCCTGTTGGGTTATAGTCAAGTTTGCTTTGGTGCCTTCAAAAAATAACAGTTTGCCATAAACAGTTTGCTTCATCATCCTCTGAAAATCTACAGCCCTGATCCTCCTTATCATTCACTGTCATCAAAACAATAGCGAGGCAGAGATTGACATTGGGGGTTCAAGTATCACTGGATTTCAAATAAATAAAGGCAAGTTTGTTTCTGTGCTTTTAAATAAATCGTTTGCCAAAAAAATTCTTTTTTACATCCCACAAACCCACATCCACTGATATCGTGGTCAGCCACTCGACTGTTTCACACCACTGGGTGTAAAAGAGTCGAGAACTGTAATTTATCTGCACCCAGATCAGATTCGGCACCAAAATTTAGGCCAAATCCCAATTCTATTTTATATTCCAATGTACCTTTGATAATAAGGGTAAGGGCTAAGAAGTAGAATTGAAACTGGGCCTAAAGGGCGTCACACACCGGATGCGCCGCGACACGGCGTGCACATGACAGTTGAAAGTATCACACACCAGACGCGCCATTCGCATGGTATTTAAAAGGAAACTAATCAGATGGCACTGTGTTGCGCAACAGAAATATGAACAGTGTCCTGAGTCACGGCTCTTGTTCTCTCCAAGCTGGACTATTGCAACTCTATACTAGCCGGGCTTCAAACCTCTTCAACTGCTTCAGAACGCAGCAGCACGAGTGGTCTTTAATGAACCTAAAAGAGCACATGTCACTCTGCTACTCATCCGTTTGCACTGGCTGCCAGTTGCTGCTCGCATCAAATTCAAAGCTCTGATGTTTGCTTACAAAGCGACTTCTGGCTTTGCTCCTTCTTATCTGCTCTCCCTTCTGCAGATTTATGTGCCCTCCAGAAACTTGCGTTCTGTGAATGAACGTCACCTCGTGGTTCCATCCCTAAGAAGGAAGAAATCACTTTCCCGAACTCTCACATTCAATCTGCCCAGTTGGTGGAATGAACTCCCTAACTGCATCAGAACGGCAGAGTCACTCGCTGTCTTCATGAAACGACTAAAAACTCAACTATTTAGTCTCCACTTACCTTACTAATCTGCAATTGCCTCCCTGGCTCCACAGCTAACTGTACTACAAACAAAAAAATAATAAATGAAAATTACTAATGTTTTGCTTCTTACACTTTTCATACCTGAAACTTGCCTACAGCACTTGTTAATTGCTGCTCTTATAGTTGTGTAAATTGCTTCCTTGTACTCATTCGTAAGTCGCTTTGGATAAAAGTGTAAATGTAAAATGTGCAGCTATATTTTGCTTGTTTTGACACATTTAACATTTGTGGCAAAGAAATAATTATTTCTTTTTGGTGTCGCCAGAGATGAATTTAGTAAATTCTTAATTGTGAGCCCTAAAAAAAGTCATGTGAAATAAAAAGCTAATTGCATTGCGAAACAACCCATTTGCTCGTGCTCACTGAGCAAGCTCATACACAACACACACAAAAAGTGAAATGAATGAGGAGGCATGTGGACAACACAACATCTAAATCAAGTCATTTTAGCATGTCAAAGTCACATTTATTCATATAAAATATATTTTCCAAACAACAAAATTGTGGCTAGTGAAAATGGCGAGTGGCTAGTAATGTTGGAAATCTACTAGCCACAGTGGCTGGTGATCAAGTTAGTGTCAAGCCCTGCACACAAGTCTTTTTTCAGATTTTTTTATCGTTTGTTTTATCTTTATGTTTGCATTGTTTAGGTTTTTTTTTTACCAAAATCTCATTCAATTCCATGTCCACAGCTCCTTTAGAAATACTATTGCCCGGAAAAAAACATGACATGTTCAATACTTATTTCCCTCACTGTATATGAAACATTTAATTCAAAACTTAAGCATGACTTAAGCAAACTTAAGCAAAACTTAATGCAAAAAAAAGGCATTCATATATGAACACACATGAACACACATGACAGGATGTCTGTGCCAAAAACAGTGTGTTGATCAACATCTCCAGATGCTCCTTTAGGAGCCAGACCTAAATAATTATGTGCACCTCTGACTTTGGTCCAAAAAAAAAAAAAGAACCACAAACACAAAAGGTCACAAACTCAAACAATGAATCCTCACCTACATCAACAGAAACACAGCAAACGGCATGCATCACACATCCGTAATGAAGCAGCATTTGATGACGCACCGCCTCATTTGAACAGCATGTGTGGGTTTGGTTTGAAGGGAGGAGAGAGAAGGACTGGCCCAGAACAAAGCATTACATCAGCAGACTCGCGCTCTCCATGTGCTCATGCCTCACGTGGACACAGGAGCAGCGAAGAGACGGAGAGCAGCACTAGCAGCAGAGAGAGTAGCGTGCGAGCGGCAGCCCACATTCCCTCACTAGTGTTTATCGTGCCTTTATAACCATCGCCAGCTCCAGCTTTACAGCTCTCTGGAGCATATTAACTCAAAGGTGCACCGTTCATAAACAGGTCAAGCTTCTGCCCACGCTGCTGTGCTAATTGTCAGGGCTGGAAATGAAATGATCGACTGTGACCTTGGAGCTTCTACGTCAGCTGTACATATGACGGTGTTAAAGGGACAGTTCACCAATGGACTGGTTTGTTCAACAGAAAGAAACTGAAATAGGTTTGAGCTTGTGAAAGGTTTGATCCACTGGAGAATGAGTAAATGGGGAGTGCATTTTTAGTTTGTCAGTGTCAATAAGCCATCATAACCATTTTAGATTTTCACTGACAGAGATGATAACAAGCAAAAAAATTGTCATTTCAAGGATCTAAATAATTTCATTTACTGTTGTTTTTTCTATATACTTAAGGCTGAGCTGATGTTTGCATTATAACACTCTTTAATAAGTCAGGGTTGAAGCAGTGGCGCAGTAGGTAGTGCTGTCGCCTCACAGCAAGAAAGTCGCCGAGTCGCTGGTTCGAGCCTCGGCTCAGTTGGCGTTTGCATGTGTGGAGTTTGCGAGAAGTACCCGGATGACTTACTACTTCCGGCGAAATTCTGGAGTGCGCATCTCATGCATGCTGCGCTATCCCATGATGCCCCGTGAGCGAATTCATGAATAGGAGTGAAGCGACGCAAATTACGCAGGTAGGTCACGTGACCAAGACAAAAGGGCGGATGTAGTACGTCCGAATTCCATTCATACTTTCACATTCATACTGTATAGAACGTACTTTTCTAACGGCCGAGTAGTACGTTTAAATTCAAATGCAGCACCTACTGAGTAGTAGGCGGATTCGGACGCAGCCTATGTGTTGAAAGCACTGCTATTCACGTATACAATAGATTTAGGAATAGAAATGAGGGTGAAACATTAAAAAGTTAAAAAAGGACACCCTTTTAAACTAAATCTATCGATGTCCAAAAAGAAACACAAAGATTAATACTGTGATCGAATGAAACGCTGACCTACATTTTTACTAAATAATTCATTTACAACAAAGACATTAAAATAAATCATCCTCTCAAGTTTCTAGACTTTCAGCGTGAGAAGTTCATGAAAATCCAGATGGATCAAGAAACAGCCAATTGGGCAAAAAAGACAGCACTTTTTGGTAGGAAAAGAAGCGGGACGAGGGTAAGGAAAAGATATAATGAGCCCACATGGAGAAGAATTGGACCTGCGATGTTTTGGCAGAAGCAGATGACACCATTCTGCCAGTGGAGTATGTGTTGAGAAGTGGATGTGGGGAAAAAACGACTACAATTCTCCATCTTGTGACCCCAACCTATTTTCCACTCTTATTTCACAGTTCAATATGGCTTAGGATTAAACTATATTGCAATTTTTATGGCCCTATGTGTTTGCTGGTTTTAGCATGTTCAGCTTGTTATATAGGTCAAAGGAAACACGTTCACAATCAAAACTCCATCCGCACATTCAATCATTAACTTTTACACACTGACATAACAGTCCATACCGGCTGGCCTATAAATGGAATAAGACTGTACGTGTCTCTAGGCGAAACACATAAAAACATGCCTCTATCACCACACATCTAATACCAAAACAAATATACAGCGCTGTGCTAAGGTCTTAGGACAACATCAGCATGATTGCCTATGAATTCTGCATGGCGCTGTAAATATTTATCCCTATTTAATTGTAAGTCTGACCAAAAATTCAATATTCGATACCATTACCTGGTTTTTGTTACTAAATACAGTATCAAAGCAAAGCACAAAAAAACATGCTAGTCCAACACGCTACACTAACTGACAAAAGTCTTGTCGCCCATCCAAATTTTAGGAGCACCAAATAATAATTTCTAGTTAATTATTTGGTGTCTGAAGTGGCTTATATGAAAGTCAAAGGCCTCTAGATTATGCTTATTTTACCAAAATAAAAGTTGATCATGCCTTGATTTTTAATTATTTCATTAGGACAGTAAGGTCTGACTTTGCTTAGACAAAAGTCGTGTCACTTATCAGAAATAATGTACAGTATAGAATCTAAAGTCATGGTGCAGTGGAAAAATAATGAATATTGTGTATGACTTCCATGAGCTCCCATGGCAAAGAAAGCGTTCTCGCAGGACTCCCACAGTTTATCAAGATTCTTTAGATTCACCTTCAATGCCTCCTTCTTCATCCTACCCCATACATGCTCAATAATGTTCTTGTCTGGTGACTGGGCTGGCCAATCATGACCTTTGCTTTCAGGAACTTTGATGTGGAGGCTGAAGTATGAGGAGCGCTATCCTGCTGAAGGATTTGCCCTCTCCTGTGCTTTGTAATGTAATGGGCAGCACAAATGTCTCGATACCTCAGGCTGTTGATGTTACCATCCAATCTGCAGATCTCTCGTATACCCCCATACTGAACGTAAACCCAAACCATGATTTTTCCCTCACCAGACTTGACTGATTTCTCTGAGAATATTGGGTCCATGCGGGATCCAATAGCTCCAATAACTGCAGTATTTGTGATAATTGGGATGCAGTTCAACAGATGATTAATCTGAAAAAATTCTACCTTCTGCCACTGTTTTCCAAAAGAAATCAAATTTTTATTTGTTGCTCTTACAACTGGGATCTATGAGAAAACTTTTGTCAGGTAGTGTATTTTTATTAAGAAAGTTAACAAAGTTATTAGAAATAATTATAGAGAGAAAATAAAAAACATATTTTAAGTTGTGGTAAAGTTCTTTTCCAGAACAAGATAAAAAGATGAAGTACAGTTGAAATCAGAATGAATAAACCCCATTTCAAATGTTTTTCTTTTTTTTAAATATTTCCTAAATGATGTTTAACAGAGCAAGGAAATTTTCACAGTATGTCTGATAATATTTTTTTTCTTCTGGAAAAAGTCTTATTTGTTTTATTTAGGCTAGAATAAAAGCAGTTTTTATTTTTTAATAACCACTTAAAGGTATTAGACCCCTTAAGCAATATTTTTTTGATAGTCTACAGAGCAAGCCATCATTATACAATAACTTGCCTAATTACCCTAACCTGCCTAGTTAACCTAATTAAACCTTTAAGCTGTATAGAAGTGTCTTAAAAAATATCTAGTAAAATATTATATACTGTCATCACGGCAAAGAGACAAGACATTAGTTATTAGAAACGAGTTATTACAACTATTATGCTTAGAAATGTGTTGAAAAAAAATCTTCTCTCTGTTAAACAGAAATTGGGGAAAAAATGAACAGGGAGCTAATAATTCTGATTGTAGTGCAGAATTACTTAAAAAAAACTGTTAAAACTGCACTTTAAATACAACATAGGCCTAAACATCTAGTATCTGGTTCAAGACGCAAGTCAAGAGAAATTTAAATTGATTATTTAAACTGGAACTACATCTCTCATTTGATCCCCAAAAACGTCAATATTTAGTATGAAAACAAAGGGGGCTTTGCATAGTACATTTTAATGATAATTTGGATTTTACAATGTAAATATTGTTAAAAAAGTATTCCTATCATAGTGGGAACAGTATTCCTATCATAGTGGGATTTCAACTTTATTATGACACCTTACAAAATTTTCAATGCTACAGGGAAAGGCCACAATCAATTTCAAATTTAATCTAAAGTTTAAAACAAACAAATGAGGTGGTCTTTTTGTTATAATAACCAGGCCCGGATTGTCTAATCAGGAGGATCGGGAGAATTCCCGGTGGGCCGGTCTGTTTTTTGGCCGCGAGGGCCGGTGTCCCTAGCTGCTTGCACTCTCAGCAGTCACACTTTTTTCTTCTATTTATTTATTTGACCAAAACTTCACTCTTTTTATTCATTATTTTGCCGCAGTGCCGCTCTTTTTTTATTTATTTTCTCGCAGCCCCGTAAGAAAAATGCAGCCTGCAGGTTAACTAACGTTAATGATGATGATGTAATGCAACTATCGACACCAAACAGCGGCACCTTCAAGAATAATTCAATAAAATGAATATTACACTTGCTCAATGAAAATTAAATGATTCACAACATTAATAAATCTGACATAACTTGATCAGAAATCTAAAAATGTGAGAAAAAGATTGAGCCATCAAAAGAAAGTAGTGCTGTGTCTTAGGGGTCGCAAGTCATTAGTTATTTTTTACTCTCATTGTAATAGTGCCATTGTGGTCCAGTGGTAAGCACGTTGCGTTTCAGTGACGTGGACCCATGTTCGAATCTCCCCTGAAATTTTTTTTTTTTTTCATTTTTATTGTTAAGACATAAAATACTGTTAGGGCTGTTGAACATTTGAATTTCTAAAGCAGCAGTTTTCTTGAAAAAGACGTGATAGTGCCATTGGAAACTGAATTGGAATCAGTCGTGAACTGAGGTGAGCCGGTCTGGCTTAAACTCCAGGGCTGAAAATGAGTCCCACTCCAGCCCTGATAATAACAATTGCCATTTTAGAAAAGCAAACAACAACAACATAATAATAATAATATTAAGAAAGAAATGTATTAAATTATGATACAGATGCAAAAATCAGAATTACACCGGGAATTTTATGCTATTTGTAAAAGTCCTTAAGCATGGCTCTACATGTCGTATCTGTAATGGATTAAGATTTTCATTCAATTAAGGGTGATTTAGTTAAGTATTTATAATTATATGCTTCATTAGACCTTAATTTTTGGGATTATTTTAAGGTAAAATCATTAATTATGTAGGACACCAAAAAAGGGTGTCATCTTGTTGCTTTCTCGTTGTGTTTAAGTCTTACAGAAAACTATGCTTGTGTTGTAGATTACTTCAAAACTGTCAAAAGTAGAATGTTGGACTAGCAGTAATGCCCCGTTTGCTCGGAAAAGATAAAAACGTTTTAACCGTAAATTCTAACAAGGAAAGTCAAGATTGTAGGGAAAACCATTCTGTTAACAGCCCTAAATGGTCCTGAAGCAAAATATGTTCATCATCATATAATTTCTCCTTCAACCAGATGCCCATAGAAGCCTTGTTGTAAAGCACACATGCTCGTGTCATCTCTGCCCTACCTGGATGTAGCGGAGGGCACTTCTCAGGACACTCAGATTGGAGGTTTTCTTTTCATCCACATTAGGAACGTTCCTCTTGAGGGTCTCAAAACACTCTTTCAGATGTGCTCGTCTGGGACAGACAGAAAAAAACACTGATTGTTCTTTTTCTCAGCAAATGAGAGTTTTAACATGTTTGCTATTGAAGAACCAGCTGTAAAATGTCAACAGGATATTGTTTTGTAACATCTTATTTGCTACTATGGTTACTAGCAGGGCCTCTGAGCCAATAAAAACAAAATTGCGAAGCGAGGAAGGGTTAATGTGCTTGTGATCAGTCCTGCAGGTAAACGACTGACATTAAATAAACTGAGTTCATATACGCTGCTTCTGTTTGTCGTAATAAACAAGCAGGACAAAAACACACAAACAGAAGTTTACCCACCTGTTCTTTTCCAGCTTGTTATGAACTTCTCGAGTTCCGGCTCTGCAGGAAAGATATTGCACATTGTTTATAGACTGCATGTAAACGTTTATAAATCAATCGAGATATTTCATATGAGTCACTTGCATGTGTGTAGGAAGTTCACAGTAAAAAGTGGTCCACGAGTCTCCTGAATCCGAATGGTAACTTTAATGAACAACAAAGCAAAACATCACTGAAAATTAGGGGCGCAGCACTACATTGATTTGCAAGAGATAAAATACATCTAGACTGGTGTGTTCTCGCCGAATAAACCCCCACTGATTATTCAAGACTGAAGGGCTTTATTCTGTGAAAACAACTGCCTAGATGTAAATTAGCCATTTATTACACAGCTACTTGACACAAAATTAAACAGTTAGAAAACACTAATCTGAGCTGTAAACATTTATTCGCTCTTTTATTAAACGTAGACAGAAAAATGGCTGAATGGAGAATACACTAACCTATGGACAGTCACAAGATGATGCTAAACAGTCGAGAATAGCAGAGTGAAAATAAGCATGCAAATGTATTTGAACACACTCATTATCTGGCAAGATAATTTGTAGTCTGTGTATGAGCCTGTGCTATTAACGTAATTGCTGGTTATGGGAATACCATTTTACGAAATGTTGTGATACACAATCACAATCAAGTACTTCAAAGTGCCGCATAATATAAATCAATACAACTACTGCTCCACTACTGCCAGCCACATAGCGCTTCAAGTAGCGTTAGAGAACGTGCACAGAGATCATTTTTGCTCACGTTTATTGTTGACGCTTAACATGTAAATAAACAAAGGCCACAGATGCGCAAAACAGCGGGCGTAAAAGTGTCATTGTTATAAAAACGCCTTGGGGTAATTGGTTTGATGCGCTGTGTTAAAAATTGGTCAACTAATGAGATTTGAGTGTTTGTTCGCGTGTCTTAAGCAGCTGAAGTTGCTGTAAAACACGAATTGGTGGCGCTCACGCGCAAAACAGTCTAGCAGATAACACAAGAATTGCAGATCAAATAGAATTTGATGAGTTTCATTTCACTTCATTTTATTGCACGTGACTTTTTCAAATAAACGTTTGACCAGGGGCCTCATGTATCAACTCTGCGTACGCACAAAAACTTTGCGTATCCCAGGTTTCGCGCTAACGTTTAGATTTACTAACGATGAAATTAATGTGAGAATGTTCTTTGGTCCACGCCAACTTCACGCCTGGCGTACGTGTACTTCTTGTGTGTGTTTGTTTTATTTCCATTGGCGACTCCTAGTGGCGGTTGTGTTAAATTGCATACTACAAATGGGACGAGATTATCTGCATGTCTAGCAAGTATATAAGGTTTCCATACCATATAGTTGACCAGCCAAACATTAAAGCGCAACTTGCAGCGGTCGCCGTTTTTCCCAATGAATTCGGAGTGATCGCCTACAAGCACATTGCTATAAGGGTGCCATCTGAAGACGAATTTGCATACGTGAATCAGAATCATTTCCATTTAATAAATCTGCAAATAATATGTGATGCTCAAATGCGCTTAACATAATACACACACTTATTAATAATTCCTACTTGTGTTCCTCGTGATGAAGAGTAGGCAAAATCTGATATGTAGTGGGGGAAAGAAGAATGAGTTCATCAGATGCTGCATTCGAACCGGGATCAGGAATGATAGTGTCAAAACATGATGTCATGCGCGTTACGAGCTACGCCACTCACGCTGGTGATGTCCGCCCTATTAAGCTTTGTTGTCTCTGTCGATCAAACGGGCAGAAATCACTCAATTAGCTCATTTCAATGACAAACTTGCAAATAACACCGTTTTTCTCCGGTCTACCTCCGATAGGAGCACTTCCAATTCACACTCTGTTCAAAGTTTCTCTTTTTGCTTGCTTTTGCCGTTGTTTTTTCGTTTGGTTTTGCCAAAGTAGAGTCATTAGCATATTCATACGGGGGAGGAGGCAGGGAGGGGTTTTGCGCTCGTGCACGTGCGCTCAGTTTCACGTTTATTCGGATGTACAAAGAGAATATGCGAGGGATTCTGCGTACGCAGTGTTTCATACATCAGAATATTTTACTGCATACACACATTTACAGCTTTGTGCGTACGCAATATTTTAGTTTGAATTTAACGCAAGTCTTCGTACATGAGGCCCCAGGTGTTTTTATGCTGTATAGGAGGAGGGTAAACAAGTGGAAAAGCTTACTTTATAAATACTTGAGGAAAACCATGAGGGTTACATCACTTCTGTGACAGTGAGTGTCAGAAATGTAGGGTTGTGTAGCGCCGCCTTGTGTACCGGGGGTTTTCTGTCTTTCATTAAGTACCATCTAACGCCAGAGAGTGGTTTTGCACGTTCACTCAAAAATCATCCCGGTGTGCATGAGCCTTTAGTCTGCACATTTTTGTCAGTGCACAAATTCCCAAATGTAACAACACAGTAGTGTAGCAGCGCAAAACATAAAGGATTTCTATTGTCTGAGAAGATGGATTTGAACATGTTTCAATTTGTACATATTTTGATAGAAAAAATTAACAAAAACGTGTAAATGGACAACGTGTAAACATTGTAAATACCAGTTAAAAAATGCAGGAAACGTCCACAACTATACAGGACCTTAAATTTGGTTGGTTCCTGATGAGGATTTGCACATTATATTACATTATTGTTTTCATTTATTGATTTTGTTTATTTAAAAAAGCTAAATTTGTGGTTTAATGTTGATGTTTTTTATTTTGTTTGTCATTTATGAATGTATACAAAGTCAATTTGTTTGTGTAGAATGTGTCTTGAGTTTACCACTGAATCACTGTGCAATGATTAAACTGAACTGTACTGAAGAACTTCATGTTGCTTCACAACTTTTTGCCATTTGTTCCTCAATTTGAATTTAGTTGACGACAATAATCAGCTTTAGTTGGTTGCCACAGCAATTTTGCAAAGAAAGTTACATTAAATTTCCAAATGCGTACAATAAGCAATGCAGATGTGAAGATGAGTTTACATCATTTATATATACAACGTTTACTGTGAACAAGACACTGAAAACAGCAGACCATGAGAAGGAAATCATCACACTTCACACCTTTTAATTGGTGACAAGAATCAGCATTGCAAATTTTATTGACACTGACAAACCAACCACAACACATTTTCATGATCCTTTGACTTTCAGAGAGCTTTCACACTTAGTTTAATTGACCATTCGCTATGCCAGACCCAAAAACCACCATCCACCAATCGTGGCTTAGCTACCGTAGCTACGCTATTTTTTTTTTTTTTCGCTCGATATGAGCACTGCTCCGTTTAAGCCCTTGCCATAGTAGTCATACTAATAGCAATCATATTTCCATCTGTTTCAAGCTACAAATATTTGAAATTACTATAATAGATTTGTTTTTCTCCTACGTGCCCAGCGACATTTAAATAAGTGGGCGTGAGAAACTTGCATGCAGAGGAGATGAACCCGAGCAACACACTACACTGAGGGAAACGCTGAGAGCTTGTCAAAAACAGTATTGTGTTTACTAGGGATGCTCATTTCAGTTAATTTTGCTAACTGACAACCGCCGCTCATTAATCGGTTATTAACGGTTAACTGGTTAGATTACTATTAATTTTATATTAAACAAATTGACGTGTCTATTTTGTGTCCGACACATTAAATATTGCATTTTAAAATACTGATTTATTTTTATATGCTAGCATATTAATAATAGAACATAACAACAGAGCATTTTCACGCACCTGCAGTGTTTAGCACAGAAGAGCAGAATAAACTAAATAAAATGAATTAAATAAATAGGACTGCCCTAAATTATTTTCACTTAAATAATTAATTTTTATTACAAAACGAAAATACTGACTGATTCTTTTTAATAACCGGCATATGCTGTTTTTTCCCAATGATATGTTTTTTTCTTCCGTCAAATAAAAATCGCAGACTTCCTCAAATCGCTCACTCCATGGAAAATATGAATTTATTTAATGCCCCGCTGTTATTATTATAAATCACAAAACCTTTTTACATTTTTAATAGAAATCATTATTTTAAAGAATATGTCTTGATATATGGTTTCCTCTCTCTCCCTCGCGGTTCAAGTGCGCGCTGCGTGATGAAAAGACAACGACAACGTGCGCATCAAGTGTGCCGCAAGCCTGCGTTTGAGTGAAGGTCTCGGCCGTTAGATCGCCCCCTGGGGGCTGGCTGCAGTACAAGTCATAAAGCCCGCCTCCTCCGTGTTAATGAAGGAGACTTGAGCCCAAATAAAAAAATTAATTACACTTGCAATAAAATGTCCCGAAAGATGGTTCTGGTCGATTAAGGCACTGATTATTGTGCTGAAATAGGTCCAGATCCTCATTTTTGTAAACAGTTTGTTTTTAGCAGTAATTTAATGCTGGGCGTGTCATCGTGATTAACAGCTGTGATTGACAGTTTCTCAAAGCGCGGCGTCTGAGCTTCGGTAGAAGACTGAACTGTTATTACTCGATTTCTGTGATATTTTACTATGACAAAATGAGTTCAGCAGTAAACTACAGTTTCTGACATACATGATCTGGTGGAACACTGTTTATTCGCTAAGGTCAGGGCTTTTTTCGGGCTTTATTAGTTTGCTAATACACGCCTAGCCACCCAGATAGCAAAATACACTGGGGCCAGTTCTTGCCTGCCGGAGACTTACCCCTCAGACTGACTACCTCTGCTGGACCTACTCCGGATGCCTGGACTCACTGCCCGATTCCAGCCTGAGTCAATTGAGCCAGATGCGGCGGCCGAGCGAGCAGGCGCTGCCGCATGCGAGCCGGAATCAGCCCGCGACGCCGCGACTAGGTTATGCGCTGATGCCCGGAGCTGGCGCGATTGAATCTTCATTATATAAAACCCTCACATTTGTTAACGTTATTACACCCATTTTTGTTGATATAACAACAAACGCATGCTACTATGTGAACGCAAAGTGTATCACTGAGTTTAACCTTTGAATAAAGATGCAAACAGCATAGCAATTATTTAAATAAAGGACAAAATAAATAACAATAAACCTGTATCGACAAGTATTAAATAATAATAATAATAAATACGAAAATGACAATAAAACTGCACAATAAAATAAACCCATTTAAGTACGGGGTATACAGGAGATCGTTAGCAGTAATTCTCTTTGTGTTTAAATAATAATCTCCACGTTGACCTCCTGTAAGGTTATTTGAACTTGCTTTATAGGACGTCTCTGCATTTTAAGTTTTGGCATGTTATTAAGTGATCTACTGAATTTGCTGTTATAAATCATTATAAGGTTCTTGAAATCGAATCTTATATAACCTAATAGAGCTGTAAATGTTAGATATTATTTATTTACATCATTTACTGTTGGCGTTTTATTTGAACACTCCAGCTAACATTAAAATGAATGTAAATTCCTCGTTGCCAGATATAATGAAGGCATCGAATAAACCAAATGAAAACGGAGGCAAAAAAATTAAATAAATAAACAATTCAAGCGAAAATGAATAAACAATATACTAGTGATGTTACAGCAGATAGACGTTGTATTAATAGTGCAAAGTTTTTTTTGCACAAATTGACAAATTGCAGGGTTGGGATGTGTAAATATCCTGTTGATATTTAGTAATCTTGCTGTATTTATCTTCTAAACGCACGATTGTTCCCGCATGGTAAATCGTTATGGTGTGTAGGCTATATTTTGGGTTCTGTTGATGCTAATAAAAATAAAAACCTTTCCTATAATGTATGTGTTGTTTATATGTTATTGTTCATATTTTACAAGTGTTATTTCTACCCCTATGAAGATAACAAATACCAACAACAAATATAACAATAAGAGAATATTATTTGTGCTCATATTCAGGCTAGAGTGTATAAAAGATCGTTTATTTCTGCAGTCCACCATGTATTGCTTTTATTAAAGTTTAACAGCTTACATCACACCGTTTTTAAACCGTATATTATTGTGTTTTTTTAATGTAAGTGCTTCTATTTACATCAGTGAGCGTTTGTTATAGTGCAGACACCGGCAGTCGAGTGAGAAGTTCGGGGGGCGTGGTTGATTTTACATAAAGCGTTTGGTTGGAAGCTCGACTCTGCTCATTATCGCGGCTCCTCCTCTGGCTCCATCAGACAGTCCTTCTGCGCATGTCTGGCTCCAATTTCAGCAGTCTTTTGCGACAGTTTGTGCCCGTCAAGCAGGCGTTTTGCCCTCAAGGCGTTCAATGGCAAAAGGGGCTGTCGCGTCGTCCATATTTTTTACAGTCATTGGTGCGCATATGTTGACTTTTTGTAAACAGTTTTGTTGTTTAAATATGATATTGCATTAATGTGCATACATGCTTAATAAGCTGTAAAATAAAAGGTAAAGCCTATTTGTTGCGTTTATGACGCAGATCCAGGTCAACATCAGCGCTGGTTTGGCATCAACACGTCTGTTAAACAGCAATATTCTTCTTTCATTTTGCTTCTTTGGCAAATGTGTCTGTAGGCACGGGTTATACGTTATCGTCCCGCAAGTTAAGCATGTCTTGCAGTTGAACAAGGGGCCGAAAATAAGGCGCATCTCACTGCCTTTATGTTGATAAGGAAAAAAAAAAGAGAAGAGAAGCGCGGTCCTCTTATGAAACAACTGAATCAGCTGGGTATCGATTGTGCAAAAGTGTTGCTGTCTCTGTTGTTACAATTGTAATATTTAATACTATTGTGATATTCAAGATTTGTACATTCATACTGCTCTGGATAACTTAAAACAGCGATTAGACCTTCAGAGCGGTGTTAATGCGTCCTGAAGTAAAGCGAAACAGCTATAAACTCCAGCAAGATAGAGTGATTATATACAGAGTCATATACCTTTATCTATAAATAAAGTATAACTATAGAAACTGTGTTCATCTTAACTGAAAGCTTCTGCGTGTTTGCTGGCCTCACGTATCGCGCACCTGTCAGTCAGTCAGTCAGCACGTAACGCCAAAGGGTTAAACAGATAGCGCACAGCACTATACGGTTACAGAGAAGCTTGCGCTGTTATGATTCACATACCTTTTAATACGTTTTGGTGCGATTTTAATCCGCTAGTAAAAACAACAACAATGACTGAATGATTTGAAAGGGTAATGTAGCCGTGGCGGGATGCATTTTGGTCCCCACCATGGAAGAATGAATGTAGCGGAAACCATGCTCTTTAAAAGTTCTCTGTAGTTGTCTTGACAACACAAACTGCTGCTCTGGGATGAGTCGCGTGCAAAAGATGCCCCTCTTAACGCAAAGGCGCATTCAATCAGCCTCTTATGCAGCCAAACTAAAAATATATAAAATAATATTTGTAATCGTTTAACTGATAGCATTAATCGGGTACAAACGCACCCTTTCGGTTAACGGTTAATCGATTATTTTGAGCATCCCTAGTGTTTACATATTTACATTTTCCAATTTAAGTAGTTTTCCTGTTATGCAAGTGGCATTTACTTTAAACCCATAAACAAATGTTCACTGAGGAAGGTTTATAGTAAGGTTTTTTCCACAAAACTGTGAAATGTGACTGGTGTTTTTAGGGTTTAGCACCCAGTGGTTGAACTAAGTACTGCACTGCTATTTCAAAACACGTTTTCTTTTGCGCTGCGGATTGTTAGATAATGGAGTTAGCTGCTCAGCTAAGGTTTAAGTTTGTAAAACATATACTTTTAGTTTAATTAAAAACCACCTTGTGTGAATTTTTAGAACTCTGAATCTGTGTCTCAATTTTTTATATTCATGTGGCCTTCAAGACTGAACTGAAATGCAGTGTGTCGTCCACCAAGGCAACCCAGTGTGCTAAAATATAATTGGTTCACCGGCAGTGGGCTGGTTATAGAGACCAAAACAAAGAAAGACGTTCTGACACAGAAAGCACATTTTCAAAGGAGAATAACTGACTTCAGCATTGTATTTCAGATAAACAAATATATTCACTCCCATGTTCTTTAATATCTTTTTGTATTTTAATAAAACATTATTGTATTTCTATGATTTAGAAGAGTTGAAAACATACATGCATACAGCCATACCATCCATCCAAATTCATACATTATTTATTACTTGAATCTAGGTCCACATAAAAGAAAAAGATAAAAGAAAATCTAAAAGAAAATAAGGTAAAGTCCTTTTCATGTCTGATGTATTTACATATACCTACGAAGTAAAGGTTTATAATTATATAAAGCCTTTCTGTTGATTTTCAGGAATAACTAGCATACCTACAGTATTATCATGAAATGTGTCATTACAAAATTAAAATGAAAGAGAATTGATCATCCTGCTCACTCCTGTCTTTATTGCTTTTGTAATATCTTAGTCACAAATTAGTTAATTAATTTGAATTAAATTAAATTTTAGGTTTTCCATGAGGGTGTGTAAAAGGTGACATCAAGAATGACAGCGTTTGCAGTGTTATTTCACATCATGGGTCAGCGTTCAGGACAGCAGCCTAGTTTTAAAAATTGCAATCTAACAAAACAGCCAAAACCATTGCATTGGGTTATGATTGCAGACACTGGGTTATGATTACAGTCTGTCCCACAATTTAATCTCAGTTGATTTGAACACTTTATCGCTTTCTTGTAGGGCCTCGCCATCGAAAAAAAAAAAACTGAAATCAAAATATGGCTTTGTGCTTTTACATGCATTTATTTTTTACACGCGAGCAGCACTTTATTTGCTCATGTTTTCGAGGTCTCGGAGAGGCTTAGTTTGCAGTAAATGCCTCTCCACATAAACTCTGAATCTGTAGGTTTAGGTCACTTAAACATCCATTTAGACATTCAACACACACCCACATTCATGACACAATGGCCCATAAACCAACTAGATATTGCAGTTTCTCTGAGCAATTGTAGTCAGTCTAATTAAGAAATTAAATTATTTCCCCTTATTTGATCTTAATTCTGAAGTTTTAATAATTCTGATGTTTTTTTTTCTCTCTTTTTAAAGGGCACCTATGGTGAAAAATCTATTTTTCAAGCTGTTTGGACAGACATGTGTGTAATGCTGGGTTCACACCAGACGCGGAACGCGTGTCAAGCGCGAGTGATTTACATGTTAAGTCAATGCAAACGCGCGTCATAGACATCCTGCGGCACGATACGCGCGAATGACGCAAATTGCGCGAATACCGCGGGGTGAATTGAGCGCTTTGCGCGTTTGATGCGCTTAACAAGCGTTTCACGCGAATCTCTTGAGTTCTAAAATCTGAACTTCAGCGTACATTCGCGCCGCGTTAACCAATCAGAAGCTTGCTCTTGTGGGGGCGTGATTGTGACGTAGAACCTGTTGTCGGTGTTCCGAGGGAAATCCTCCAGCCTTCACCGACAACAGTTCATCAAACTCGGCTTGGCTCAGTCAGAAGCACCATTGAAAGCCTCCGTCATCCAGGTTAAGTTTCTGGAGGAGTTTATGAGCTCGCAGAGCTGGATGCACCTCTGAAAGGATGTAGTGGACTAAGACACGACCCTAAACGTATCTTCGCTGTTTTTCAGTCTTCATAAAGCACATAAACACTGTTATTTTCTTCATAAAATCCATGTTAGCCATTTAGCTATGAAGCTAGAGTCTTCGGGCAGACAGAAGCCCTGCCCATCACGCAAATCCGCGTCTGTTCTGATGTGAATTTGACACGCGAATGAAGCAGGGTTTGACGGGCGAATGAAGCCGAACTCAAATGTTCACGCGGCTATTTACGAACAAATAGCGTGATTTATCCGCGCGTTCCGCATCTGGTGTGAACACAGCATAAGTATAGTGCATAGACCTTCATATTGGGGTGATATAAACACAACCAGTGTTTTTTATTTTTATTTATTTTTTAATTTTTTTAACAACTTAAAAACGGTGGACAAATTGGAGCGGTTTTTAGAGCGACCACAACTTGACGCAGGAGTGCGGTCCCCCCGCCCACCAATATTGATTGACAGGCCCATTGATTGACCTCCCCATATCCTCAGTTTGTTGATTCACGTCCGCCATTATCAGCGCGAGCCATTTTTCAATAAATAACTATTATATCTGATGTTATAATATTATCATTGTTAATTGACTAATCTCCATTTATATTTTAGTTCATTATTATGTTTATTTTTGTTTATAAGCATTACTAGTAACATTAGTAGTATTTGTGATATTATTATTATTATTATTATTATTATCATTACTACTATTATTGTTTTTTATCATTATAATAAAGGAAGGTGAGCACAGCAAATATCATTTCTACAAATTTTATTAATTAAAATTATTTAAATCCGCCAATTTAAGCAGCTCTACTTTCTTGTTAACAAACTCACAGAACACAACTCACCCTCCAGGTCTCCTCTTCCCATCCAGATTTCTAGGATCCTCCACTGTGGCTCCATTGGGCCGGGCCGGTTGTCCCAGTTGCCCCGGCTGCCCCTGTGCTGGCGTGGGCTGGGTCTGGGTGAGTGCGGGCTGGGGCAGCAGGTGTTGCTGGGCTGTGATGATGGAGGCTGGAAAGGGCTGCAGGAGGCTCTGCGTCTGCGCTGCTTGGGGACTGTTGTTGGGCAGAGCTACACTGTTAGTCTCTGCCTTCACGTGAGCGATCAGATGCCGATGCTGCTGAGGCGAAAGCATGTCTTTGCTTTGGGACAGAGCGCTGGTCAGCGGCGAGACCACAGGCAGGGTGGGAGCCGTGTGCAGGGCAGCAGCGGGCTGAATTTGAGGAACCGCAGGGCTGGCAGTGACGACCGGGATGGGGATGACGGTGATGGGAACAGCAGGAGGGAGTGGAGGCGGAGGCACCGGAGGCTGCTGTTGCTGGCGCTGAGGTTCGAGCCTCAGTTCTTCTGTCCAGGTCACATGATTGAGTTGGACTGACTGGATAACAGGAGCCGAGAGCTTGTGCTCGGCCTCACGGGACAGAAGAGCCTTCTCTCGCCGCTCCTCCTCTTCTGGACAAGAAAAAAAAACAGACAAAATGTTAGAACTTAGAAAACAGTAGTAGTATTTGTTAATGTTGTCAGTTTTACTGCCATTATTACTATAATTACTATTTTCACACCAAGAAGGTCACTGGTTCAAGTCCCATCTTAAACAGTTGGCATTTCTTGAGTTTGAATGTTCTCCCTGTGTTGGCATGGGTTTCCTCCGGGTGCTCCGGTTTCCCCCACAGTCAAACAAATTGTTCTTAGTGCACTAAAAAAAATCAATATGTCTACAAAATTGTTGCAAACAAATTAAATGGGTTAAATTTAAACAAACATATTGAATTTAGTAATGTTCAACCTAATTTGTTTGTTTAAATTCAGCCCAAATAAATTGTTTATAAGGACTTAACTTAAAAAAATTTTGTAAATCCAAGTAATCATCTTTGAATAATTTTTTTTAGTGTGTGTGTGTGTGTGTGTGTGTGTTTTCATTACTCGGTTGCGGTTGAAAGGGCATCTGCTGCGTAAAACATATACCGGAGTAGTTGGTGGTTCGTTCCGCTGTGGAGACGCCTGATAAACAAGGGACCAAGCCGGACGAAAACGAATGACTGATTTGCTCAATTTTGATAAATTTTAAGACCTACAGTATATTGATATGCTTTCTACTGTTATGCATGTTGTATATTTTTTATATGCTCTTATTTATTTACTTTGACGCACACCATTTTAAACATCTTAATGTTTTTATTCTATTTTTTGTTTTTCATTTATATGTGACTCCGTGTGATTTGTGCAGCTCTTTGCAAAATAAAAATAAATAAACAAATCACCAAAAACAAACTTAGAAAACATGTTAAAGAGAAAGCATTTTAGCATATGCATATCACTGAAATTAATGAAGGAGGATTTGTATGTTGCTTTATGACTATGGTACAAAATAAAGAGCCTAACAGTCATATCAAGAGTCTCTCCTCAAGCACAAAAACTTCACATTTAACTATGAAAACTGTGGAATAAATTACTTTGAAGTAGACACATTTACTGAATACATTTCCAGAGTACAAAATTAATCAAGGGCGAAGCAGTGGCGCAGTAGGTAGTGCTGTCGCCTCACAGAATGAAGGTCGCTGGTTCGAGCCTTGGCTCAGTTGGCGTTTCTGTGTGGAGTTTGCAAGTTCTCCCTGGGTTCGCATGGGTTTCCTCCGGAAGCTCCGGTTTCCCCCACAGTCCGAAGACATGTGGTACAGGTGAATTGAGTAGGCTAAATTGTCCGTAGTGTATGAGTGTGTGTGTGAATGCGTGTGTGGATGTTTCCCAGAGATGGGTTGTGGCTGGTAGCGCATCCGCTGTGTAAAAACTTGCTGAATAAGTTGCCGGTTCATTCCGCTGTGGCGACCCAAAGAATAATAAAGGGACTAAGCTGACAAGAAAATGAATGAATGAAAATTATTCAAAATGACTGATGTAGATTCACTGACTTATTCCATTTACCAACAACAGCTGGTATTTGTGTGTGCCAGAATGAGTGTCTGACGATTGTGCTAAGATTACAAACCACATTGAAATATTTACATTTAATAAAAGAACAGCATCTTATCGTGCTGATGGGACATTATATAGAACACTTGAAGAGTTCAGAAAATCTCTAAATGCCGTCTGAAATTTTCTTCTGAAATGAGCAATTTTATCAGGCTCCAATGTGTAAGTTTTAGTTATATCACTTTTATGCTAAAGAAAATTATTTTTCATGGTCTTTAAAGTGAAAAAACTCAACATAAACAAAGCAGTCTGAGAAATAAATGTTAATTTTTGATGGAAATTTTAGACGGCACTTCCTGCCTCTTCCTGCTGCTTGCAGTGGTGCTACTGTGCAGTCATGGCAACACTGGTCAACAGCTACATCCAGAATCCTTCGTGAATTAACTTGTTAAGTTGTGATGTATGGAATACTGTTTCCAGGTCCAAGTCGCTACTCATTTGAATTGAGAAAATATTTGTTTATGACCATTTTGTCCAATCACACATTATATTTTAATTTTATATAAAATCATGTTTTTTTGTACTTTATTTAGAAAAGAAGAAATGTACAATATAAATCAGGAAATAATCAGTAAGAGACTGGAATACAAGTACATACAATGACAAAGTGATAAGAACAATAAGCAACAAATGAAAAACGGAAAAGTACAAAACTGAATGAAAATCACAGAGAGTATCAAAGATTAACTTACTAGAAGAATTATATTTTCATAAGTTTCTGCTAACTTGCATAACATTTTAGCGGTTAGATAAGCATAAAGCTTTAAGCAAGGAAACAATTTCAAATGAGCTAATGAGGGAGTGGATTTAAGACATTTTTATTTGTGGATAAGGAATTTAGCATATTATATATAAACATTAATTATATATATGAGCAATTCCATGCAAATGACAACCTTGCCATGAAAAAATTAAGTTTTCACCAAAATAGAGAAACTGTTTCTGGATTTTTTTTGTGTAAGCAAGTATTTAACAGTACTTAAAAACTACTCAAAAATGTCTCTGTCAATGTTTCAAACAATTACATGTAGCTGACCAAAGTCACACAAGTGGGAATTTCACATCTGTCACTTCCATAAAGGAAAGCGTCACATCCATTACAGAGCTTTCCCTCAAAAATACAAAAATGTCAAATAAAATATAATCAATCATGTTTGTTCTATAGAGAGCTGACTTTTGACTTTTTGTTTTGTGCAGTTTAACTCACATAATTTCTACAAAGTATGTAGTATACTGTAAACTCACAGACTTTTTTGGTCACATTCATAATGAATGTTTATTTTCCTCATTTAAAATGTTTACAGATTAATATTTTTCTAATCCCATAAAAGTTGCTTCAATATAATGTTAACATGTACTTTCTATTTTAATTAATGTTTTGAGTTTTTACAACAAATGTCACATCCATAATGCTGGAATTGCACGAACTGAAGACTGAAGAGGGTTGGGGGTGAAACTCCACTCCACTCAGCGTGGTTAGTTGGCATTTCTGTGTGGAGTTTGCATGTTTTCCCTGTGTTTGTGTGGGTTTCCTCTGGATGCTTCCCCCACAGTCTAAAGACAAATGCTACAGGTGATCTGGCTAAGCTAAATTGTCCGTATAAGTATGTGTGTGAGTGAGTGTGTATGGATGTTTCCCAGTGCAGCTGGAAAGGTATTCGCTAAGTAAAACAAGTGCTGGATAAGTTGGCAGTTCATTCTGCTGTGGCGACCCCAGATTAATAAAGGGACCAAGCCAAAAAGATAAAGAATGAATGAATGAATGAATGAATGAATGTATTCTTCATTCTTTTTTTGGGATTAAAATAATAACAAATAATATCTTTCAAGTTGGTGAGTTTGATTGTGATTTTGTTTAATGATGATGTAAATCTGACCAAAACTTATGTGAGATACATGTAAAAAAACACGCGAGTCAAAGTTTCCTTACTTTCCTGACAGAAAGCAATCTACAATATTTTGAGATGTATGCATTGACCGAGTATATTTGTTGTAGAATTTAAAAATAAATTTCCTTTCCTTTGTTTGGGATTACATATTTATATGGGAAAAGCCATGTTCTTTTTCAATAGGGTTGGGCCGATAGACGATGCCATCGTTTATGGCAGACAACCTTCACGATGCTGTGCCGGCATCACGATCAATCGCCCCGCCCCACATTTATTTTATTATATAACCTCTCACGCTTAAAATGCGTGGATTCAGTGGCAAACGCTGTTACCTGCAAACCCCGTCCCACAGACTTTACAGTGAATGGTTTTAGTCATTTTCACAGCGGACTTGAAGCCACTGGAAGTCTTTTATCCACTCTTGGAAAAGTGTAAATGCTGGATTAAAATTCAGCACATGATCACTAATAAGATGTGCCAATATTAGTAACTTTAGGTAAATCTGTCAGTGTTACTTTCATTCTCTCATCTTCAGCACTCCACAATTTAGCGGTTGTAGCTCCTGTCATCTGAAGGCAGAAGGCATTGACTGAGTGATTGACAGCTGAAATGAACCAATCATTCACGTTCAGTTCTAGAGCAGTGGGCCAATAAGAAAAGCACAAAGGCAGGGCAAGCATCTTTACTTGTTATTATTTCCTCATAATAATAAAAAAATAAGGAAGTTATCATCAATCACGATACAAATTACAGTGAACTCCAAACGAACTCTCGTCTCCTCCACCAGATGTGGGAAAAGCCATTAGAACACACAGATCACTGTGCCGATTCATGCCAGAGTCCCGCGGACAAAAGTGATTGACAGATGGTCACTTATTGTAAGTATGTAACTTTATTTATTTATGGTTTGGTTATGGGTAAAGCAAAGACCATGTGGGTTAGGTAGTGAAAACGGTAGGCTATAATTAAATAATTTGTTATGAATTAATTGATATTTAACAACAACAACCACCCCCACCCTACGACGATGATGCCATCGTCCATCACGATGTTTCACATTAGACATCGTACGATGCCAAATTGGTCAACATTGCCCAACCTTATTCTCCAATCAATGTCTTGAATTAAAGCTGACCAATATGATTTTCCTCTTGGAGCAATTCGAAGAATAAGTTTGCTGTTGCACTTCTCATCATATATACTAATGCTTTCTAATAATAAGGAGGGATCTGTGGTTCTTTCATTTATATATATAGGGCTGTGCAATTAATCGAAAATCCGATTTCTATTTTGGCTTCTAACGATTATGAAAAACCATTAAACGAGATAAACATTTATTCCATTATTTACCGCCCCCCTTCCAGTTGTAAACATCTGTTGCTCTTAAAAGTACGAACTAAACTGCAGGCTCCTGTGTGTGTGTGTGTGTGCGGTGCGGTGCGCAGACACAGTCAGAAGTATGCGGTCATTATGCGGTCTCATTCACACACTGTGACGAGCAGAGCATCTAAAGTCATCTTAATGTGAGCGCTTTAATGGTCAAATAAGTTAAAGCGCGGTGTTTAGTGATTATTCATATTAACCCTCATTTGTGTAATAAACAAGTTGAGGATCAAAAAAAAAACGCGAAAGCAAAATAATTAAAGTGACAGTGCGCAATTCCTGCTGCCGCCTGTTTTTTATCATTAATCAAATAACAAAAGGAGAAAATCCCTCACTGCTCTTGACTGAAGGACTTTAGTAGCTTAAGTGTTTTTCTTACAGTGAAGATGCTTAAAGCACAATGTTTCATATTTTTATTATATTGTATTTATTTCTCTTTATAAAAATAACTGTATATATACAGTTGAAGTCAGAATTATTAGCTCTCCTGAATATTAGCAACGCTTTTCGCCCAATTTCTGTTTAATGTAAAGATTTTTTGTCCAACACATTTCTAAACATAATAGTTTTAATAACTAATTTCTAATAACTAATTTCTTTTATCTTTGCTATGATGACAGCACATAATATTTGACTAGATATTTTTCAAAATCCAAGCATTCAGATTCAAAGGCTTAATTAGGGTAATTACGCAAGTCATTCTATAACAGTAGTTTCTTCTGCAGACTATAAAAAATATATATTGCCTAAAGGGGCTAATAATATTGACCTGAAAATAGGTTTCAAAATATTTAAAACTGCTTTTATTCTAGCCGAAATAAAACAAACAAGACTTTCTCCAGAAGAAGAAATATTATAGGAAATGCTGTTAAAATTCCTTGCTCTGTTAAACATCATTCGGGAAATATTTATTTTAAAAAGATTCTCAGGAGCGATAATAATTTTGACTTCAACAGTAATCGTTTTGAATAATCGTGATTACAATTATGACCAAAATAATCGTGATTATGATTTTTCCTAAAATCGAGTAGCCCTAATAGGGAATCTGATTTTATGTTAGATGCACTAATTCTTTTGGGATAGCATTTACAAGTGTTACATTTCTTATATGGGATAGGATATAAAATCATGGTGTACTCGACAGTTTCTGGACTTGCTGCATCACAGACACAAATATTTGAACAAATTAGCAAAAATTTATCACTTTCTGGCCATCAGATATTAGGCTTGGATATATATATATATATATATATATATATATATATATATATATATATATATATATATATATATATATATATATATATATATATAAATATTATTATTATATATATATAGCGAGCATGATTTTCGAAAGTATTACATCGCTTTGTAAACATTTATTATTACTATTTGTTGAGTCTCCTCATACAATTCGTGTGACGTCACACTTAAGTAAATAAAAATGTTACTGTCTATATAATAAAGTTACTTTATTGGCTTGTGTTTATCTTTAATCAGTAAAATTTAACAATAATCTCTATTGTTTATTGACACAATAAATAACTATTTCAAAGCATTTTCAGTTTCTGTTTTGGTTTTCAGCCAAGGCCATCCAAAACTCAAGTTCAGCGAATCCCTGATGTAAAACCGCTATTTATGTGTTATAATAGTGGAATAAACGTAACTGATCACCAAATATGTTTCCTTTAATGAACATACTGTTATGTATTAAGACGATATCCACTGGTCATCCTGCTATTGGCTATCAAAAAAACTGAACTAATACTTGCACTGCTTTTGTTCTTAAGACTATAAGGAGATGAGCACCATAAGCACTGATTGACACTGCATAATCGAAATGATTTCACTCCAGGTCTTGTCTTGTAGTAATTAATCTTCCTCTGACTTAACATACTTATTCCTCAGACAGACTGATAATCCATCAACAGCCTGAAATAAATGACATTTACTTCAAAGTGTGTTGTAGCATTAACTATTGAGGTATTTATAGCATCTGTTTTACCTTTAAGAGAAATGCACATCCATGCAAAATGGCTAAAAACCAACTAAAGAGCCGAAGCTAATTAATATCACCAGAGATATTACTGTTCAATACCAATTTACAGATCAGTAATGGAACCAATTAGTGCTTGTCTTGACTCTGATAACCATGTAAATTAATAATGAGAAACTACAGAGACTAAATCACACACAATGATAGCTTTAGGATGAACAATAATGCACTAAAGCTTAAATCCTTTTATTTTTAAGATGAAAAAAACAGATGCACTCCATGACTCTGAATGAGGGTGGGGTGTGAGTCTCTAAGAGTCGCTCTGTCTCTTTAAGAGAGAAGCCCCAGTACGAGTTTCGCCAGTCTCCAGCTCTATACTGACGTCACATACACACACACACAGCAATCAGTCTGCAGGAGAAGCCGAGAGAGCTAAAGAATCAGAGGCCCGGTCACACCATCTGACTGCAGCCAAAAATGCCCTCGCGTCCAGCCATTTCCATCACTGATGGAGGAATCTATTGTTTAGCCTCATCAATACATATTCAGCTGCATCCAGGTTGTGACGCAAGATCAATGTTTAAATCCTAAATCGAATGGGGGAGGAATTAGGGCTGTTCCCCGATTGGTCTTTGAGCCAAAAAGAGTCATTTGCCGCGCAAGACATTCCTGCGCAATAAACTGCACCTTAACTGACAAAAGCGAGTACAGAATAGACAAAGGCCTGATGTGAAACGCTTGCACATATTAAACCACGACATGCGGGAATCCTCCTGCATCAGCAGGAATAATAATATTGACTGAAAAGCATTTTCAGAAGACGTCAAAAACTAAAGAAAGCTTGGGTGTTTTCAGGGGACGCACAATTCTCTGTTATATAACTGTGGGAGAAACATGCATTTACTGAAAAGTACACTGCTGAAGTCATCTGTCAACAGCCTTTTAAAGGGATAGATCATCATCCTAAAGTGAAAATGTACTCACTGCTCACTCACCCTCGAGTGCCTCCAAACATTTGATTTGTTTTGTTCTGTTGAACACAAAAGAAGATATTTTGAAGAATGTTTGAAACCTGTAACCATTGACGTCCATAGTAGGAAAACCAAATGCTATTGAAGTTGCAGGTTACATGTGTTCAAAACTGAAAGTCTTCATACTTTAATATAATTTGTTATGGTATAAATTAAGTTGTCTTTGTTCAGTTTCTCAGAAAACAAGACGTGAATTCTTCATTTTGCATCTCTTTGTATATGAACCTTAATTTAGAGATCTATTATACATTTTCTACAAACCTGTGAATAAAATCCCCCAAAGGGATTATTGTTCAAAATTAACATTTTACTCACTCTCAAGTGGTTCTGTAACCATTATGATTTTTTTTCATTCCGTTAAGCACAAAAGAAGATATTTTGAAGAATGTTTGAAACTGAAAATTAAACACTTTTGAAGTTGCAGGTTACAGGTTTTCTAAACTGGTATGGAGCAAGTAAAGAGAAAGTAAATTAAGACAGATTTTTGATTTTTTTAATTGAAACGAAGAAGCTGTGCAGATACATACATAAAGTCTCTTCAATCTGATATTGAGGCCAAGCATGTCACACTCTCGAAAATTGTTCAAAAAGATATTCACATTCAAAAACTAACAATGTTAATTATTAAAACTAATATTCAGCAAAAGAGAGGGTGTGTTTTGTATTTTCACTGAAAATGAAACGAGGCAGTTGTTATAGGCTCTGTTTTGTTATAAATATGCATTCAGTGAAGATGACGCTTATTTATGCTGCACAACGCCTCAGCATTTCTGCTGTCTGTTAAGTTGGTAATATCAAAATTTAAATAGGCAGTTGCTTATATCATGTTTTCATTTTATTGTTAAGAAAGTGAAACAACGTAGCCGGGGTGATGTGAATAAGGTTATAAAGTACAGTGTTGCCTTTGAAGATTTACCGAACATGTCCTCGTGAGTCTGTTTTCCATATCAAACTTGTGAAGTCTGAACTTACAAGGAGATGATGCCTGAACTGCATGTAACTTTATCCTACTTAATATTGAGGAAAAGCCCCAATCAGAGAGCCGAATGTCCCACCTCCGTTTTCAGATGTCTCTGTTTTCCCCCATCCACACTGAGACGGAGCAGCAGCATTTTAGAATGAAAACGGCCTCTTCAGCATTTCCAAAACGCTCCGTTTTCGACGCTCGAAAACTCCAGCGTAGTGAGGGCGGATGGAGCAACCGTAGCAAAACGTATGCATTTTGAAATGAAAACGCATTAGTGTAAACGGGGCCTGAATTTCATTGGCTGACGCTGCTATGACAATTGCGTCAGCCCCAACTTCAGACACGTCTTAGTCAAGCGTTGACGCTGAAGCCCCGTGTGAATGGGGGGGTCATACGTCAAATGAAACTCAGTCAACAATATTTGAGAGATAAAACTATTATCTGAATAGGAAATCTGGAATTTAAGGGCTTCAAAAACATTTAAATACTGCAAAAATTACCTTTGAAGTTGTCCAAATTCATACCACTGCATATTTTTCACAAAAATTAAGTTTTGATATATTTACAGTTGGAAATTAAAGAGCCCATATTATGGGTTTTTGAAAATTCCCCTCCATGTAGTGTGTAACACAGCTCTAAGTGAAGTGAAGTATCCAGCTAAGGCTTAAATCTGTAAGAATACAGTGTTTAAAACTGTTGATTCATCTATAAAAGAGTCGAATCATAGTGCTTCAAACGAGTCGCCTTGATACCGACTCATTAGGTGTTTCGCCATGACGTACGAACGAAACAAAGTTTTTCACGTGCACGCGCAAACCCGGGAGATTTCAAACCTGAGGCCCCGCCCTCTGACGCAGTAACCCAGACACACACACACACACACCCACAAACACACGCACACCCACAAACACACGCACACAAACATGCCGGTCGATTGAAGTCACACTGCAGATGGATATATTGAGTCTCTACCCAAAGATGAAACATCAGCATTATAACCAAGCAGTTGGAAACTTCTGGAAGCTACATGCTACAAAGAATACTTCATCTGAGTTTGTTAAAGGAAGGATCAGTAAAGAGTAACTGATGGACGTCAGGATGGGTTTCTTCCTACATTTCTCAAGTGTAAGTACGTGCGGTTAAAGTTGTTGCCTCGTTTACTCTAGCTTGCAAATGTATTTAGTTGTGATTTGTTACTTGTAACCGCGTGTACTGTATCAGGTTAACTGGATATATTATCTTATCGCGTGCAAAGTCACGTTAAAAACGCGACGCGTGCTGTTTGTTTATGGAGCTCCGTGCTAGAGTTCTGCTCCCGCGATTTATTCGGAAATGTATTCCCGCGCCGCAGAAATCTGGCGCGGGGAGAGAGAGAGAGAGAGAGAGAGAGAGAGCGAGAGAGAGAGCGAACGAACGAACGAGCTCTGTGTACTTTGTGCTGTGTGTGTACAGACAGCTTGGCTGTCTGGACTGTATACTGGGTGATATTTGGTTGTGTTCTCCGCTCTAGCGGGACCGGGCGCGGCGGGCAGAAAACGGAGCGGGTTCTCAGGCTAAAACCTGGCGGGTGCGGGCTGAAGCGGGAGCGTTGTCATCCGGAGGTGTGTGTGTGTTTTTGTGTGTGTGTGGTATGGCGAGTACACGACTGTCTCCTTCGTTCGGTTATCCGTGGCACTATCCACTCGCCATAGTGTGGCAGCTAAAGTCCACGCCTACACTATCGAGCGTGTATGAACTGTAATTTAAAAATTATGTAATTTAAAAATTACTTTTTAAATTGCTGATTAGCTATTGGCCATTTCCCTCTCTGACTGAAGGCAGTCGACCAATCGCGACAGACTGTCATCGGTCCAATCAGCGCAGATTAGCTCCGCGCTAAGGAGGGGTTTGGGAACAAATGAATCACTGGACGATTCATACAGGAGTCGCTGGGATAATTAGATAAAAATAAATGCAGATTATAAGACTATGAAAGTGTTTTTTGACCTTGCATGCATATTAGACTGTTGTTGGAGACCCTTACAACCAAGATATGACCTTATTTCATGTATAATATGGGCTCTTTAAGAAAATACCTTTTCAGAACAGATTATGGCTATTGGCAAAAATATAGCCGTGAAACATATGACTCCAGGGAATTATTTTCACATATGAAAATAGGCTTTACTGTACATTCTGTTCTCTTTGTGCAAAACTTTATTATTTTCTGATGCATGCATGCTGTCTCTCAACTTTTTTACGGCACAAATATCTAAAGAATCTCAAATTAATCAAACAAGATGTGTCCATTTGTTAAGTGTGACGTTACGCGAAGTGGCTTCCGGGTCCAGGCGCTCTATGAAACTGAATAGGGAGACTCAATATGAAACTGAATAGGGAGACTATGACTTTATATAAAATTAATTTAATGTGTAATATGAATAAAAAGTGGTCATAAAAGAGTATTTTATCAATTTAAATGAGTGGCGGCTTGGACCCGGAAACAGTATTACATACAGGGCCTGAGTGGGACTCCTTTACAGCCCTGGAGTTTCAAGCCTTAGATCGGCCCACCTCAGTTCACCACTGACTATATTAAAATAACGTCATTTCCAATTCAGTTTCTAATTACGCAATCACGTCTTTTTCAAGAAAACAGCTGCTTTAGAACGTCAAATGTTCAACAACCTTACAGTTTTATATGTCTTAAGGCTGATTTATACTTCTGCGTCAAACGTCGGCGTATGCTACGGCGCTGACGCATAGCCCTTCGCTGTGGCCGTCGGCGTCGCTGATGTGCACCTCTCAAAAAATGTAACTACACGTCGCAACGACGCGTAGCGCAAGCTCTTTGATTGGTCGGCTTGGTAGTGCTGACGAGTCTGGGCGGGACCGAGAGCCGCGGGAATGGCGCGAGCCTGATGGAGCGATTGTTTACAAGTGTGGAGTCCCGTGAAGGAGCTCCAGAAGGAAAGTTTTGTTTTGTGTTTACCTCATAGTTAAAGTTGTTGCACGTCTGCCGGTTCCTGCCTCAAAATGAGCGAGTTTGAGCCACTTGTACATCCCGGAAGTGTTCAGAAAAAGCAAAACAGCAGCGAAGAAACTCAACACAGAAGAACATTTACACCTCACTGCCAATTAGAGTTTCGAAAGTGCTAATGCAGACCAACAGAGACAGCGTGCAGAAGTATAAATGCACAGCCACAAGCGTTGCATGCGCTGTGGGTCACACCGGTCACTTGACGCAGAAGTATAAACCAGGCTTTAACAATAAAAAAAAAAAAAATAAAAAAAGAATTTCGCAAGTGAGGTTAGAACACGGATCGACGGCGTCGTAACGCAACGTGCTGATCACTGGACCACAATGGCACTGTTATACTTCTGTGGCCCGAATGATATTGACATCATCATTACCTTGAAGGCTGCATTGTGCTTATGGGGCTGCCGGACAATAAATAAGAAGAGCGGAGCTGCGGCAAAATAATGAATAAAAAGAGTGAGGCTATGGTCAAATAAATAAATAAATGAAAAAAAGTGCGACTGCCGAGAGTGCAAGCAGCTAGAAACACCAGCCCTCGCGGCCAAAAAACGGACTGGCCCACCGGGAATTCTCCCGGTCCTCCTGATTAGCCAATCCGGGCCTGATTACTAGGGCCAGACGGAATCTGCTGAGGTTTTTTGCTATTTCTGCAGAGAATTTTGGTAAAAATCTGTGGATTTCTGCGCAATTATTTTGGGAGTATCCAGCGGAGTATCATAACTAAAACCTTAATATGTAAAATAAAAGTAATAAATTACTGAATAAAAACTGAATAAATTTGTAAAATAAAAGTAAAAAAATAAATAAACAGAATTAATGATGGGCTAAAAAACTGCAGAAATCTGCGTGCGCAGATTCCGTGTTGGCCTACTGATTACATACGTCACAAACACGTCACAACTTAACAAGCGGATTCACTTGGAAAGCAAAATTAAGATTTAAAGGATCTTTTTTCTTTAAAGCTGAAATATGATTAAACAACAAATATCTTTCAGCAGGACTAGCAACTTGATTGCAAACTGAAAGTCTCCATTCTTCAGTATCATTTGTTAATGTTTAGAGCATAAATTAAGGTATCTTAGTGTAGTTTCTCAGAAAACAAGACCTGAATTCTTCATTTTGCATCTCAAGTATATGAACCTTCATTTAGGGATGTCATTTAGATGTATATTTTTTGCATCTATTATATATTTGCTTTCAATCTGTTTATAAAATCCCTTAAGGTGATCTGTTTGGCCAAAAAGTACATTTTGCTCTCTCTCAAGTGGTTCTGAGTCTACAATTACGAGTGTCTTTATTCTGTTAAACACAAAAGAAGACACTTTGGCGAGTGTTAAAAACCTGTAACTATTGCACAGTCGGAGAAACAAACGCTATGGGTGTCAATGACTGCAGATTATGTTCACAACATCTTCTCTTGTGGTCAGTTTTTGGTGAACTATCCCTTTACTGATAGCACAGTTTAATGAGGGAGTTGTTCTGTTTAAATACCCCCCCACAAGGGGTCTTCAATTTGAGATCGCATGCAGTTTTCCAGATCTGGTACAAGGTCAAATGTTGTGCAAGAGAATGCAAAGTATGCACATCCGAATAGAGAGAAACCTGCAGAGACGTTCAAAAATACTGCAAGCACTGTTCAGCATCTGTATTCCAAGAAAATCAGTCTGCAGAGTAGACCAGCGTGCAAAGCTCAAACTTGGATATGCATGAAAAAAATGCACATTATATAACTTCTGCATTGAGGGAGGGCGGCGATGCCCTATTTTCTCCCCGGTTTGTGACCTGAGGAGGGAGGGGGGGCTGTCTGGCGCGCACGTGGTCGGAGAGGGCGGACTTTTAGCACGCGGTATTTGCTGTGGGCGTGGCTTCACTGACACGTCATCTTGAGAATGAAACAAAAAGCCTCCTGCTCCGTTTAAAACGACAAATGTGTCGAGGGTGAATTGTGACTTTGATTGTATCATGGATTGTCGACGTCTAGAAGGTTTGAGAACTTTAAAAAGCCGATGAGGAAATAAATACGAGGAAGTATAAACAGAAAAGTAGGCTGGTCCTGAAAGTCATGAGCGAGATAAGCGCTTGGCAATGTCATTATGTAAAAAAAATCCTTTGGTCTATTGCCACCGCCCAGAGGATAAGAAACACGACGTTCGCTACTTTGAATGAACTTGTTTACTGATACATTGTTGATAAATACCGTTCGTGTTGTTTTAGGAATACAACAAAGCCAATATAAATTTTTTTAAATATGTGTGTGGCAGTAAACATAAAACACACGACGGCCCGAGTACAAATGTACCCACCCACCGCAGCGCTATTGAGCGAGTATAGTAGCACACTATATATAGCCTGGATTTAACCCGGAAACCGAGTAAGCGAAATATGCCCCAGTCACGAACACTGCAGCCTACAAACACTGGAAACCAGTGGATACCATCACCCAGCTATTATTCACAATGCTTGCAGCTTTTACAAGAAAATATCACTGTAGTTTGTTTCTCTTGACGTGCACCGGCATGAATACGCAATTTGCATGGTTAAATCCCAGGCAGTTCATACATATCCCACATATCCCTTTTATCTATGCAATCACCCACGTCCCCCCCGCCTTACCACGTGTAATCTGTTGTTGCTGGGCTTGCCACTCCAAATACCTGGCCGCCTCCAATAAGGTCTCGATACTCATTTTGAACACCGATTAAACGCGTTCCCGTTCAACTGTGTGCAAGCCCCCGGTGCGGATTTGTGTAGTGGGTTAATCACAGTATAATCCACCGGCTTCCAAAGACAGTCATAAGACATCCAGGGCGCTCCCGAAATTCATCAGAAACACATTACTTCACTGGCAACAAGATGGCGATTGGAGTAACAGAAAACACAACAAGGCATACCGTTCAGGATCCGCCCTCAGCGGCGCTACTCCTCCCTCCTACTACCAGCGACGGGAAACCACGGCGAAACCACGCTGTCACGCAATGCCGACGGATCGGCATTCCGCACTGAGCTAAATCCCGTGATGGACGTCGAAATGTTTATACAAGTGATATTAATGACATGCGTAGATACACAAGACACGGTAGGGGATGTACATATGTGTTTCTGTGCGCTTGGAAGAGCGAAAATAGAGAATATGGTGTGAAGCGTGCGTGTACTCCATTTTCCGGGTTTTGGCGGCAGCTCTGCCCTGCAGTACATTAGCACATGATTAAAACATGTCGATGCGAGGGAACCAATGAGCGTGGAGAACAACAAGGCATGGTGTCTGTCCACATGGGCAGCCGCTAAAGGCTGAGCGCGGCTCATTTGCATGGCGAGACCGTGTATGGCAAGCGGGTTTACATTTATCGCTTTCATTAAAGGGCATCTATGGTGAAAAATCTACTTTTCAAGCTGTTTGGACAGACATGTGTGTAGGTATAGTGTATAGACCGTCATATTAGGGTGATATAAACACAAACAGTTCTTTTTTTTTCAATTTAACAACATAAAAACGGTAGACCAATTGGAGCGGTTTTAGACCGACCACAACTTGACGTATGAGTGTGGTTCCTCCCACTAATATTTATTGACATGTGCGCAAGGGAAAACCCTTGCTCTGTTTTAGGATGTAAGGCTCATTGGACTCAACAGAGATTTTACATTTAGCCGTCATTTGCGCTGAACACACAATGAATGCTACGTATCAAGATTCGGGTCATTAAAAACAGTTTTCACACTCTCTCTGAAAACACTCGATTGACCACATGAGCCCCTTTCACACATACAGACCTTTCCGGAAAATTGCCGGCAATGTTCCGGAAAGGTTGTATGTGTGAACAGGTCCTTTTTGAAAATACCGGTAAATTCGTTCTGGCTATTTTCCGGAAAGAGAAGTTGTAACATTACCGGCAATTTGCCGGAATGCTGCGCTGTGTGAATGCAGAAGGAAGATTGCCGTAATAAGCGTGTGCACGTCTAGAACGTGCTGACGTAAGACGTCTGCTTTAGCCAATCACAACAGTCAGACGCATTCACGTCCGCGCGGTTTGTGAGGATAAAAGCCTTTGAATATTTTTCCAGACACATTTAGCTGCTAGAAGTTAGTCAGATTACGTTTATATGTTCTTCTTAATGCCAACTGTGTAAATAATCATCGATGAGATGCTTATGATAAGCCGTTGTTTGTTTACCTTCAAGCTTTGCGTGCGCCTATGAGCGCCTGCACACGCACATGTTATGAACATCTCGACATGCGAAAGTGATCCTGCGAAAGTTGTTCACAATACTGGTCATCCACAGAGTTTGTAATTTAGTCAAATGTTTACAAATACAAGCGCAGCCGTTTAAAGCTCATTTGTGGTGATTGATGTCAGAATTTACCGGTATTTTGGAATGGATGTGTGAATGCTCTTTTCCGGAAAATTTCCGTAACGTCCTCGCCTGTGTGAACAGCGCTTTTTTGAATATAGCGGTAAAGTCGCTCCGGAAATTTTCCAGAAATTTACCGGTATCACTGTGTGAAAGGGGCTATGGTCGCTCTCATAGGGTTTGCACAACTGTGTACCTTTATTGCGTCTTCCTTAAACTTCAGCCGTTTGCATTTCCTGCTGTCATAGAAGCACCCTGTCATCTCAACTAGGACGGCTAAACAGTGTGAGCGCATTGCCCCGCGTGCGTGTCCCTTCATTGGAAATAACAAACTTGCCTTAGTTATAGCCTCAGTCAAAGTTAATCCAGTGTGCGTGGTTATTAGTCTCTGTGTACAAGCGCGTAACTTTAAAACTAGCACACAGTTGGCATAACTTTTAGTTGCCGCAGTTTTGTTCGGTGCAAAAACACGGTGTCAAGAGGCCTTTATGATTAATTAACCGTGACAAATTAAAGTGCTGTTAATAGTGAAACTGGTTAATTGCTGCATCACTATACGGATGACACATGCATCGTTACATAGCGGCTGCAAAACTAAACAAAGACTCAAATGATTTTGTAACTACCACTCTGACACATTCTGGCACATTAGGATTATTGATTCCTCAACAGTAGTCTCTGCTTTGTCTGTGTCCGAATCATACATGTACGGCTGAATGATGGTCCTCTCACTCATGTTGCTTCTCTCTATCTGCCAGTCTGTTGGCATACATTAGGCATGAGTCATGACCAACCCTGTTCCTGGAGATCGAGGTTCTTGCAGATTTCCGTTGCAACCCATATTAAACACACCTCCCTGTTATTATCAAATGCGGTTCAAGTCCTAAATAATTGGTTCAGGTGTGTTTGCTCAGGGTTGGAGCTCCACCCCCTTCTTAAGGTGGGTGGGAATTTGAAACAAATTTTCATGTGAAGCAACACACCCCTAAAACAACGAACCATGTACACTTTTGACACTTTTAACACAATATAATAAAAAAATCTGAATTGTGTTTTGAACTGAACCTAAACCGACCCACTCAGAAGAACCATAATATTAATATTAAATCTTAAAAACGATTTAAAATAGCTGCCCTTTAAAGTTATTGCACACTGAAACCGAAATTTCCGTCCGTAAATTTCGCATGTATAAAAATAAAATCAACCTTTTATTGTGTCAATATTGACACACTGCCACTGAAACTTTCATCCGTCATAAAAATTTCTGGAACCTGCGGGTCTGACTTTTTTCAGCTTTTTGCAAATGAAAAAAACTACTTGAGAGGTGTTTTGACTGTTCAGAGCCACTGTACAAGCAAAAAGCTAAACACCGAATGCCGTCATTTGAGCTACAGATAACTTTATAACAAACACATTGCATAAAATAAAACCCAACCCCACCCCTAACCCCAACCATCATTGGGTGATGAGCAAATCGTACTAAATTGTACGAATTAGATCATTCGAATTCATACGAATTAGCCACTAAATCAAAAAGTTACGAATTGCCATGAGATTGCGTTTAAAGTGTCACAAGCAATGTATCAAAATTCCTCCGATTTCCTGAAATAAACTATGCATTTGGGGATGATCCAGCGCAGCTTGTTAATAATGAGCTGAACTCTTCTTCCTCTATGCAGTATTGGATAAACAATAAGTAGCCTATTCCTTTTTCTTTTTCTTCATTGGAGAAGAGAGCAGAACAAAGTATCACTGCTTAAATTTAACACCGAAATGTTTCGCATGTTTTTCGTAATGTATGAATTAAGACGCATCGGACTCTGTGTGCAGGATTTGTTCATTCATTCATTTTCTTTTCGGCTTAGTCCCTTTATCAATCTAGGGTGGCCAGCGCTAAATGAACCGCCAACTTATCCAGTATATGTTTTTTTTACACAGCGAATGCCCTTCCAGCTGCAACCTTTCACTGGGAAACATCCATACACTCTTATTCACATACATACACTATGGGCAATTTAACTTACCCAATTTACCAAACTTGGGTCTAAAGGCATGCTATAGCGCATGTCTTTAGACTTGTGGAGGAAACCGGAGCACCAGGAGAAAACCCACGCGAACACGGGCAGAACATGCAAACTCCATAGAGAAACGCCAACTGACCCAGCCGAGGCTCAAACCAGGGTCATTCTTGCTGTGAGGCAATCATGCTACCCACTGCGCCACCGTGAAGCCGCCAAGGTTCGCTTACGTGACAAATTTTTCGCACGTGAATACGAAAAATATGCATAAAAAAATGTCAGACTTCAGTGCGCAAAGACCTTAAGAATAACTAGTACAAATCTCAAAGACAACAAGAGACCACTTTATATATATATATATATATATATATATATATATATATATATATATATATATATATATATATATATATATATAATATTTACATTTATATATATATATATATATATATATATATATATATATATATATATTATATTTACATTTATATATATATATATATATATATATATATATATATTTATATTATATTTACATTTATATATATATATATATATATATATATATATATATATATATATATATATATATATATATATATATATAAATGAGGACGTTTGTCAATCTCTGTTGCAAAATTAAAATAAATAAATGCATAAATCAGGCTGTGGCATTGGCATTACTGGGTAAAGTTGGCTGCTATATTTTAGTTGCAATTATTACATGTTAAAACGGCTTGCCATAGAGCATGCCTCTGCCTCACTGTCTTGGTAGCTGCCAATCATCCTGAACGAGTGTCCAAATCGCCACGCCCAGATCGTGGTTAGGCGTGTTTGAGGAGTAATTGTTAATTGTACACAGACAAAAACAAAGCGCAAAGCTTCTTAAAAAGAAGACGAGTATTTCTTTTTGTTGTTTTGAAGGCCTATTCGCTGGTCGTGGACAAGCATGTGCCTCTGGTGTGTGTGTTTCCCCTACCATTAGTAAAAGTTCTTGAGCAACCAAGGGCGCGGTGAACAGAGTCATGAGTGACGTAAATCAAATATTCAGCACAGCTTGTTTTACAGGCCAGCTCTCTTACACTGATATTTTTCACAATAAGTAGCTAATGTACTGTAATGTCGCAGAAACCATTTCTGAAAAAAATATCATTCTTCAATTTGTCATTTTAGGCAAAGATATTTTTTTCAAAGCTTTATTTCATTAAACTTATTAAAGCAAACACTGGTTATTATTGTTATTATTAATAGTTAATAATGCATGTATTACTCCAAAATACATACATTAAACTTTAAATAGCCTAAGATTGATGGCTTTTAATTTACGCTGTTGCAATTATCTTCCATAAAGACATTTTAAATAGCCCTTGGATTGTATTAAACCTTCGTAAAGAAAACGCCTGCATTGTGATGCTAATTATTAACCGCATTGAGGCTCAACTTTCCTCCTACTATTATTTCAAATTCCTTATTTAGAAAGCTTGTTTTCTGGCTCGTGCCATGCTGCCATCTCCATGAATGAGCGCTCGCTTGGCAACAGCCTGTGATTGGCTGATTTGTAGGGATACCCTGGATGACGAGCGCACGCTCAGAGTGTCTCCACCAATCAGCGCTCAGCTGTGAGCTGCGTAACATGGCAACACATGCCATACAAACACACAGACGGTCAACGTTAGTGCATGTCTGCGTCCGTTTCACACACAACCTGCAGATTCCGACACGTGCAGCTTAACAGACTTGAAATACATTTATCAGTATACAGCACAGAAAGTCTGCCTGCCATTCACAGCTTCTCTCATTGACATTTTACAGGTTCAGTGTAAGCTGTGGAGTGATGATGATGATGATGATGAAGTGACAGCCAGGTATTCAGCTTCTGTGAGTCACTTGTAAACATTTAACCTCTCTATATTTGTAGACTGTGTCTTTTTATGTATTTGTGGGAATCAAAAGAGACATTTTTAAAGTGGGTTATTTTATTTACTTATTTTTGTTGTGGAACTTCATTGATGAATAATGCAGTGCGGTCTGTTTTGATTTGTAGGAGTTTATAGTGTCTTAAAATGCACAATATGGGAATCAAATATATATTCTCGAATTTTTTACACTCATTTATTCATGATACACTTTTAAACTTACAACAAAGTTTCTGGTCCAAGGCTTTCCACAAACTTTTCCCAGACTTTTTTTGCTCTGCAAGTTGCATGTGTCTAAAAATGTTTAGCAAAATGTGACATTGTATATTGGTCAAAAATCACAGATTTTTCATGTATGCTAATATAAATATAAATATAATGTTCCATGAATAATCAATTGTAAATATATCATAACATATTCATTCATTAGTATTTTGCATTGTTGATATTTTGGAAAACTTCATTCATTCATTTTCTTGTCGGCTTAGTCCCTTTATTAATCCGGGGTCGCCACAGCGGAATGAACCGCCAACTTCTCCAGCGAGTTTTTATGCAGCGGATGCCCTTCCAGGCGCAACCCATCTCTGGGAAACATCCACACACACACACACACACACACACAATCATACACTATGGACAATTTAGCCTACTCAATTCACCTGAACCACATGTCTTTGGACTGTGGGGGAAAACCGGAGCACCCGGAGGAAACCCACACGAAGGCAGGGAGAACATGCAAACTCCACACAGAAACGCCAACTGAACTGAGGTTCGAACCAGCGACCCTCTTGCTGTGAGGCGACAGCTCTACCTGCTGCGCCACTGCCTCGCCTTTTGGAAAACTTTAAAGTTATTTTTCCTCAATATTCAGATTTTTATTTATTTGATCCTTTGAATTCTAGACTGTCAAATAACTGTGCCTCGGCCAAATATTGACCTGCACTTCAGCTTTCAGATGTGTTCAGTGTTGTGGAAAGTTACTTCGGAACGTAGTGCATTACAACATTGAGTTACTCCCCCAAAAAGTAACTAGTTGTGTTACTTAGTTACTTTTTATAAGAAGTAACATGGTACATTACTTTTGTGTTACATTTTTATTACCTGGCTGAGGCTTGATCTCTTTCAGAACTAGTTTTTCTTTATTTTTTTAATAGAGGAGCTCAGCGATTAACAATGCACCGTGTAACCTACACCAACCTTTATAATAGACATTAGATAAAAAGATAATGTTATCTGAGAACTTCCTGAGCTATACATGCCATATATTCTGATTATTGAAAGTTTAAAGCAATGTTTGCTACGTTTGTACTATTACTCTCGAGTAAAATCACTGTCCATTGAGATATAATGCCCTTTGCCTTTTCTTCGACGTGTTCAAAATAATGAATACATTCTCTCTCATTGACCGTGCGATTCATTGTGACCTCTAATTTTAATTCAGCAATTTATTCTTTAAAAGTTGATTAAACTAAATAGTACATTATTACTTAAAATACTTCAAAATATTATTACCTTTCTAAAAAGTATCTTACTGTAATGCGTTACCCCCCAACACAGGTTATATTAATCTTGATTTCAGAAAACTGACACTTATGACTGGGCTTGTGGTCTTGGGACACACATATAGTCAATGCAACGAGAACCAGTTTTTATTTTTTTTGAGTAAGAACACGTGGCTTTGAGCATTCAGACTGTTTTGAGCAGTCATGTGTTATAAATTAGAATCAGCATCTGGAATAAAACTTTTTTTTTTTTTTTTTTAGATTTATTTGTGAAGCCGCAGGATTCTTCGTTTTTAACGCAAGAGCGCCCTCTAGTGGTCGACTAGCTGACAGATACTGGCTAGATCGATAGAAAGACATGCATATAAATATTCACACAGACATAGACAGACAAAATGAACAGACAGACAGACTGACAGATGGATACAGTAGATAGATAGATGGATAGACGGATAAATAGATAGATATTTGGATAGTCAAAACGGAGAGATGGATAGATATATGGATATATAGATGGATAGAAAAGTAGATGGATAGGCAGATAGATGGATAGGTAGATAGACAGACACACAGATAGATAGGGTATCTACTGTATGATGGTATTTAGATAATAGCCATCCGTACGTCATATGCAAAAATGTAGCTGATTCTTTATCAGGTTTCTTTTCCGTGTAGTCATAATTCCTTTTATTATTGGTACTTCTGTGTGGCTTATTTTATTCATCAGTATTGTTATACAGATGAAAAAAATTAAGCTACACAGAAATACTGATGAGGAAGAAAAATGTATTTGACCCTCTCACATCGTCCTTTCCATACAGTGTCCATCTCAGACTTTAGTCTACACACACACACACACACACACACACACACACACACACACACACACACACACAGTTGCCAGGATACAGTCGCTGCTGTCTGTCTGGTGAGGTGCACTGAAATAGACTACAGACCAAATTTAAAAACCCAACAAAGGTCTCATCTGGCTGTACCTGTATAGGGAACATTAAACATTACAACCTTTCATGATTTCCAATGATGCCTAAAAATGGCAGAAAAGCAGTGATAATTCTTTTTAAGTTTAAATTATTGGCTTGCATTATTTTCATATATATTATTGACATTTTCTCTGCGTGCAGCTTCATCCTCTGTTTCCATGGAAACATGCAAGGTCAAAATCAAAGTGATCTTCACAGATCAAATGAAGATAATCAGTGTGTGAGATTAACCCCCCCCCCTCCCAAACTTTACTAAACTAATGTTTCTCAACAATCAGTTTCACTTCAATAACGCTTTAATCTGAATGGATCAGGTTTTAACACATGAAGCCTGAATTGTTTTTTTATTTGTATTTTTTTTTACATTTAAAAAGCCATAAATGTTTAAAAAGCCATTTCTGAGCGTAATATATAAAGATTTTTTTAATTTATTTGGCTCCCCTTATTTGTTTTTCTGCAAACCAAATGAGTTCATACATACATCAAGTTATACACAAGTTATTTAATTAATTTTTAGTAATTAGTAAAAAACGGAATAATTTGTCAAATTCACAGGGAATCATTTCCATATCGTCTAATTTCAGATGCATTTAAAGTCCATTTAGACTTTCTAGAGATGATCTTAGCTGACTAAACTATAAAACTTTTGTTAGCTAAAATAAATACTTAAGAAAATAACTAAATCATAAACAGAAATACACCTTAAAATCAGCTAATTGCCAAAGGAAATTCTTACTGTTATCGTTTAAAACAAAAATGAGCGCTATAAAAACAAAAATGCACAACCATAAATAAATCAAAATAAATAAAAACAGAAAATCTGAAAATAAATAAATTAAAAATAAATATTTACTTAATTTCAATGTATTTGCAACGTAATGCGTATATTTAAATAGCATATTTGTGTATGACCATACACCAAAAGTGCTTCAAGAAGGGGGTCTCTCCACTCCAACACTAGTGTGCAGCATCCACTTGGATGTTAAGACGGCAGCCACGGGACAACAGCGCCAATTCAGTGGATGGGGTTGAATGGGAGGCCAGTAAAGGCCAATGGAGGGAATTTGGCCAGGACACCGGGGTTACAAGCCTACTCTTTACAAGAAGTGCCATGAGATTTTTAATGACCACAGAGAGTCAGGACTTCGGTTTTAACGTCTCATCCAAAAGACAGTGCTCACTGACAGTAGTGTCCCCTTCACTTTACTGGGGCATTAGGATCTCACAGCCTCACTAAGGGTGCTTTCACACTTGGTTCAATTGCCAGGTTCGTACCCAAGTTCGATTGTCCCCCCTTGCCACCTCCTCGGTTGGTTTGTGTTCACACGGTCTTTTTCCTTTCTGAATCTCGGAACGCTTTCGTCATCAATCTGTTGTTTTGTTTATGGCCGTTGCTAGGTGACAGTCACGAAAGCAAGTGCCGAAATGGAAAGACATCCGCACATCGCGATCATTCAGCTCTTGGTTTTGGACATAGCGTAAAAATACTGCAAAAATATTATGAACATTCAAAATATCACACAGTGTCAAGCAGTGAGACAAGCAGACATCACTGTTTGCCCTGGCTCAGTCCCGCGTACTGAGCACACACACACAAACAAACATTATGAAAACGATAGTTTGTTTTACGGTTGGCGCTTCACTTCCGTTATTTGGTACGATTGCACTAATATCAGGGCGAGGCAGTGGCGCAGTAGCTAGTGCTGTTGCCTCACAGCAAGAAGGTCGCTGGTTCGAACCTCAGTTGGCGTTTCTGTGTGTAGTTTGCATGTTCTCCCTGCCTTCGCGTGGGTTTCCTCCGGGTGCTCCGGTTTCCCCCACAGTCCAAAGACATGCGGGACAGGTGAATTAGGTAGGCTAAATTGTCCGTAGTATATGAGTGTGTATGTGTGTGTGTGTGAATGTGTGTGTGGATATTTCCCAGAGATGGGTTGCGGCTTGAAGGGCATCCGCTGCATAAAATCTTGCCGCATAAGTTGGCGGTTCATTCCGCTGTGGTGACCCCAGATTAATAAAGGGACTAAGCCGACGAGAAAATGAATGAATGAATACATTTATATCAGAAGTGAACCGTACCCCAGATCACCTTTCAGACGGACTCTGGTATGGTTCAGGGGTGCGCACAAGAGTTCAAAAGACACGTTCACACTACGAACCCGGGTGCAGACCAAAAGTGCTAGTGTGAAAGCACCCTAACACTACTTCCAACAGCAACCTAGTTTTTAAATGTGGTCTCCCATCCAGATACTGACCAGGCTCAGCCTTGCTTGTCCTCAGCGAGTAACCGGTCTTGGGCTGCAGGGTGACATGGCGTGGCTCTGTCCACTTTTCAAGTTTTACTTTTTCACAAATATTAGTATTTTTATTTCACTCCCGCTTTTTGGAAATTATTTATTCAAAAACATTTAAAAATACCACACTACTTGGTCACGCCTGCATACGGCAAAGAAAACCACAACAAATGAGCTGATTTATATTTACAGATATTTTATTATTTTAATTATGTTGCAAACAATGACATCAAGATATACTGATGGACAATTATTTCTTTATGCGAGTGCACGAGTGTGTGTGTCAACAGTGAGAGCACAAAAAGCAGAATGTAGTCCTCGAGAGGGGGGATTCTCAGTACATCGACAAGGCAGAGAAAAGCGAATAGCTGGAGTCAAGAGTCCACTGTGTGCTCACAGACACACTATCTCTCACACACACACACACATACATACACTCTCACACAAACTTCGGGATGGCAGTGGTCGGGCATACGCGACTCGACTGTTGGAAACAGTACCAGCAAGCACAGCAAACTACTCACCACTGACGCGACTGTTGCTCCTGTCCACTGATCGTCCTATAAATGTGTTTACAGAAAACACACACACACACACCTCAACAGAGAGCACAGAGCAGCCTATAGATATTGCACGTCCATCTACTGTAGAGGTTTCGTCCACAATGTTCAAGAGAGACTGACTAAATGAGCCTGAAGGAGCTCCTGAACTCTTCACAAACGCGCAGGCAAGCAGCTGAATCAAGAAGCAATGAAAGATGGAAGTGTATGAGCGAGTGGTGAGGGGCAGTCAAGAGTGAAAGCTGGGAAATATACTGTAGTAGAGGAGCTAAATCAAATAGAGCTGTGTTTGTCCCGAAAGTTGAACGCAGTGGTGACAATGTGTGCACTTAAGAATGAGAAAAAACAAACAAAATGGCACTTCTCTTGCCCTCTGTCAGTAAATAAAGTATGTTGAGATCCTCCATTACCAATATGCGGCAACGGAAAGTGTCAGAATTGGATTTTCTGTACAAAAACAAACAAACAAACAAAAAAAAACCAAGGTAAACCCTGCGTGAAACACTATTTCCTCCAGGGACAAGTGCACTTTACTGATCCATGCGATTCCTTTCGGATGCGATAATGTTTTTGATTTGCTAAAACAGCTTCAGTTTAAAGGTCTTCATGGATGAGAATGCTTCTGAAGATGTATTTACCGCTTCTTAAAGTGACGGATACGAGAATCTGTGTGTAAAAGGGAGAACATTCATAGCGTTAAATGACCGAACAGACACGTGAAGCTGTTCGTCTTCAGTCAGTTTAAATGTCTTCTCGATAAAGCAGAAAGCGACGAACGTCAAACGAAAAGAAGCACGAACGGTTTGGAGCGCCTGTCTGCCGAATTCCCCAAACAGCATCATTCTGCCTTCTGTTCAGAAACGCTTGAGGCCAGAGCAGCGCCTGTGCTCTGCTTCTCTACCGTACTTTTAGATGACGAGAAGCAAAAAAAAAAAAATTCTTTTTTTACAGTATACAAGTTTTCAGATTCACCATGCAAGAATACTTATTTACTCGTTTCTTTTTTTTTCTCCTTGTGAGTGTCTTGTGTAACATTTAATAAGCTCAAACTACATCCAGAGTAATTTACATAAAAGGACAATAGTTATTAGAAGAGAGCTGGATGAGGTGGGAATGAGTGCGTCCTGAAGAGCAGGCGTGGGATTGGCCGAAGGGAAGGGGCGGATCCTGTGGCGATCAGCGACATTCCCACACTTTGACCGTTTGATCTACACTTCCTGTTACCACGTAAGGAGAAGTCTTGTGGAAATCTGTGGAAGAAAGGTGAAGTTGAATTAGATTTTCATACAAATGGTGCTTCCCAAATCACATACTTAACACTATTCTACGCCATTTTGTAGTATAAATAATGTAAGTGGTGCATTCATACTGAAAACTCCAAAAATAATAAGTGCACTTTAAATACTCGGGATGATTCACTTATTCAGTCAGTAAAATTAAGTGTGTAATGTTGGAGGACACTTCACACACTCAACGATAGCTGCTTTGCTCATGTAGTGGAAGCGGCGAAGCACTCAGGCGCTCATGTTGGATTACTTTATTTATTTTGGATAGTGAAAGCTGTATTCTCCTACAAGAGTGATTATAGTGCCTCCCAATGGTGAATGCGGTTATACTTATGGCAGGTATTATTTAGTAGTTTGGTCATTTATTTCACTAATTTGGCAACCGTCAAACATTATCTGGGAAATGGTTAAAAGAAAAAAAAAACATTAGTGTTCCATTTGGGACGACACTACATACATTCATACATACATGCAGCTAGTCTTTTGGCTGGCTTTGATGGTTTGCAATTGTGCTTTTGCTAGTATTATCAATAGTTTTGATATCCCGGTTTGTTGATATTGTTCATCCTCATGTTATTTACAGCATGTTGTTTGAATTTTATTGGTGTCTGTTTTTACCCTTGTGTCACCATTTGTACCCTGCCCTCCTGTTTGTCAATGAGGTTAGAAAGGCAGCTATCTCAACACATAGGTTTACAACTTTCTAGATTAGTGATGCGCAGATGGCGGTTATATCCGCAGGCGCTGCGGGTAATAAAGAAATACATTATGATTAATTGTGGGTCGGTTGCGGGTGTGGATGTAGTGGGACATGGCAGTGGATCAGAGAAAAAGCAGAGTGGGCTTTGCAGAATGGGAAGATGAGATGCCCAAAATAATGGATGAAGTGCAAGAGTAGCCTATTGTTCAAAGTTTCAATAAGAGGATTCATCAGAGGAAAATCTGCTATCGCTGTCTTACCCAAAGAGGTAACAAAGTGTTCATGGGCACTGAGGGTCTTCATGCAGCGCTTGTTCTTATAGTCCCAGATACGAAGGGTCTTGTCATCAGCACAGCTCACCACAAACCTCCCGCCCGGATGAAACAGCACTCCACGCACCCAGTTATCATGGCCAACCTGAGAGCCCAGAGAAGAAAAAGATGAATGAAATGTACTCCAATCAGCCAGTTTATAAGGTTCAAATGCAACATAAAACATATTGTGCTGGTACTAAATATGAAGCAATTAGATGTTACGTTGACCGTCTGCTAGAACTAGGGGTTGAACGATTTTAGATTTTGTGAAGCCGACTGTTATGTTTGCAAAGTTGAGTCACTGTCCACAAGTCATTGGTGATGTCATCAAAAAAAACACAAGATGCGAATGTTTTGCCACACACCACAAATTGCGATTTACTTGCAGGAAACATATACACATGCTGTTTGACAGCTCACAACACACTGCAAAAACAGTGCAACATTACCAATGACTAATTTTAGTGCAAAACAAATTGCCAACAATTTCATTTTGTTAATAATGCAACATTAGCAACCGGCTAATTTTACTGTTAAATCAATGCAGTCAACACATTGATCACTGCAAGTACTACTAAGAATGTAACAATAACAGATATTTTAGTGCAGAAGTTATGCATACGTCCTTAGCACAACAATTCATGTCAAGGTGTTTCGATGAGGACAACAGGCAAACACATTACTTTCCCAAGGTTGCATTCAAACGGGCTAGCATCTGCTCGAGTGAGATTATTTCATACATTCATTCCTTTTAAAAATGAATTTTAATAATGAGAGGGCAGTTTCATTCAGTGAACCACCTAACTGTGTAAAACTGCCGTGTAGTTCAGGAACTACGTGATCTGCGCAGTGTGACTAGTTAACGTCAACCAAAAAGCATCACAGCAAAAAAGTATTACAGCATAGTATTAAAGTTGACCAGTAGACTAGTCTGTGCAACCCCTAGTTAAAATAATCACTATATTCATAAAAAACTGTAATTTTATTATCCTCCATACCAAAGGATAGAATTGTTCTGTTAATTTTGATTGGATGCCATTTTTTATATATTTATTGGCTGACGAAAAAAAAAAACATCCTAAACACAAATCCAACAAAGCACTCCTCTGCCATTATCAGTTGTGATGAGCACTTTAAAGATTTTTAAAAAGATGTTTATCAATTTCATAATCAGGCTATATTTGTCTCCTCTTTAACTAATCATCTGACTGAATTTAATTGTAAACAAAACTTAAAAATGTAAAAATGAACTTAGCAGCATAATAACAATGTAATAATCTAACACACTACTGTTTAAACGGTTGCTGAATGATGTATGGGAGCCAATTTCCTGATTTAGAAAAAGACTTTAGAAATATATATATTTTTTAAAGCCATCAAGTATTTTTTTTAGAATTCACAAATAATTTTTTCCACTAATGCCACCATCACTAGACACTAACTAAATGAGAAGTAGAAATGGACAGTCATAATTCTGAGATAGAAAGTTGATATACGCATACAAGGAAACTTTTAACTTATCAAATATGACTTAAAATTGATTTAACAATTACAATTTATGCACTAATATAGCTCAACAGGTCGACTTAAAAAAAAGTAATGTTGATGATTTATGTGCTTCCTTTATAATTCCACTTAATGTAAAAAATGTAATGGGCAGAAAACAGTTTATCAGAATTCTTTCTGAATAGTGTGACTGTATAGTATGCAATGCAATTAATCGAAAATCCGATTTCGATTTTGGCTTTTAACGATTATGAAAAACCATTAATCGAGATAAACGATTATTCCATCACGTACCGCCCCCTTTCCAGTTGTACACGTGTGAAAACTTTTTGCCTCTGCAAAGCTCAATTCCACGTGAAAATGACTAAAGGCATGTGCTGTAATGTAACTTTTGTAGCACGGGATGCGCATCAACCATAATTTTAAAAGCACAAAAGAGCGCGTGCTGTTGTGTGTGTGCGCGCCGCGCTTAGCCTCGGACAGCAGAGCACACACACATCTAACACGGTCTTAATGCGAGCGCTTTAATGGTCAAATATATGCACATTTGTGTCAGAGTGTGGTGTTTATTGATTATTCATATTAACCCTCATTTGTGTAATAAACTAACAAGTTGAGAATCAAAAGACACGAGAAAGAGAAACCATATCAGAGCTGCACTATTCTTTAAATGAGCGTGCGGTATTCCTGCTGCTGCCGACTGTTTTATTATTAATCAATAATACAGTGAAGATGCTTAAAGCACAGTTTAAACAACATATTTAATAACTCATTTCTAAAAACTGATTTCTTTTATCTTTGCTATGATGACAGCACATGATATTTTACTAGATATTCTTCAAGATACTAGTATTCAGTGACATTCAAAGGCTTAATTTGGGTAAACAGATAGGTCACTGTATAACAGTAGTTTCTTCTGCACACAATCAAACATTTATATTGCTTAAAGGGGGTAATAATATCGAGCTATTAAAATAGGTTTAAAAATATTCAAACCTGCTTTTATTCTAGCTGAAATAAAACAAATAAGACTTTCTCCAGAAGAATAAAAATAATATAGGAAATACTGTAAAAAAAAAAAAAAAAAAAAAAAAACCCTTGGTTATACATCATTTGGGAAATATTTATATATAAAAATAAATTTACAGGAGGACGAATAATTTTAACTTTAACTAATATTCGTTTTGAATGATCGTGATTACAATTATGACCAAAATAATCGTGATTATGGTTTTTCCCATAATCGAGCAGCCCTACTGTATATATTACAATGCAGGTGGGAGAAGTACAGCTCCACTCACCAGTGTCATAAGGCACATGCCAGTACTGATGTCCCACATTTTAATGGTCTTGTCTCTGGATCCAGATAACAGGAATGGCCCAGGCTTTCCACTCTTCTTGTTCTGCAACACAAGATGGTATTAAACAACTGGGAATGATGGGAGGAGACAAAAATCATCCTGTAAATGTACCTCAGAGCCTGTGGCCTCGGATATAGTAGGATGTGCGCTCTCAGGGGCCCAGGAGATACACTCCACCACATGCTCATGCTCCCTCAGCTCCGCCTTGCACTCTTTGGTGGCCACGACCCACACGCGCACCGTCTGGTCATTGGAGCAGCTGGCCAACAGCGTGCCGTCTTGATTGGGCCGGACCATACGAACCCACTCTCTGTGACCCGTGAACGTCTTCACGCAGTAACTGAGGCAAGACGGAGACGATCATTATACATTCACACATCAATTTGTTTTGCTTTGGACTGTTTGTCTGCTTTCTTTACAAATGCAAACATTCAGAGCTTGTTGAAAGGAATTATTTGGCCAGTGTTACTCACCCAGTGGCCACTTCCCACATCTTCATCGTCTTATCCCTGGAAGCAGACACTATGTGGTCACCGTTAGGCATGATGGCAACTGACGACACATTGTGATCGTGTCCTGTTATGAAAAGAATGAATAAGAAATAAGCATGCAGTCACACTTCTCACATTTTACAAGCATGTTTGGGTGCTTGCGTCACATCAGATTTCCGTTCATATGGGTAACATGAGCACTGTTTTTGGAGGTCGGAAGTTTATCCATAATATGTATGAGAGGAAGAGGGTGTATTATTGACAGCTGTCTTGTTTGGTTTGATTGAATTAAACTCAGGTTAATTTTCCTCCTATGGTGTGGATCTATTGGGCAGGTGTGAACACAGCAGTCATCCTAACAAACATACCAAGGCCCAGCTGAAGAGGTGGTCTGTTGTCAAACAGTTAATCGGGATAAAAAATCATGATTGAAAATAAAAGTTCATATTTGCAAAATAGATTTGTGCATACTATACGTTTTTGTGTGTGTGTATATATATATATATATATATATATATATATATATATATATATAAATAAATATAAACATGACTTGTTTATATTTATAGATAAATATTTACAGATAATTTAAATCATACAGAAATATTATATAAATATATTTTTGCATTTTATTTACAGAATGTGTGTTTATAGAAAATACATACGCAGTACACATGTACAGTCAGGTCCTACACCAACACAGTGCGCTTAAAATGAAAGTAACAATGTGTGCTTTAACTGCAGACTGTCAGCTTTAATTTGATATAATTTGACATATTTGCCTCCCACTTGTTAAGGGACCAAAAGTAATGGGACTTAATGCCTAGTCATTTAGCTTCTTTTAAATTGTTGTTGCCATAGAAACATTCTAACAGTTAGAATCAGTTAATTGCCTTATTTAAAAAGAACACCCAACAGTTTATTATCTGTTTGTATTTATATTCTATCTCAGATATTATTGTTATGTACATAGAAAACTATAGCTCATTTTATGTACATCTTTTTACATAGTTTCACTCTGTTTCAACATACTCAATGTGGCATGGAATAAAGCAGCATTCTCCTAAAATCTCACGTGTTGGAAAGAGTTTATCTGTCTGTCTAACTTTGACAAGAGAGACGCCGGAGTGAGGGCAGAACAGGGACAATTGGCTTCACAGCTGTTTCATGGCCAGATGTGTGTTATTCCCTCATCATCTCAATTACAATGAGCAGATAAACGTTCCAGAGTTAATTTCAAGTGTGCTATTTGCATTTGGAATCTGTTGCCGTCAACTCTCCAGATGAGATCCAAAAAGCGGTCACTATTAGTGAAGCAAGCTATCATTATGCTAAAAACAAAATAAGAGAGACAGCAAAAACATTAGGTGTGGCCAACACAACTGTTTGGAACGTTCTTAAAAAGAAAGAATGCACCAGTGAACTTAACAATACCAAAAGACCTGAAAGACTATGGAAAACAACTGTGGTGGACGACTAAAGAATTCTTTCCCTGGTGAAGAAAACACCCTTCACAACAGTTGGTGTAGATCAAGAACACTCTCCAGAAGGTAGGTATATGCGTGTCAAAGTAAACAATCAAGAGATGACTTCACCAGAGTGAATACAGAGGGTTCACGACACGATGTAAACCATTGCAGACCCTCAAAATATTATACCAGAGTGATGGGAAGAATATGGGGATGTAAAGTAACTGGTCATGATCCTAAGCAGTGAAGCATGGGGGTAGTAGTGTCATGGTGTGGGCAAGTTTGCCTGCCAATGGAACTGGTTCTCTTGTATTTATCGATGATGTGACCGCTAACAAGAGCAGCAGGTTGAAATCTGAAGTGTTTCAGGCAGTAATATCTGCTCATATTAAGCCAAATGCTTCAGAACTCATTGGACGACCCTACACTGAGCAGATGGAGAATGACACAAAGCATATTGCAAAAGCGACCAAAGAGTTTCTAAAGGGAAAGAAGTGGAATGTTAATGTTGCCAAGTCAATCGCCAGACCTGAATCCGATTGAGCAAGCATTTCACTTGCTGAAGACAAAACTGAAGGGAAAATGCCTCAAGAACAAGCAAGAAATGAAGACGGTTAGTGCGGAGGCCTGGCAGAGCATCATCAGGAATGAAACTCAGCGTCTGGTGATGTCTATGCGTTCCAGACTTCAGGCTGTTATTGCAAGATTTGCAACCAAGTATTTAAAAGTGAAAGTTTGATCTATGATTATTATTCTTACCAGTTACTTTTGGTCCCTTAACAAGAGGGAAGCACATATGCAAACTGTTGTAATTCCTACAGCGTTCACCTGATTTGGATGTAAATACCCTCAAATTAAAGCGGACACTCTGCAGTTAAATTGCATCTTGTTTGCTTCATTTCAAATCTACTGTGTTGGTGTGTAGAGCCAAAACGTTAGAATTGTGTTAAGGTCCCAATATTTATGGACCTGACTGTATATATTATGTAAATACAAACTTTTATCTTGGATGCGATTAACCATTTGACAGTATGAAAATATTCATACTAAATCACAAAAGTGACCCACTAAAGATCAAGTATGAGCTGTGCAAACTATGCCTGACTATTGTATGACTTTTTTTTTTTTTTTTTTAAGTTTCATGACCTGCTGAAACTCACATCCTTATATTCTTCTGAACCAGCATTCTTATCAATCCAACCACAAGTAGACAGCATTACATGAAGGTGTAAAAGAGACTAGAAATGCTTTGAGCTTGTTCATTTGCAACCACTGCCAGGAGGTATTTGAAAATGCATTAGACCAGTGCACTTAATGCAAACAGAAATTACACTCCATCTATTTGTCAATCTAACATCTGATGAGGCATGCAGTGAGAAAGTGCACCAAAACAAGGTAGTCATACTTCACACATAACACTAAATGATTATAGCTGCCATCTGTATCATTTTGATTCACTTGCTTTCCAGCTTTGCTCGCAAGTCATGTAAGTCAAGTTTGTTCATTCAATATTAATCGCACATTGCACTAAGCCTTCCGACGAAAGTGATGTAAAGCATGACGTAATAAGAGTGAATCCAAACATAAGTGGTCACGACAGACGTATTTGAACACAAAGTGAAACTGGGGATCAGATCACTGAAAATGCATGTTAATATCAGGTATAAACAGCTCCTATAACAAAACCATTCAATGAAAAACTAAAAACTAAGGGTCTCCTGTTAGTTACTGGCTGACAAAGGACGGGACTTTTGAGATATGATTAAAAGCAGCACCTTTGTTATTTGAGAGATAAAGCTGGCAGGCTGCTTAATCCTGCTCCAAACAAACCTTCACCCTCCCCCAGAGCGACAGGTCCTGACTGAGAATCCAGAGAGAGGATTGTCCAGTGCACTAATAAGGATCCCAGTAAGCTTTAAGCCTATATTGGAGGTGGCTACAGCCAATTCTGGGTCAAAGGCCAATTCTTCTCCAAAGTAGATTTAATGAATGTTAATAATGTTGTCGAAAATGCGTACCGTGCATGGTCCTGATGCACTCAAAGCCCTGGAAATCCCAGAGTTTGATGGTCATGTCAGCGGAGCAAGAAGCCAGCAGCTTTCCAGTCTGGTCAAAGGAGATGTCCTGCACAGAGTCAGTGTGACCCTTCAGGGTTCGCTCAAAATCACCAGCCTCATAGTCCCACACCTGCACAACGACACAGAAACATTTAAATAATACTGCTTACTTTCAAAAACAGCTTCTGTAGCTTGAGTAAAACACCAATGCAATTGTGGACAAAGCTCATAGCAAATTCTAATAAATACTATTCTATTTAACAGAATGATTGTTTATTTTAGTGTTATGTTCATAGTACATCCATCTGTAAATATCCCCATAGTTTTTCTATAACTGCACTCTATAACTTATATCTGTATCCTGCACTTGCTGCTATTGCACTGCTGGTTAGACCTAAACTGCATTTCGTTGCCTTGTACTTGTACATGTGTAATGACAATAAAGTTGAATCTAATCTAATCTAGTTAATCTAATTAACCTAGTTAAGCCTTTAAATGTGCCTTTAAACTGTATAGAAGTGTCTTAAAAACATCTAGTAAAATATAATTTACTGTCATCACGACAAAGATAAAATAAATCAGTTACTAGAAATGAGTTATTCAAACTATTCTGTTTAGAAATGTGCTGAAAAAAATCCTCACCGAAAATTGAAATTGGGGGAAAAAAAATAAACAGGGGTGCTAATAATTCAGGGGGGCTAATAATTCTGACTTCAATTGTATTTATCAAGCACTCTTGCTGTGATATTAATTGTGGTCTTCTCGCAGAAATAGCACAGAGAAGCTCATAAAGAAATGCAGGATGAGAAAGCTTTTAACTGCACTGCCTGGTGTCCAGAGAACCACTTGCTGCTCTGTTGCCCTGGGAAACCAGAGCATCACCATATCTCCATGGAGACAGTGAGTGACTCAGCAGAAAATAATGACTGCAGATGAATTGAAAGACTGAAACGTGGCCCAACACCATCATCCACACAGCATATGCACACATCCTTTCACAGCCTATAAAAACACAGAAGGAAACAACACCTTTATAGTGGCGTCCTCTGAGGCGGAGACCATGAGGCTGAACACAGGGTGGAAGATGACGCGTGTGACAGGGCTTCTGTGTCCGCTGAGGGCGTACTTCTCCGGTGGGCGTGGGATCCACTCTTTGGGGTCTCGTTTCTGCCCCACGGGGCCTCCTAAAGTGATCTCCTCCTTAGCTTCATTTAGTTTAGACTCCAACTCCATTACCTAACAAAATATATGAAAAAACAAATAGGGGTTACTTCCAGAAAGTTGGATTTGATTTGGTTTATTTTGGTCCATTTAAAGCAGGGGTCTGTAACTCAAATTGGCGGTGGGCCATATCAGCGACTGACAATTCATAGGAGGGCCATTTTAACATTCAAGCACACAAAAAAGTGGAAATCTGATGTCATTAATGCACTCACAACATTCTTCCCCATCAGGAGTATCAAAGCTCCTTTTTGTTTCTTGCTATGAAAACACTATGATTTAATAATAGGCAGAATAATAATAATTATCATGTCCCACAAAATAAGTTCTTCACACATCATATAAGAAGCAGTTCTCACTAAACAGATGCTTTATACACAAATACCTGCGTATAAATGTTCATTACTAACCTTTTGAACATGGTTTGATTAAAACTGCAGATCAATGACTGGAGAAAGTGAAACCACTCGCACTTTTAGACAGGCTCGTAAAACAACAACAGGACACAGCAGATTTTGTCTTTGGCTTTGTGGCTGTTCATCAGGACGACAACAAGGTTTGTTTGAATACGTGTATGTATATATTATTACGGTGTAATGTCTCGGCATTTAAAAATGGCGCTTCCTTTGTTTTCATTCTCCTGGTTCTGCGAGTGACGTATCTCTGTAAACCAATAGCATTCAGCTGCGCAACTTGCTCAGCCTTTTGGTACCCTTTTTTTCATGCTAAGTACCCTTTCCAAAGGCTAACCAAAAAGTGGTACGGTACGGTTCGCTTTTAGGTACCCTTTGACAGTGGAAATGGCCATAAAAGCGTACCAAACCGAACCACTTGGTGAAAACGGGCCAATAACATGCATAATTAAGGGTGTCACGATCCTCCAAATCCTCGATTCGATTACATTTTCGATTCTAAAGGCACGATTCGATTTTCGATTATGAATAATTAATTAATGACCAATTAATTATTTGTAGCCTACCGTTTAAACTACCTGACCTGCATGGTCTTAGTTTTACCCATAAACAAATCATACAGTAAATGAATAAAGGCAAGATACACACATAATTACCACCTGTCAATCACTTTTTCTGCGGGACTCGTGAATAGGCAGTGATCTGTGTCGTTATAATGGCGTCGGTAAAAAAGACGCACAACCAACAGGAACCAGCCAACAGTATCTGAGGTGTTCGCTAAAATGACTAAGTACAAGTGAGTGAAAGATTGAAGCAGTCCTCTGACTGCCTGGACCTGCTGTCTCGAGCGCAAGGCTATGTGTGCGTCTGTGTGGTCACGTGATGTGCATTTTCAGCGGTAGTGAGGAAGGAGGGCTGCTCAGAAATGCCACACGCCACTGTGGATGTCAAATCGTTGTCGTTCTAAAATGCCATTTAAAAACAAAGACAGTGTAAACAGGGCCTGAGTGTGTACTTTTCACGAGCGGATTTGCAACGGGGGCGGGCAGAGGATCGCGATACCGGTGTTGTCTATCGGATGAACCGTACATAATACGTACATAGCAGAGCTTGCAAAACTGTGTTTTTTTGTCGACAACATGAACGTTGTCAACATAACTCACTGGAAATCCAAAATGCTTACACACCGGCGACTTCATTGAAAGAGGAGAGGGTTTAAGTTCTGTCGACGGGTCTCCTGCTTCTGCAGTTTAACAAGCACTTCAACAAGCCTGTTTTTTCCCGCTTGGCAAGCCATGGGGGCGTGGCAGCATCGACGATTCTATTTTTTGATTCGATAATCGAAATTGAGCATAAATTTTGATCGATTTCAATTAAAAATCGAAATTGTGACACCCCTATGCATAATATAAAAATCTATGAATGAGACAATTTGAATCAAATATTAGCAAATTTATCATATTTACACCATCATCATAACATGTAAGCCAAGAAGAGATGTTTGCACAACAAAACACAGGTGGTATAAAACTGACTATAATCAGAATCTCGTTTTATTTTTCATATCAGTTGCGGCCCGGAGGGAAGAGGAGGAGGGGGCACAATTGGTTCGCGGGTCAACTGTTTGAGACCCCTGGTTTAAAGGGATATAAATATATTTGTATAATAAAATCCTTGTACTGACCTTTTTTTGTAATCTGATGACCGAAGTCCATTTCTTTTCCAAAAGTCCTGCAAACTTCTTATCCAACTCATCATTCTGAAAAATAATAAACAAAAATAATAGTAATACACGAATGAGAATTTATCCTACAAACAATCCATTAGTATTTATTTTCTATATGAATAATGCCATCAAAACCTTTTTTGCATTGAATTTTTTTTACTTAATTTTCCAAAAGACATGCATCTTATCAGCACTGCTGTTTGAGTGAATAAGGTGTAAAAAAAAAAAGCTTTCAAAGTTACCATGTTTACTCTTTAAAAGTATACATGTAAAATTTTTCAGTGGTCTGACATCTAGAATCAAACATGTATTACAATGCTTGTGTATTTCAAGGTTTGGTTCCCCAAGCTTTCCAGTCAAAATGGACCTGAATGCATTATGATGGTTAAAAAAATAGTGTTAGTGTGTCATTACCACATCCAACTCTGCCTCCTTCTTAAAAGTGGAATATGCCTCTTCATAGCCATTGGAGCGCAAATAATCAGCTATAGCTCGATTTCTGAAAGACAAAAGATGAGATTTTATTAGACAAAGAGACGTATAGTAATAGAGTTAAGCCATAATAAAACGTTCTAGACTTTCGGTAACTGCATCACCATGTGATCACCACCCAAATCAATTCAGATTGAATGCATCTACAGTAAATGACCCATGATAGGAATAGATTGATCATATTAGCTTTGACACAGAGATGAAGTCAATATGCAGCAGGCCATAGAACTACAGATCCATGCAAATTTAGTTAGGGACAAAGTGACTCATCTAATACTTGCAGACTGCAGAGTTTTGGGAGAGTGACAGAAGCTGTTTGCTTTTCCTCCACCTATTTCTATCATCACAGTGCATCATCAAATTGGAAAAAAAGGCCCTCAGTGTCTTCTACTAAAGCAAATTACATTTTTGTTTTGGACATTTGGCATCAGTTTATAAGGAAGTGACTATTTTGTTCTCTTTGTCTAACTGAATGGAAGCAGTGCTTCATTCACAAATGTCTCAGTTATTGTGATGTTCCAGTTTTGCAGATTAAAGGTCTCCTGAAGTGCTTCGAAATGTGCATTTTTATTCGATGTCTGATGTAATCTCAACCGAAACATGAAGCTAGGAAGCCTAGCTCCTTCCCTTTTTAAAATACAGCCAATGGTGTTGTTTCATGAAGAGTGGATATATATATATATATATATATATATATATATATATATATATATATATATACACACACACACACACACACACACACACACACACACACACACACACACACACACACACACACACACACACACACACACACACACACACACACACACACACACACACACACACACACACACACACACACACACACACACACACACACACACACACACACATATATATATATTGCTTGTTAGTTTGATTAGTGTTGATTTAAAATGCAATAAATATGTTTGTATAAAACTTGTAGTAATGGTGCTTTTAAGTGCGACTAAATTTTGGCTGATGCGCCTAAATTTTTAAAGTTAGGAGCACCGGTGCTACTAAGCAAAAAGGTTAATTTCGAGCCCTGAAAGAGAAGAACAAATAAGAAAGACAAAGGAGCAGGGAAGTAACCAAAACACAGACTACCATGGTTGTCATGGACACCTGCTACTGAGGATGGAAAAGGTCTCAAATGACACAGCAGGAAACGCCAAAATGGAGGACCGAGCACTTTCTCTCCGTCTCACAACACACGCGGCCTCTCCTTTTCTTCCTGTGCTTGATTACGCAAATGAGTCTTTCACCCTTCAGATGATGGTGAATATTGCATGAGCTGACCAATGGGCTAAATTTAGGTAGTGATGTCAGCACCTTTGAACCTTGATTTAGTAATGGCGACTTTTCGGATGAAAAAGGAGTGGAAAACAGCCATTTGTTGACCCATGTTTCTTAATTGTTTTTCAATTATAAGAACAATTCTTTCTCCAATTCCAGTTTTAGCAACAAGAGACAAGTTGGCATTCATGCTCACCCAATTCAGGTATACAATCTTCTATTATCTACTTAGCCATTGCTACAATGCAAACAGTTTGTATTTCTCAACGGCCATGTCAATAAATTACAGCTTCCACATTAAAAGCATGAGCAGTGGCAGATCTGACACTTAAGCCCTATTCAGAGGGTAATTGTTTCTCAGGGGCACATAAGGGATTTGGCACAGTGCTAGACATGTTGTGTCTGTTTATCAATGACTAGCTGTTAAGCTGCCTTTTTGTGGTATTGCAGTCAAACATTGGCTGTTGCCATGACGATCACGCCAGCTCTGATGCCAACACCCTGTGCGAGTCTAGCGGAAGTTTGATTAGGGTCAGAATCAGTGTTGGGGTTAACAGATTACAAGCAACATAAGACACGTAATTTAAGTAGAGTCAAGTAACACATTACTTTAAAAATTTTTTATAATATTTGAGTTATTTTTTTTTAAATGTAATGAGTTACTTTTCAGTTAAGCTGATTAGTTTTCAAAGAATTAATTGCTGAATTAAAATGAACAGTCACATTAAAATCACACACTTAAGAGAATGCAGCTGGATTAGACAACCTAAAATTGCAGGCCAGAGCCTTACATATCTGTGATAGAAGTATTCTCATTATTTTCAACGCATCGGAAAAAAATGAAAAAGGGGACTGTCTCAATGTTCAGTGAGAGCAAAGTATAAAGTGCCTTGTTTATTGCGGAGCACCTCTATTGAAAAAAATAAAATAAAATAAAAAATACGGTATAATGTTAATTTTAGCTAAAAGTACACCTACATTTTATTAGTTATTAACAATATTTAATTGAATTATGACGATTTGTAATCAAATAGAGACTATGATTTTAACGTTATTAGGCAGTTATTAGGCATTAACTTATAAGATTAACAAAAGCTTTTCATCATGAGATCAGTTAAATTAGTAATGTTAGAGCTTTACTGCTATCCTATATAGTTACTGAATTTTCAATCAGTATTTCAGCATCTACTATGCCAGATAAACATGTGAAAATGTTCATGTTATTAACCAATTAAGTCTTCAAGCATTTGGCGAGGTGATGAGCACCACTGTAAATCTGAATACTCTAATAATAGGGGTGTAACGATATTAAAACTGAACCGAAATATCGCGAAACACCAACCACGATACGCATCGCGAAACTCTCGTGGCGTACCGCGGTACTCTCACGCCCCCTGCTGCCCATTGTTGAGGTTGACGTCACTTGTCTCTAACTAATTGAACCAATTTAAACACATCTTTAATATCATATTTGATTAAATTGTTTTAGTAATGATGAGGATTTGTTCTAAATATTATATTCTAAAGTTAGTATTTTAGTGCATGTTATGTCATGTGACTTGAGTGAGCATCACACTCGTTACTACTGGACGCAGGATGGCTGCTTCACATAGTACTGAGATTGCAGATCCCCCAGACACATTTAAGTCATCTGTGTGGAAACATTTTGGTTTTCCAGTTGAGTACAGGAATAGAATTCGTGTCGTAGACAAAGCGCCTGCCTGTCTGTCTCAACTGTTTACGAAACTTACTTGTAAGGAAAAACATTTAAAAAGTGGGGTAATTTCACAATGTGAGGGTGTAAGCAACAGAACTGCCAACAAAAGTGATTTAATGTACAAAAGTAAAACCAGAATAATGCCCAAATATACAAAAAAAGAGAAATATTTACACTAATAAAAATAATATAATAAAGTAACAAATTTAAACAAAAGTATCAAACAAAAATTAGTTAAACTCGAGCAAGGGGGTGATGGTGAAGACAAAAAAGAAATAAATATAACAAAACAATTCTAACTCATGAATAACCCCTCTTACCTCGCTAAAACTGATGAAAAGAAAAAAAAAAGGTCTTCAGCGCCGTGCGCCGCATTCTTCCCTATACTGAATAAAATAAACAAAGATGCCCTTCACCTCTTACCTGATGTCTTTAACAATACATTTTCTACGTGTTTGCAAAATGGAAATCGTATGACATTTTCCCTATCCACCTTACACTAAGACTGAACTTGAGGAGATGCAGCTATATTGTCGGGAAGGAGCGGAGCTAAAAAATAATATACAAATCAATTGAAATAAAAATGTACAAACCTCACAAAATTTCTTAAAGTGGGCAAAAGTAATGCAAAATAATTTTACCCAAACGAAAGTTAAGCAAAAACAACAAAAATCATTATCATGTCAGAAAAATACACAAAAAACGAGATCAAAGGAAAAAGCGCTCTCTCTCTCGCTCTTCCTGACAAGCTTTTTACATTCCCGCGCTGCGTCGCCAAATGATGATAGATCGGTCTCCTGACCAATCAGCTGTCAAAAAGGCGGACCTACAGAAATGACAGGCAGCAGCTGTCATGAAGGCGGACCTACATAAATGACCGGCATAGAGGGAGCGGGAGAGAGAGAGAGAGAGAGAGAGAGATCGGGAGGCAAACATACAGCCGGCTACAACTAACATTAGTTTCAGACACAACCGCAATGTATTTTACTGGTGAATGTGTGATGAAAAAACACTTTACAAACACATTATATGTATATTTTTCATTAATTTAAACGGAAACCTATCTATCTAAATGAAACCATATAATCAAAAATTGAGCGTCTGTGTCAGCACAGAGATCAAGCCTCTCATCGGAGATTGTGGATATTATGGTGTTTTTGAAGAAGATCTTTCACTAGTCTACACTGCAGTTATTTATTTAATTTTAGTTTACTTGGTTAAGATGGCTGCACTAAAGAGAATAGTTTTTTTTCTGACTAGTCTATATTGGAGGTATTTATTTAATTCTAGTTGTTTACTCGGGTATCCTGACTGTACTAAAAATGTGATGACAAAGTTAATAAAGAAAAAGGTAAGATGTTCTTGTTATTAAGTGAATTGTCCCTTAGCATTGCTGTTAACATGACATCAACTCTAACCCCACAGCAAACAGAAACCGAACCGTACCGTACCGAACCGTGGCTCCAAAACAGTGAACCGAACCGAACCGTGCCTTTTGTGTATCGTTACACCCCTATTTAATAATAATAACAATATACTATAGGTGGGCATACATAATTATTTTAAATCTCACTGTAATCTTGAGATTAATCTTAAAAATGGCTCATTTATATTCTGCTGAAGGCATAAAGAATTTTGATTACCTTAATCTGTCAAGTCATAACTGAACTAAACTCTATGGAATTAGGACATGTGGAGAATGAATATATTAGTGGCATTATTGAAGTAAACACAGCAATCAAACTATTACAGTCATGTAGGATTTTTCGCCACCTTTTCCAACAAAATCCACACACGCGGCTGTCAGTAAATGCAGAGGTTGTATTGCTTTCCATTTGGCGTGCATTATTAAATTCCATAACACTCTCACCAGTCCTTCCTCCTTATTTGCGTCTAATACCCCAGTTTGTCATGGGGGCATGAATGAAATGAATGAGGTTCAGGTGTGAGCTGTGTGCTCTTCATTGTTTCTTCTGATTAAAGCCGCGGTCACACCAGAGTTTGAGTTTGCAAAATTCTGTCATACGGCTCTGCGAAAGGGGGCGGGATTAAACAATATGATTAGACATTTAAAAAGCATGCGATTGCTCCATATTTTAAATTTCTGTCCAGAGAGGTCATGTTTTGAGCCTCGATTAGTCTCATGCAGTCTAGTGATGCGATTTCGCAACTTCACGCATGACCCTGCGTTTCCGGTGACCCTGACGTTTTTTCTGGCGACGTGGAACAAAGCCGCGAATCACAGCACATTATGTTAGCTGACCAATCAGAGCCTTTTGAGGGCAGGCCTTTCAGAGAAGGAAATATGACAGTTTTTTTCATGTTATGCGAGTAGCTGTATGTAAATCAAAAATATATAAAAAAAAAATAAAAATTTCTACAAATGAAGCATTAGCACACATTGCTTTGCATCTTGTAAATACAACCAAGACTTAAAGTACATAGTGGACCACCCCTTTAAAGATACCCATGCTCCTCCCTTGCTCACGGAGTAAAGAGCAGTGAACACTAGCTGCGTTCCAAATGGCACACTATACACTATGCACTCATGCACTTACACACTCAACAGCATAGTATATGTATGTAGTGGTGTCCCAAATGGCACACTAATGTTTTTTTACTAAGCGGAAATTCAAACCGTTTTCCTGATGATGTTTGACGGTTGCCAAATCAGTGAAATAAACGACCGAATTATCAAATAATACCTGCCGTGAGTATAACCGCATTCACCGTCGGGAGGCGCTAAAATCACTTTCGTAGGAGAATTTTGCTTTCACCATCTAAAATAAATAAAGTTATCCAACATGTGCGTCCGATAGCTCCGCCCCTTCCGCTACGCAAGCAAAACTGCGGTCGTTGAGTGCGTGAAGTGTCCATCATTACACACTTCATTTTAGCAGCTGAATGAGTGCATCATCCAAGTAATTAAAGTGCACTTAATATTTTTAGAGTTTTCAGTGTGAACACACTACTTACACTATTTATACTACAAAACGGCGTAGAATAGTGCATAAGTATACAATTTGGGACGCAGCTAGTGTGTAGATCTGTGTCAATCAGAACACAGTTCATGCTCTTCTAACGAGCTGGTCATTTAAATCAGGTGTAAAATAAATAACAGAGACATGCAGAATATGAAGAGAGGGCTGGAATGGAGAACCATTGCTTTAATTGATAATGAGCTACTGCTGGGTGGAGGTTTGTCACTATTAATATCGCTCTACAAGAGACTACCTAGCCATCTATGTTAAAACTGCCTTCAAATTAAACTTGCCACATGACTGTTTCAGGGAAGCTGGCAGTGTCTATTCTCTTCAGCTTTTCTGAACTGGCAGACAAGCCAGAAATCTAACTAAATCCAAACAAGACGCTCAATGAACGTTTTCAATGAAATTTGCAGGTTTACAGTGGATCCAAAGATATCCAGAGACCCCTGGCGCTTGGTGAAGTATGAAGAACGCTCAAGTATATTCACTCAATTATGAACCCCTCCTCCACTCCACAGTCATGAGGCTTTATGAAATATTAAAGTTAAATAGCTGTCGCAGGAAGCTCCAAGCCGCAGGGAAAAGCGTTCTCTGCTAGCGCACTGAACCACACTTGATATCAGGTTTCACTGGTTGCAGTGACTTTATTTGAATGCGTTTTGATATTCAAGTATTTTAGTGTCATGTGTTGTATTTTTTTCTGGAATACTGGTCTCAATGGAATTTTAAACCCCTCTACCAGGTAAATCGGTTCTCTCTGTGACCATTTTGCAATGCTCTGCAAATTCTATTTTGTACATGCAAGAATAATAAAAAAACAAAAATTTACACTACCAACCAACCTTTAAATACCACTGTAAATCAGCAATTAAATCTAAAAATGACTGCCTCAAACATTGCTCTTTAAGCTTAAATGGTGCTGAAAAAACGCCTAAATTGCTTGTTGGTCCAGTCACTGCAAATATACAGTCCTAATCACAAGTCTTGGGTTCCTATCTGAAATTGAGCTTCTAAGTTCTATGAAAATTATGGTAAAATTTAATTATGTGCATTAAAAGAGCCAATTGCCAAATGGCAGATTTGTGATAGAAGTAAGTGCATTATCCACATGCTACAACTTTTAGTCACGGTTTACTAAAAGGTTTGATAATTAGGTAAATACTTTAAAATTCAAGTTCTAAATATGGTTCAATTCAAATGACTGGTGGAAAAACTTTTTTAATATGCGAATGTAATAATAAAATGTGACTTTGCTACTAACCAATTCAATTCTAAGGTGGTGATTTGACTGAAGGCAGATTCGTAACTCTGCATCGAGTACACATTGATGGTCTGACACAGCTGTAGCACACTCTTCGCCATTGCTGATGCTGACCTGGACGCAGAAAATGTAACTATCGATTGGTCAGCTTGGTGGTGTTGATGAATGCGTGAGGGCTGAGATTCAAACGAGCTCGTTGGCATAAGTCTTTAGCAAGTGTCGAGTCCTGTGGAGGAGCTCTAGATAGATAATACGGTTTTGTATTTACTTTATGATTCAAGTTGTTGCACATCTGCTGGTTCCCACCTCTGAATGAGCGAGTTTAAGCTACTTTTACATTAAATTAGCATTACAGGTTTTTCTGGTGTTAACAAAACGCCTACAAAGAAACTCAACACAGATGATGATAGAAATCCCACTGTCATCTTGCATTTCTTTACTGTTACTGTCAGAGCAACACAAACAGAAAGCAGAAGTATAAATCCACGACTACGTGCAAGGCAAGCAACATGGCTTATGGTAATCAATCAACGCGGCAGTATAATTCAGATGTTAAACCCCTTCTTTTTAGGTGGGAAACTTGTACATTCAATAGTACATTCATTGTAAATTCAAAAGTAATCGATTAACCGTTAACCGAAAGGTTGTGCTTGTAACCGAATAATGTTATCAGTTAAACGATTAAAAAAACATTATTTTATTTGTTTTATATTGGCTGCATAAGGGGCCGATCGAATGCGCTTTTTTTTGACAGGTGCTTGATGCGTGAAGCCAGCAAACTCGACGTAACTTTCAGTTGTGATGAACACAGTTTCCATAATTTTAATTTATTTATAGATAAAGGTCTATGGTTCTGCATACAGTGACTTTATCTTGCTGGAGTTTATAGCCGTTTTACTTTGCTTCAGGACGCATTAATGCCGATCTAAGTCTATTGGAGACATTCAGAAATATTCCTAGCAAATTTAATAAATGTTGTAGACATAATCACTACATAAACGCACTAAATCGCATTTCAACAGTGATTATTTGAGAGCGTACCAGAAACCGCGCTTGACCAGCGTTTTTGAGGGGTGTGCAAGAGGTTTTGTTCACAAGCAAAGATAATCGGCGCACTTCTGTCTTCCTTGTCAACATAAAAGGTGTTTTTAGAAAGGAAAAAACAACAACAAAACGGTTTACAAAAAGTCAACATATGCGGGCGTTGTCATTGTCTTTTCATTACGCAGCACACACACTTGAACCGCGGGGAGAGAGAGAGAGAGAGAGAGAGAGAGAGAGAGAGAGAGAGAGAGAGAGAGAGAGAGGAAACCTTATATCAAGACATAATCTTTAAAATAATGATATATATTAAAAAAATTTTGTTTTGTTTTTGTGATTATAATAATAATAGCGGGGCATTAAAAAAATGCATATTTTTCCTGGAGCGAGCGATTTGAGGAAATCTGCTATTCTTATTTGACGGGGAAACAAAAAAAAAATAATTATATATATATATATATATATATATATATATATATATATATATATGATTGGGGGAAAAACTGCCTATACCGGTTCTTAAAAAAGACCAGTCAGTGTTTTCGTTTTGTAATCTAAATAAACAATTTAAGTGAAAAATTAGGCCAGGCATATTTATTTTATTCATTTTCCTTAGTTTATTCTGGATTTCTATTGGAAACACGTACGGCAGGTGCGTAAAGATGAACTGTTGTTATGTTCTGTTATTAATATTTTCGCATGTTAAAATAAATCAGTATTTTAAAATGCAATATTTAATGTGTCAGACACAAAACAGACATGTCAGCTCCTATTTCTTTTTATTTAATAATAATTTAATATTAATCTGACCGGTTAACCGCTAATATCCGATTAACGAGCCGCGGTTGTCGGTTAGCAAAATTTACCGAAATGAGCATCCCTAACTTACGGTGTCATTTATTATATTTTACCAATAAAAAGACTGGTTCATAAAAGAAATAGTTTACCATTTACCTCATTGCCTACATAAGCTAAAGAACCACAAGTCTCAAGTATTAACTAAAAATAGCTTATCTCCATATTACATATAAAAGTGGACAGTCATGTGCAACACTCTACCAGAACTACATCTGACAGTTTCACATTTGGTAGCATCTTAAAGTGAAAGATCTCCTGAGCTGCATGTTATGAGTGCATGACAATATAGACTGACTCACAGTTCATCTCGTTGCCTCTGTGACAGCACCATTTTGGCGCGTGGGTTGGGGCGCTGTCTCTGCCCCAAGTAGGGAGCTGGCGAAGAGTTCCGAACAGCTCCTCAGCACGACAAAATGTAGTCCAAATTCTTCTGCAAACCGTCGTCACTTCAGACTTGAGGACTTCCTTCAAAGCGACACACCAGACCAGAGCAAAACAGATGACCAGCAGGAACTAACACCAATTTGATACACTTGCCATCTAGGTAGAAACAAGGGAAAGAAAGAGAATAATTCATTAGAAAACGAAAGTTAAAAGCTGGTGATAGAAGATAATTGTGAATTGGTAATAATTCTGACCTTGACCTGACGGTCTAAAGTCTAAAAAGCCCTCAGTCACTAAACATGACAAACACATTAATAAAAGAGGAAGCTGCTATTGAGCCATTTGTATTCTTATTTTCTGTCTAATGTACATCATATCAAATGTGCATCTGTCATTTTGGCCATGAGTGCCCATACGAAAGCATCACAGCCCTCCCAAACATTCAAAGTAACATTCAAACTGGAAGTGCTGGAGGTGGTGCTGTAAATCTCTTCTGCTAATCCTAAGGTCATGGTGGTCCAATAAACTGGTGCTGGGGACTAAGACAAGACATGGTAAATCCTTTCAGACGGTTTTGACAATCTGCAAATATCCTCTCTAATCTGTGCAGTGCTGAAATAGCTAGACGTAGGTGAAAAATGTCTGATCTGGCCTTCAAAAAGAGACATTTGGCTTAGTTTTGGACTTTGCAAACAATATCAAATATTGTATTTAAACCAAGTATTCTGCCAAGAACAAGCGGCAACCTCCCGCTCTCCCTTGGGAAGCCAATACGGAAGTAGCTGAAATGCAATTCCGCTAGTCCTGGTTCCATAAAGAGCAAATTTCAATTGAGCCCACTGTTAGAATGGCCAATTTTACAACAGAAAAAAGGGCGTTTACAGCCTGGTACAAAGAACGATTTTGGTTCATATATCTAATATTACCCTTCATGACAACTGTGAGGGGGTGAATTTTTTTATAACTCATCCGTTTCCTTTATATTAGGTTATATTAAGTTTGCATAATTAAGGGCGTGGCCACTTGAGTGACAGCTAAGTCTTGTTGGTCGCTGCCACTTCACCTCAGCTGACTTCGAAAGATTAGCCGCTGATGTCAGCATATTCATCGTATTTTTGTGTTGTTTTATCTGGCTTTACACAGTCAGTTGCCTTTTGGAATTATTTCTTACAACTATCAGATGATATAGCATGTTGTGTGCACTTAATTGTGCTCACAAACCATTCACGGGGCCTCAGGTGAGTGAAGTTATATACCATCTCTATAAATGCATTGGTCTAGTAGTCTTGCATTTACTAACACAGGCTATATTTGAAGTGTTTGAAAGTAATTCACGTTTTCCTCCTGTTGAAGAACGACGTAAGAAGAATGCTTAGTGGCTCAACGTATTACAACTGTGTTTTTAAAAGTCTACACACTTTATTGATATAGTGTACAACAAAGCACATGTGGTCAGAACACAAACAAGTCGCAGGTAATGAAGAATTAATCGTTTCTCCGATAAAAAAGCCCGTCTAAGCAGAATGACAGCATGCGTCTGTAGCTCCGCCTCTTTACCCTTATTTGGTATCCCTCGGTTGGTGCCATGATGCGAACAAAATAGCGACGGTTGGCCACGCCTACTGGTAGCTTCTTTTGGGTTCTTCAAAAAACCTATGGGTGGCGTCACGGATACTATGTCCATATCTTTTACAGTCTATGGCCAAGACACATAATATTGTACTGCTCACTTTTTTCAACTCTCACTTTATTTGAATGCTTCATAAGTAGTTTTGCTCCCAATTATAGGTTTGCTTTTGAATTTTTAACTCTGTAGCAATTGCTTTTTTAGAACAGTTTGTTCAAATAAATGCTATCATTCAAACTCTAGTGCGTGTGTGCACAAAACAAGCATGGGCCTTGGTTAAATTCCAAATTCAGGTGCGATTTGATTTAAATATGAACACAAAGACATTTTAATTGGTGACACAGGACAAATACAACCATGAAAAAAAGATCAAATGTGCTATGCAGCTATGTTGCCACTAGTCTGTTTGTGTGCAACACACTTCCTGCTGTTGTCCTGTCACCATCACTTTATAAGAATCAGAAGTACTATCACATATAATGCATTGGGCAACGCAGTGGCAAAGTAGGTAGTGCTGTCGCCTCAGAGCAGAAAGGTCTCTGGTTCGAGCCTCGACTGGGTCGGTTGGCATTTCAGTGTGGACTTTGAATGTTCTCTGCGTGTTCCCGTTGGTTTCCTCTGAGTGCTTCGGTTTCCCCCACAAGCCCAAAGACATTCGGTACAGGGGAATTGGGTAGGCTAAATTGTCAGTAGTGTATGAGTGTGAATTAGTGTGTGTGGATGTTTTCCAGAGATGGGTTGCGGCTGGAAGGACATCCGATGTGTGAAACATACTGGATAAGTAGGCAGTTCATTCTGCTGTGGCGAGCCCAGACTAATAAAGGGACTAAGCCCAAAAGAAAATGAATGAATATTATGAATTTACATGTATAGAACAATTTTAGCCTACAAGCACATGCCATTGTTTTGCATGTTTGGTAAGTTCTGCTGCAAAATTTTTCATGAAATCTACCTTATTTTGATTTTGTACATTCAGGTAATCACACAGTGTGAATGCAACACAGCCTCTAAAGAAAATCTTACGATTTTTTTAAATGAATGAAATCCAAGTTTTACCCATGTTCTACAGCCAACAGATAACCTTTAAGAACATTTACTAGGGATTCATCAAATTGAAAAGTTCCAGGTCAAAAATTCCTGAAACTGAAAATGCAATGCAATAACTATTTATTATTAGTTTATTCAATAATATAGTAATAATATTAATAAAGTACTTCTAACTAATAAAAGTAATATTAACAAAGAGTTCTCAAATTTAACTTAATTTAAATTTAATTAAAGTCAGATATGCTGGTTTTTAAAAGGCTATTTCTCCTGCAATGTCCTGTCAACATGTTATTTGAGCAGACTGAATATTAGATGAGCAGGTCAGGTTATTTATAACTACTGTGGCACAAAATTTGGTGCATTACTAATAATGTTAACACAAGTCCTTTTTAAATGTTAATCTACATTCATACAAGTTCTCTTTTTTATTGACCAATCGTCTGACATTCAACCTTATGTACTATATTTTGGTATGAAAACTTATTTTGAGCTTCCATTTACTGAATTTGATAAACCCCATGTCTATGCATTGATCAATATTTATTCATGAATAAAAGGGTAAATTAAACCCTTGACTTGACTTGAATTAAATGCTTCAGTTCACATGGATTACTTTCACAATGTTTTTGTGTACTTTTATGTTTTAACTTGCACTGTGAGAACTAACAATCATTTGGAATAAAATCCATGTAAAATCAAAGTAAACAATGAGCACTTGAGCACAAAATTGAACTGTAGCCGTAAAGTGAACCAGCAGGTCATGTGGAGCAGTCAAATATAGCAAAGCACTCTGAGGCTGCTGAAGAAATAATAATAGAAAAAAAAACACTTTCATGAGAGACAGTGTGTGCATGCAGCGTAGTAAAGCTATTACTTCCCTTTTAAACAAATAATTGTTAGGTTTACTATTCATTCGGTAAGTAGGGGAAATGCAGCTTTACTTCCCTGAATTACACAAAGAATAAAACTCAGTATGTTAACGAAAAAGTAGCACAAGCGGTCTTTAGAATGGTTCATCTGTAAAACAAACCAAACTCAGTAAGACCCCTCATTGATAAAACACCAATAAACAAACAAAAAGGATAAACAGAATATCCCCCAACTGCAACCAGAAATGTTAAGCCATATAGGACGCAGTTGTAGACTTTTTGTACAGATTACATGTCCAAAAACATGTGGCTACAAACAGGGTTTCCAATAACCAGTGCTCTATTTGTAAAGGGAAAGAGACAGCGTCTAGACCAGCTATGGGACTTTTATGCTTTCAGCTCTATAATGATTTATTCAGCTACATGTCTGGGCACATAAATACTATGTAATGGCAGATAAGCAAAAGAAATGCATCACCTACCCATTTCATGTCTCACATAAACCAACCTTCTGTCTGAGGATATTCTGTAAAGATACTGTCTGTGTGTACATTGAGTTGTTAATCACCTTACTAGGGGTTGCAGACAAAGTGAGAGGCACAGCGCCATGTCTTTATAATTTGAACATTTTCTCTGTAAGTGTACAAACAGCAGCAGCAAACATCAGCATCTGTCCACAGCACCCACATGTGACTGCGGTTCCAAATTATGCCACACTACTCACAAACCTTTCCATTAAATCACATCATATTTGTCCAAATTACTGTTAATGGATATAATGACTTCACCCTTGGCTTTAGGATTGATTTAAGAATTTTGATTGATTTAAGCCTTTGAATGTGCACATATAGTTTAGCTGCAGCTTTATGAAAATGCTACTTCTGCATTTTGATTAAGGGAAAATAAAAAAGCAAACAAATGTGCATAAAATCCAAATTGGGCATAGTTGCAGGACAGAATGCAGTAATAAACTAAATAAACAAATAAATACTGCTTTGAAAATACCTTAGTGGCTTATAAATAGTAAAAACAAAAACAGCAACCAAAATGTAAATTTGTTGAACATTTTAATTAGTTTTAAAGTAAATATTTTTCATCGCAACAGCATAAACTAACAGTGGTGAGACACCTCTTGTTTGTCTATTTAGTAGAGAAGAATGGATCAGCCCTTGTGTTGGGCGGCTGCTTTAGGCTAGTGAAACATGGAAAGGTGTTGTGAATTTTTAATTAAATGAGTCTGTGTTTGACTGAGCAACAGTGTGGTTGAAGTGGGTCAACAGAGACAGCTAATTATGCAAAAATAAGGTTCAGCAATTTAATTATTCCTGATATTATCAACTGCATAACTTTAATCTTCATAATTGCATGCTATGAATTGAAATTCTGATGTAAAATACAACTATTAACTGAACCACCATTTAAAACACAGTTGATGCACACGTGTACTTTACATAGTCTGGGAGACAAATAATAAATGTCAACTAACTAGTCATATGGGTGTGTCTCACTTCTAGCTCTTGCATGTTAAAATTCATTTCAGAAACTCCCTAAAATCCCTAGAATTTGCTGTTAAATAAATGTGAATATATATATTTTTTAATACAACAGCAGCTTTGATAATTACCAGGTACATATTAAATGTAGAACCTTTTAATCTTGTAACTATCATTAACAAATTTACATGCACATTAACAGGCATGAGTCTGTATAGGATTCTGATGGTATGATAACCTTGGATAAAAATATTACGTTTTCACGATTGATTACTGCTCTAAAATATATTCTTTTAAATGTCTGGGTAAAATACCTTTTGTGATCCTCTTTGAACGCGATGTATTTTATTTTAAGAAACATTTAAAACATTTTGGAGCAGTAAACATGTCAGGCTAAAAAGATTTATTTGCCATTTAAAATGGCATCTTTGAATTTATTTTCTGCTGGAGATACTGTTGTCCAATAAAACAAACAAAAAAATTAAATAAAATAAATAAAAAATTGTACACATACCTTAGCAACTGTAAAACCTTCACTCTTCCAAACCGCGGTATACCTTAAAAACGTTTATTGTCCCTACACATCAACAGGTTTGAAACTGGAACTTGTCTAAATTTTGAACCATTCATTAAACGTTCTACATGAACTCATACGCCATTTCACTAACTGTAATGCTCTCGCTCTTTTGTTTCAAAGGTACAAGTTCAAAAACTTAGTAAACAAGTTCACAATGTAAACTTGTTTATTAATGATTGGCAGAAGACTTCTATTTCATGGCAGTGCTGTCAAGAGGTGTGAGTTTAAATTCTAAATCCAATCCCCCATGGCCTGGCCCCTGAGTATATTTCTGAGCTAATTATTATGCACTAACCTGTGAGATCTCTTCGCTCTATGGATCGTCTCTATTTGCAAATTCTTAGATCGCGCTTAAAATGTCAAGGTGATAGAGCTTTCTCTGTAGCAGCTCTGAGACTTTGGAACGATCTTCCACTCTCTTTTAGAACAGCTCAAACTTTTGAGTCTTTTCAGAGGTCACTGAAAACACACTTATTTTCTTTAGCTTTTAATCATGTGATGTGAGTTTATGTATTTTGGTTTTATGTATATTTATTTACATGTGTTTTATGTACAGCACTTCGGTAATCATTGTGGTTTGTGAAAGTGCTATAGAAATAAAGTGAGTTGAGTTGAACTCCATAAATTATAACATAAATAATAAACTAATAACCGAGTAGGTGAGTTTACACACGGATTCAAATGATTAATTTAAAAACAGATAAATTAAGATTTGTTTTGTTTTTAGATCCAAAATAATGAGAATTCTAATCACATTATTGTGTTCTTTATCTTTATTATAAAAAGTATGTGACAATGTGAGCAAAATCAGCTCTAAGTTGAGATACAAATTTAAAGGAAGGGGGTGGCATGGTGGAGCAGTCGCCTCACAGCAAGAAAGTTGCTGATTTTGTGCCTCAGCTAGGTCAGTTGGCATATCTGTGTGGAGTTTGCATGTTCTCCCTGTGTTGCCGTGGGTTTCCTCCGGGCGCTTCCGTTTCTCTCACATTCCAAAGACATGCGCTATAGGTGAACTGGGTAAGCTAAATTGTCTGTAGTGTATGTATGTGAATGAGAGTACATTAGTGTTTCCCAATGATGGGTTGCAGCTGGAAGGGCATCCGCTGCATAAATATATATGCTTGAAAAATTTGGCGGTTCATTCCGCTGTGGCAACCCCTGATAAAAAAGGGACTATGCCGAAAAGGAAATTAATGAATTTAAAGGTAAACATAAAAATCTAGAAATATATACCAAATCAAAATATTGATTAAAAACTTGCAATAAATAAATAAATAAATAAATAATAAAATTATATATATATATATATATATATATATATATATATATATATATATATATATATATATATATATATATATAAGGCTATGACAAATATCAGTATCGAATCAAATACCTAGTTTCGCTGTAATGTCTACAATTTACAAGATTTTTTAACACACAGAACCACATTATTAAAATGAAGTTTGAGATGTATTAATACAAATTTAACATAATATAGATATTATTTGTGCCAGTTTGTGGTTATCATAAGAAGAATCACATGAAAATGAAAAAAAGCAACAAAGACGTCACCCAGGATGACGTCAGATAAAAAGCAAGTTCAGGCCAAGCAAGCAGCCTCCAATTAATTAGGCCGAACAAATAATAATCATTAGCACCAACAAGGCAACACCCACGTGGTAAGAGAGAGTTATGACAGCTGATTAATCCAAGGTGTGTATCATATATCAAGTGTTATCGACAGCAAGACAAGCACTCACACATCAAGTCAACATTTTTCAACCAGTGTTTTTTTTCTTAGTCATTTATTAACGTCGATCCTACAGACGTGTTCCGGCGGCGCGCAATAACATGCAAGATGATCATTGTAGTTTATGTATCCAAACATATTCCTTGAACGCCGAATCAAAACATGACGGAATCCAGACAGCCAACGTTGACAATTTGTTTGCCAACTATAATTATGAACGACTCGGCTGTTAATTAGCAAACACAACAGAGAAAGGCATATCACACACGCCCTTGTTGACAGACTGTAACTGTAATGTTTTATTTCAGCAAAACATGCAGTTATCAACCGGCTTCGACATGATGAATCTCCGGCCTTTCACCATCAGTCACACCCAATCCCCCCAAAAATCACCCACGGCAGCCACTTAAACATAACTTTAGCAGCTTTGTGACGCCAATTTAACACAAATAAGCATTTGATACACATAAATACACATGACACCAGCTGTTATTACTTACTCAGTGAGTTTAGATGATGCTAACCTGAACTAGCTAACATTAGTATGGGTCAACCCACTAAAGGCCAACTGTCACACATTTCTGCTTAGGCAATATAAATAATTTAATTACCTAAGAGTCGAATTAATATACCGTACGCGTGTTTCCGTTTATATACAAGTTATGAGATTGTAAACTGATATCGCTGTCTGATATTCCCACCCTTATTTTGCTCTAACGGCCTGTCCGCCATTTTGAGCCAGGCAGGCAGGCGGCGCAAATTTCGCAGCCACATCCACACTTTAACCGACTCACTTTAAGCACAGCGCAGCTGGTAAGCAAAATATGTTTCTCTTACCTTCATATACGAGGGGTTTCTCATCTGCTAGAGCACGCGGTCAGGTTAAAAAGTAAAAGCAATGAGAAATGTGTCTTGCTGAAAGTCACTTCCGATTTTCCGGCTCAGTCAGCAGCGCTGTTTCTCCTCCTTGATTTCTGCACCGCATAACCGTCTACTGGTGCCGGGCACGCGCACGGTGCGGGCGGGAGCGCGCTCGCCTTGAGGAGCACAGCGGTCAGTCACTTACATCATAACCTTCAGCTGACACTGAGGACACGAGCCGCATTTTGGGAGGATTTTAAAATATGCTGACTTTTTTTTTTACATCAGACTTAATTTCATAAAGTGAATTCCAAAGTTAATATAGGAGCGCAGTTATTTCAGGTTGTCTCCGTCAGTTATTGGAAATTATGCAAAGCAAGACAGATATGAGGATACGTGTGCAAATGATCAGAGAGGTATCAGAGCTATTAATTAATAGAACGATTTTAATTAAAGTAAACTTTGGAGCAGTGTGATTTCTGTGATCTAAATATAAAAATGTCTTAATTATAACAAAACTTGAATATAAAAAACCTTCACATTTTAAGTTTTAAAAACAAAGAAAATTATGATGATTTAATTTACAAATGTATAATGATATAGCCTCTAACTATACATACACTCAAAAAAAAAGATTTGCCTATTGTTAAAACCTAAAATGACCTGATACAACACAATTCTTGAGTTTTTATTTTGTTGAGATTTTAAATTGTTTTATGTTCAATCCGCTTAAATTTGTAAAAAAAAAAAAAAAAAAAAAAAAATATATATATATATATATATATATATATATATATATATATATATATATATATATATATATATATAAATAAAATTAAGTTACCGTGACCAATTTGTGTTGGGACACGGTAAAATAATTATGTTAAAATAAGTTTAAAGAGATAGTTCAACCCAAAACGAAAATTGTCATCACTTACACAGCTTCCACTTGTTCCAAACCTGCTTGACTTTCTTTTTTCTGTTGAACAAATCTAGACAATATTTTAAAGAATGTTTGCAACTGCAAGCCATTGATTTGCATAATTGTTTTTTTTTTCTCCAGTGGGTTGCCAATTTAAACTTGCCCATCCTACGCCACCCAACCCGCTTGGAGCTGGGATGGAACCGGCAACTCTTCGCATGTGAGTTGGTTGCTCTAACAAGGAGACTAAAGACCATGGCCTCTAGTGCAGCTTTAGAGGCCAGAGCAGTGAGGTTTACCTGCATAGCACTTCGCCAGTTGGCCTCTGTTACACTCACCCCCCTAAACCTCACTTCCATCAGGGTCACGGCACCAATATGACCCAACCAATACTACACCACCCAATCTGCTCTGAGCTGGGATTGAATCGGCGACTCTTCGCATGAAAATCAGTTGCTGTAACAAGGAGGCGAAAGACCATGGCCTCTAGCGTCTGTCACCATTGTCTGTCCAACATTCTTCAAATAATCTTTTATCTTTAACAGAAAAAGAGAAACTCATAGTGGTCTGGAACCCTGTGTGGATCAAAGCACAAAAATAATTTTTAAAAGAAAACTCATAAAGTAACGTTAAAATGAAACATTATATAAAATAATTATAAGAAAGGTTGCATTGGCATTCATTCATTTTCTTTTCGGCTTAATCCCTTTATTAAACTGGGGTCACCACAGCGGAATGAACCGCCAACTTATCCAGCATATGTTTTAAGCAGCGGATGCCCTTCCATTGCTCCAACCATTTGCATTTTGCAAATGGTTGTGCCCAAATGAGTCTGGTTTCTCTCTAGGTTTTTTTTTTTTTTTCACTTTCGCCAATTGGTGAAGTTTTTTCCTCACCGCTGTCACCACTGGCTTGCATGGTTCGGGATCTGTAGAGCTGCGCATCGATGGATTTGCTCTTCAGTGTTTGGACTCTCAGTAGTGATTATTAAATCACACTGAACTGAGCTAAACTGAACTGAACTTAAACTCCGAAAACTGAACTACACTGTTTCAATTTACTATGATCTTTTATGTGAAGCTGCTTTGACACAATCTACATTGTAAATGTGCTATACAAATAAAGCTGAATTGAATTGATTTACAACCTTACATTTTAGCAAGTTTTTAATTGAAATTTTTAATTTGGGTCTTTCCTATGTTTTTTAGTACTATTTATAAATTTATAATAAGGCATGGTGGATTGTGTTTTTTAGTACTGTTTGTAAGTGATTTGTCTCTTTATGTGTTTGTTGTATCATGAAATGCTACTACCCTAATCTAATTGCCCCTGGTGGCAGGGGCGGACTGGCCATCTGGCAATTCTGGCAAATGCCAGAAGGGCCGGACCATTTTTTTTAAATGTGGGCTGGTATTCTAATAAAATTTTTTACATGCAGGCAGCTTTTTTCTCATTCAAGATGTGAATATGATGATGATGATAATAGTAATAATAATAATGAATGTTAAGCATTGGCCCAATCAGCAATACCCGGCTGGTTTCGAGAGGGGGCGACCCAATCAGAGCTTATGCGGAAGTAATCTAAATCTGGCAAGAATGCCAAACAAACAGTAAGTGCAACACAAGCTAATTGTCAGAGATGGACCGTAAAAAAGGAAGGGCGGTGCGTGAAAGCTCAGAGAAAGCAAAAAATTGCTTTAAAATCAGACGCTGCCTAAAAATGCATAAAATTAACTGAAATGTTGCCTCACAGCAAGAAGATTGATGGTTCGAGCCTTGGCTGGGTCAGTTGGGGTTTCTGTGTGGAGTTTGCATGTTCGCGTGGGTTTCCTTCCGGTTTCTCTCACAAGTCCAAACACGTGCTCTAGGTGAATTGGGTAGTGTGGCTACAGTGCCAGGGCTGATTGTTAGTCCCAGTTCGCCCCTGACTGGTGGGATTAATAAAGTTGTTAAACTTATTTCAAGGCTTATATATTGTTTGTTTCATGGTGGATTCTACTTAACAGGCCAACAAGAAACAATGACCTGTTATTCCTTTTCATTTTTACAAATGTTTCATCAAAACAATATACAAACTGGTTGTTACACCTGGCTCAGGGATGTAACATAATAAGGGAGACGACAAGGAGAAGTATAATCAAAAAGAAGATTTATTTAACTCAATTTAAATTATATAATCAAAATATCAGTATCAGTATGTTCAATCAGTGTGAAATGCAAGCGTATGGATGCGGTAAATGTTGTCAGTGATAGTGTATGGATGTGAAACAAAGCATAATGCCTAAATTGGAGCGCAGCTCTGGCCAACTGCTAAGTGAATGGACAGCAGCCCCGACAAACTCTCTGCTGGGGTTTAAATAAGGGCGCTGATCAGCATCAGGTGCGCTGAAGGCACGCCCCCAATCTAGAATCAAAATCAAACACACAGAAACAAAACAACGCAGTCCTAACGCTGGTAAGACCCAAGATTAGGTAAAAACTATGAAATCTGATCCGAAATTTTTTGAAAATACAGTGGTTCTCCACTGGGTGGCAAAAGATCGCCCCCCAGTGGCAAACCATTGTATTTTCGAAATATTATGCTTAAACAAAGCTTACTGTTTACTGAAATCATGTGACTGTCAATTTGATACGTGCTCCAAAACAGTGAATCGAAACAAATGATTGTTAAAGGTTTTGATGCTTCATGAAGCAGTGCTACAAAAGCAGCCATCAGTAGTTGTTATCTCACTAATAAATGTTCAATTTACAGTCAAGAAGTGACTAACTAGGCTAAAAACTACTTACTGCTTGTGGTGTTTTTTTAATGGCAATATGAATTCTCCTTTCTTCAGAATCAAACACTGTTAAATAACCTAAAGACAGGAATACACTAAAGGGATTTTTAGCAAAGCGTGCATATTAATGATCCCAAGTGTGACATCACCGTCAGTGTTATGCTCTGAGTCACCTGTTTTCCAGTGGTCATTTGCTCAATATGATTTACATGAGGAGGAGAAAACAATTCTGTTTGAGACTTAAGGTATGTCATTACCATCTAGTGAACGTTTATTATTCAGCTATGCATACAGTTTTCCATTCTATGGCACCTTAAAAAACAAGCCAAACTATGTATGAAGTGCATGCATTAGCCCTCATTACTAGTCACTGCTCTGTAGCTCTTATACACACACACAGTGCGATCATAACACATCAAAGTACAAAGGGAAACACATATGACCAAACAGTCCAGTTCACAAATGTGCAAATTTCCCTATATACACTCATGCTTTTTTAAAGGGAGAGCTATATGTACTTTCAAGATCATCCACTGCAGCATGTGGTCAGGAGGTCGCTTTTCATTCGAGAGCTCATCTGTTTAATCACCTTCTTTAAATGTTTTAAATTAGTCCTCTTGAATAATAGCTTGTGATATGTTGTGGTGCTCAGGCAGATCCTCCGTTGATTGATCCTGATTTTGCGTGAGCTGAGATGTTTTCTGAGCACCAGTCCTGAGTTTCTCTAGGTCACTGTTACTTGAGAGATAAAAAAGAATTGAAAATTCAAGATGAATGTACAGAATGTTAGAACATAATACCAAACATAAAACATAAGAGAGAGGCGAAATGTTCATACTGTTATATTATTATTAAGTCCAAATCTAAAACATTCTCTTATACACACCAAACCTGCATTTTTTTCAATTATTATTTTTATTGCATTAAAAAAAATGTGAGTATGTGAGCAAATTACATTAAACACACAGAAAATGTATTTTTTTATAAAATTAGTTTTATGAATAACACAAATCACACATTGGATTTCTAAATACACAGTGTCCAAATCTGTAAAGCAGGGTTTTTCAAAGTCTAAGACAGTGGGCCTACCTTTTGACACAACTTATCCATTGGCGCCCCCCTCCTCCCAAACACGCGCACACACACACACACACACACACACACACACACACACACACACACACACACACACACACACACACACATATATATATATATATATATATATATATATATATATATATATATATATATATATATATATATACATATATATATATATATATATATATACATACATATATATATATATATATATATATATATATATATATATATATATATATATATATACATATACATACATACATATATATATATATATATATATATATATATATATATATATATATATATATATATATATATATATATATATACATATACATATATATATATATATATATATATATATATATAAAGACAGACAGATGTCAGACTCTTAATGCACTTTTATCATCATTGGCATGAAAGTGCAATTATTTACAGAGTAATAACAAGTATTTTAATATAACGTTTCAATATGAATAGAACAGATCCAAGAACTTTCCATCCCAGTCAAAACAGTCGAAGTTTAGCGGGTCTCATGCTGTCATTAGCCAAAATATCTTGACAAACCACACATAAAGGTTGTCCACGTAGGTCCACGTAAATCCTAAACTTAAATACTGATCATCATATCATCGTCTTTTGGGTTTAAGCCCTGAACTTTAAGGCTTTGAATCGGGGGGTCTCAGAAACCGATCCATTGTATTAGCAGGCATATACCTGTATTGGCAGGCTTGCCAAACAGAAGCGAATTCACAGCTATGGCCTTCTGGGTAAAAAAGGTTTTCTTATTTTAGACGTATAATTTTTTTTAGCTTTGTTTAATTAAAACGTTTAAATATAATAAAAAATACATATAATAATTAAACTTAATAATTATATTTTTATTATATAATATTTTTTCCTGCGCCTCCCCTGACATGTTCTGGCACGCCTCACACTTTGAAAACCCCTGCTGTAAAGGATTCAGTTTTCCTCATAAGCTATTACTGAAAACTGTTTTGCATTTCTATACTTGTCAAATATTAAGGATAGAAACAGTTACAATTTACATAGATGCACATGGATGTCAGTGGTTACAAGTTTCCAACATTCTTCAAACTATCTTTTGGGTTCAACAGAGAAAAAAAAAACGAAAAAAAAAACACCTTTATTATTTGATTGGCCTCAGTCGTTTTGATGAATAAAGGGCTGTTCATTTATTCATTCATTCATTTTGTTTTCGGCTTAAGCTGCGGTCACACTAGGCTTTTCCTTCCATAGACTTCCATTCATACGCACGCAAATGCGTCAGACCGGAAACGCAGGGTCATGCGTCAAATTTCGCAGGTTGCTGCGGTGCAAAATTCAACCTTGGAGAACTCTGACCTGCAAAATCGCATCATTTGACAGCGTGAGACCAATCGAGGATCAAAACATGACCTCTCTGGACAGAAATTTAAAACATGGAGCAATCGCTCGCTTTTTTTAAATGTCTAATAAGCTTGTTTTATCCCGCCCACCGCACGACAGAATATCAAACACACAAACTCTAATGTGACCGAAGCTTTCGTCCCTATATTATCAGTGGGATGAACCGCCAACTTATTCAGCACGTTTTACACAGCAGATGCCCTTCCAGCTGCAACCCAACTCTGAGAAACACCCATATACTCTTGCATTCACACACATGCACTACAGCCAATTTAGCTTATTCAATTCACCTGTACCACATGTCTTTGGATTGGGGTAACCAGAGCACCTGGAGGAAACCCACGCCAACACGGGGAGAACATGCAAACTCCACACAGAAACGCCAACTGACTTAGCCGGGGCTCGAACCAGCGACCTTCTTGCTGTGAAGTAATCGCGCTATCCACTGCACCACCGTGACCACCCTAAGGGCTGTTCGTTCATTAATGAATTATCCTTTGGATTAGTCTCTATTTCAAAGTCACCACAGCGGAATGAACCGCCAACTATTTCAGCATATGTTTTACACAGCGGATGCCCCCAGCTGCAAGCCAAATCTGGGAAAAGGGCTGTCAAACTTTACTTTTTTTGCATTTTCCTATTGTTTTTCTATGCATTAAAGTAAGTAGACTGATGTATTCGCCCATTGAACCACATCATCTTGTGTTAAAAATGCAACACTTGAGTTAAAAGAACTTCAGCTTTTAAAAAATGCATCTCGAGAAATAGTTTGTTTCCTCATTCTTCTGCTCATTTTTCAAAGCAAACCCTGTCTGAATGATCTCTTAAGACTGCTGAGGCAAAACAGTCTATACATTTAACTTGTATTATTCTTACAGTAAACAGAGCATTTTTGTATTACTGTGATTATATCCTCCCTGCAGCACACTATGGCTGAAATGATTAATCATCATAACAATGGCTGTTTACATGCACCATTTTTTGTCAATCCAGATGAGATGAATCCAATTGCCAATTCAGATATCTGTGTACATGTGTTTTCTATACAAGGGTTGGGCATTCATTCATTCATTTTCTGTCTTCGGCTTAGTCCCTTTATTAATCCGGGGTCGCCACAGCGGAATGAACCGCCAATTTATCCAGCAAGTTTTTATGCAGCGGACGCCCTTCCAGCCGCAACCCATCTCTGGGAAACATCCACACACACATTCACACACACACTCATACACTACAGACAATTTAGCCTAGGTTGGGCAATGAAACTAAAAAAATGGCTAATTTAGTATTAGTATTGGTTTTATGGCTTAATTTGAGCAGCTGCACTGCAAAAAAATGCTTTTCTTGTTTAGATTTTTTGTCTTGTTTCTAGTCTAAATATCTGAAATTTCTCATATCAAGAAGAATTTTCTTGACGAGCAAAACATATTGTTTTGTTTTGAGAAATAATATGCCAATATTAAGTGAGTTTTTCCTTAAATCAAGCAAAATAATCTGCCAATGGGGTAAGCAAATTAATCTTGTTTTTTCTTTTGACGTAAGATTATTTTGCTTACCCCATTGGCAGATTATTTTAACAAAAAATCTAAGTAAGAAAAGCATTTTTTGCAGTGTGGTGGTCAATCTTCACTGATTAAACATTCCAAAAGTAAGAGCAGTGTGCGAAGGTTTAATTAGCAGAGTAATAGCACAGTTTTGCTTAAAATATTGCAAGACACACAACTTTATGGGTGATATATCTGAGCTAACCCGGATTGTTCCCAAAAAACATACAACTACAGCTGTCCAACTTACAGCAGAATAACTTTAGCACCTAAACTCTCTGGTTTTCATCAAAACTGCTCATCTGTAGCTCCACAGGGTCAGTATACATGACTGGGCCGCTATAGCCAAACCTTTTGTCACCCGTGCCAATGCCAAACATTGTGAATCTTGAATTGTTCTCTGATGAGTCCACCTGCACTGTCTTTCCCACAGCCGGGAGAGTTACAGTGTGGAGAAGCTCCAATGAAGTGTACCGCCCAGAGTAAAGCATGGGCATGGATCGTTGATGATTTGGGCAGCAATATCATCCTATTCCCTAGACTCAATATTTGTGCTAGATGGGCACGTCACTTCCAAGGTCTACCAAACCATTCTGGAGGATTATGTAAACCTAATGGTTCAAGCATTGTATCCTGAAGATGATGCAGTGTATTAGGAGGACAGTGCACCAATACAAAAGAAAGACTCGGGAGAGAGTGGTTAGATTAACTTCATGGTGAACATCAAAGTTGAACTTTTCCCATGGCCTGCACAGTCACTAGATGTAAATATTATTGAGCCACTTAGGTTTTTTTGGGGGGAGCGAGTCAGGAAGCCTTTTCCTTTACCAGCATCACAATGTGACCTGGCCAATACTCTACAAAAATGGCTCAGAATCCTTTTAGCCGCTGTGCAGGACTTGTATCTGTCATTGCCAAAATGAATTGATGCTGTTTTGGCTGCAAAAGGTGGCCCTACACTACACTAATGAAACCAGGCATTTCCATTTCATTATCCAACCCCTGTACATTCTGATTAAAATTTTTGTGACATCACATTTGCAGGTACTGCATTGATGTGAAGTAAACAGAGCTGTAAACCAGTGTGTACAAGCATGTTTTCTGAATAATATATATATGAAATAAATCGAACATACAAATAGGCTACGCAAGCTTTCTTTTCAATGTGCGGATAAGAAATCATTTCAGATTCAGATCAGTTTGTACTTAATCAAATGGTTAAATGTAAGTTTTTTTAAAATTTGATTATAGGGGTACAGTAACCCAGCCCTTCTGACAAAGAAATGGTGCTCATGAGCCAAAAAAGTAGTATGTGACAAAATACGTTTGCCTAAATTCACTCTACTCTGAGAAAAGTTGGCAAAAAATCCAGATGACCTACTATTTTTGAAAGAGACACAGAAATGTACATACAATAGGAACTTTCCCACCACATGAGTCCAGAGGAGAAGATTTCTGAACCGCAGTTGAGAAACTGGTATGTCACATGACAGTAACAACACAGTGAATGCAGTACGTCCAGATTACAGTCATACTAAACTACATACCATGCAGAGCATATCCAGCAGCTGTCAGTCTGCAGCTCTCATATAGTTGCTATGACTGTATGACATTAAAAAAACCTTATATATATATATATGTGTATGTATTCATTCATTCATTTTCTTGTTGGCTTAGTCCCTTTATAAATCCCGGGTCGCCACAGCGGAATGAACCGCCAACTTATCCAGCAAGTTTTTATGCAGCGGATGCCCTTCCAGCCGCAACCCATCTCTGGGAAACATCCACACACACATTCACACACTACGGACAATTTAGCCTACCCAATTCACCTGTACTGCATGTCTTTGGACTGTGGGAAGCACCCGGAGGAAACCTACGCGAAGGCAGGGAGAACATGCAAACTACACACAGAAACGCCAACTGATCCAGCTGGACTTGAACCAGTGACCTTCTTGCTGTAAGGTGACAGCAATACCTACTGCGCCACTGCGTCGCCCTCAGATTTGACAGATGAAGGTTATTTGTCTCACCTAAGAGGAATAAGGACAATCCCAGTGACCAGATTGAGCTGTTCCACAATCCAGACCCGACTGGGAGAGTTCAGCTGTATGAGGACACAGCATAATTAATTCATTAACATTTCACCACAACACACTCAAAATGAGACACACAGTACTAACATTGAGCGGGGAGATGTTGGTGTCAGATCCAGTCTTGTAGATCCAGTTCATGGTTTTCTGCAGAATCACAGCCTGGTGTGTGAGATGCTTCAGGTACTCTGAACTCTCCTGGGTTTTCTCATGTGCTTCTCCCACCTACAGTCATACCAACATTTATGCAGACACCTTCAACATTTCACCACAACATTATCACAGTTTATTCAATAGAAAATGTCAATAAACATGATAAGAACTCAGTGTTAAACTATCATGACAAATTCATCTTGATAATGCCATATAATTTAGGTAGAAAGCTAATATATATTTATATATATATGTAATTAGCCAAAAATTTATTCAGATAACTGTTAGTATGACAATATTTATGTAACTTAAGTTGAAATCATAATTATTAGCCCCCCTGAATTATTACCCCCCCCCCCTGTTTATTTCCCCCCCCAATTTCTGTTTAACGGAGAGAACTTTTTTTCAGCACATTTCTAAACACAACAGTTTAATAACTCATTTCTAATAACTGATTTATTTTATCTTTGACGGTAAATAATATTTGACTAGAGATTTTTCAAGACACTTCTATACAGCTTAAAGTGACATTTAAAGGCTTAACTAAGTTAATTGGGTTAACTAGGCAGGTTAGGGTAATTAGGCAAGTTATCGTATAACAATGGTTTGTTCTGTCGACTATCGACAAAAAATATAGCTCAAAGAGGCTAATAATTTTGTCCTTAAAATGGTGTTTAAAAAATTATTAAATGCTTTTAATCTAGGAAAAATAAAACAAACAAGACTTTTTGCAGAAAAAAAATATTATCAGACATACTGTGAAAATTTCCTTGCCCTGTTAAACATCATTTGGGGAATATTTAAAAAAAGAAAAAAAAAAATCAAAGGGGGCTAATAATTCTGACTTCAACTGTATCCGCTTGTTAAGTGTGACGTCACGCTGAGCAGGTTCCGGGTCCAAGCACTCTATTCAACTGAATCGGGAGATTCATGAAATGCTACTAATAAACGTATACAAAGTTATTTAATACTTTCGAAAGTCACGATCGCAGTATATATGTCCATGCCTAATATCCGATGGCCAGAGAGTGATTCATTTTTTTATAAATTGTTACAATTTTGGTATTTGTTATGCAGCAAGCCCAGAGATTGCTGTGTACACTTTGAGTTTATATAAAATTAACTTAAATGTTTGATATTAATAAAAAGTGATCATAAACGAATGATTTCTCCACTCAAATTAATGGCGACTTGGACCCGGAAACAGTATTACATACATACGTCACAAACACGTCACCCCTTAACAAGTGGATATAACTATGCACCGAAACAATGTTTTTAAATAGTAGTATGGGCACCGATATTTTTTATTGCCACTCGTTTTAAAATAAATATGTTTTCCAAGTATAATGCCTGCGTTAAACTGCATTTCAAAGTAGTGAATGAGAAAAAAATTAATGAAATCCTAAGTGTCAAATAAAAATCCCTTAATTCATAAAAACAATTTTATGCATGCTTGAGGTGGTTTTACACTTGTGCAAAATAAGGGGATCATGCGAATAATGGGTGATAGAAATACACACTATAATACACAAGACTCTATTATGCTTGCTTGTTTATTGTTGGATACTAGGTGACCAATACTACAGTCAGCCGCACTAACAACTTGATGGAAATGCACCTAATTCACATTTGGGATTTTTATTTTTAAAAACTTGGAAAATCTGGAATCTTGGATGGAAATCTGGTTAGGGATATGAAATTATTTTAGGACAAATTTTCTGTAATTACAAATAACAGTAACTCTAGCAGTTTTTCAGTATGACAAATTATTTTCACAGTACCAAACCGAGGATATAATAAAATAACAATAATAATATTTATTATTATTTATTAAAAATAATTATACATTATAAATTATTATTATTATAAATTATTTATTATTATTTATCATTATCTGTGTTATATTTCATCTGCATCAACAATACTGAACTTATATAAAGATGCTTTTGGATGTCAAAACGTCTGAATGCATAATTACCCAAAGACCTGAGGAGATTACTCTGCATGAAAGATTCGTGAATGGGAGATTAACTTGCTGCTGCTTCCCCAATAAGGTAGGAAATTAAATACAACAGAAATGTGAATGGTGTGTGGATGATTGACAGTGGGCATAACTAAACAACACAACAATATTTTAAAGAGGAAGTATTATGTCCCAAAGCTTGCATACTCTTCTGTTGCACACTTAAAAGTATACACTTTTCCTATACAAAAACAGTACATACTTTTAGGGTGTAGTATAAGTATGTGAATTGGGACGCAGCATATGTAACAATGTTTAGTGTTGTATAACAATCCAAAGCATTTTTCCAGACTTGCTGTTGGTTTTAGTCTATGGTATGAAGAATTTGTGAATATAATATGTCACCATTACTTTAAATAGCTTTCCTCACTTACATAAAAGGACTATTGTGTCCTGCACCCACTAGAAAGCAAATCTAAACCTTTATCTGTAGTTTGAATAATTTTTGGTTTAAACCTATTAATCCAACAATCATGAAAATCTTCACACATGTGGATCATTTTTAGAAACGGCAGATACCCACCTGCTTCTTGTATATGACGTAACGTTCCTTTTCATGCTTCAGAGCGACCCGGAAATCTCCTTTACTTTCATACACCTTCGCCAGTAGGTGATGACTGAATAAAAGGACAGGATGAATGAGATTTCATTCATGTTTTCCTCTGGTTCAGAACTAACACTCAGTGCTGAGACAGTGTGTCGTGTGTGCTTCTGTTCGCTCTTCACCTTTGTGCCAGTTTGAGAGATGAGGGTCCCTGATATTTGGAGGTCAGCAACAAGGCGTTTTCCAGGAACTTGAGGGCAAGTTCACAGGCCATCATACTATGAAGCACAAGACCTATCTTACTCTGTACGGGAGATAAATACATAAATATATTCAGATTTACACTGTAAAAAATGAATCTTGAGGCTTGTAATTTTCATTAAAAATACTGATGTGTTCATCAAAAATAATGTGCATATAATCTTTCAAAATTGATATTCTGGATTATAAATTTTTTTTTTGAATATTTCGCTTATAAAATAAAGAGATAAAATTTACTTATTTTAAGCAAACCAGTGCAACTGAGAAACCAATCCAGCTAATAATATTGGGAAAAGACTGCTACACGTTTATTTTAAGAAAATTCACTTAATCATGCTGATTTATTTGAGATGTTTGCATTTGAATCGAATAATATCCAGCTCTAGGCCCGCAGAACCACACACATTTTAGGCACACACAATCTAGGCAAACCATATATGGTTACGACGGATGTTAATGTTATTAACCTGTTTTTGGACATCGTCATCCATATATTTTGATATATCTGGTTAATAAACATTGTACACAATAAACAATAGTGTTCACTTTACTTTATTTCACAAATATTGTGATCGAGACGCGTGAATGGGGAGCGTTGTTTCCGATTGCCATATACTACTAGACTGAGTTTCTATCAGTCATCATAGATGATCAGTCAGGTACTCGTTTGCTGGCCTTGCTGAATGATCTAAATTGGACAGGTTTAATTTATTTAATGGATTCATTTATAATGAAGGAAATAATAGCAAGTTATTATAGGCAGTAATTCATTTTATTTGTAATAAAAATCTTTTTACATGTATGAGCATAGCACTATATCAATATTTTACTCAAGCGATTAAATAGTGTGTATTTGCTTAATTTTCTAATAACTTTTTAGTCAATGATTTCCCACATTTAAACTGTAGTAATTTAAAGTAAGCACTATATTGTTTTTAAACCAAAATTTAGCAATAGAAACAAATTAACTATTAATAATTAATTCAAAATAAATAATAATAATAATAATTATATATATATAACAGCTGTAACAGTTTGGTAAAAGATATTCATTTATAATCAGATAATCAGTTAAGATTATCAACCTAAAACTATATTATATATCGTTTAAATGATTAATTATAGTAATTCTTTTTAATGTGACACATTATTGTTTGCTTTTTAGCAAACAACAGAGGGGTGTGGTTAATATTGAGGCTGAAGTCATCAAAATAAAGTTGAAAGAAGGATCACCGCTCCAAACACTGAAGCAAACAGTCAGACTTTGATGATTTTGAAGATTTACAAAAAATCTTTGTTATTCAGTGGATTAACTAGCACAGATGAATTATTCACCTAAAGAATAACAATGTGCGCTAGCAAAATAAACACTGTATAATTCACACAGACTTCAAAAGGGCACCTAGCATGCTAAATCAACTTTTGGGACAGAATCGGTGTAGGTATAGTGTGTACGCACTAATATTGCACTGATATACACACAACTAAAAATCCCAGAGATTTTAAGGCCCATCTCAATGTGACCAATCCCTAGTAGCAAAGAATTCTGGCCCAGATTTGGCATAAAGCTGGGACATCAGGCATTCATCCGGCACTGGCATACAGCATGTGGGCCAACCATGGCCTGGGTTTGGCAGAGGTGGCACCGTCTATAATGCGGCACACAAGATTTGGGCCAGATGTAAAACGTAGTATTTGGCCCAGATTTTTAAAATTGATTGTGGGCCACGTGAGTTTGGCCAGTCTTGACCCACATTTAAAATACATAAAAATAATTTTTGATTAAATAAATCAATTCTACCAATCATGTCACTGAGAAAAAACAAGGCCCATAGTGTGCCTAAAGCGCAACGCTTCATAGGTTTATTAATTTCATTGCAATCGTGACACACCAACCTTACTGGCCCAGTTCAGGCCCAGTTCAGAGTTATTAACTTGGCTTAGACTTGGCCCAGATATGGTCTGTGTTTGGCCCTTGTCTGGAAGCCAGATTTGGTCCAGTCATGTACCGTAATTCACTGCGGCATGTGGGCCAAGCAAAACCTGATTGTGTGGGCCAGAGCTGGGCCAGAGAAATTTTGCTATATGGGATGTGACATAGCAGTGTGGTTTTCCCCGCACAAAAATATTGATTGATAGAAAAACAGAAAAAAATTTAAATTTTTTTAAACAAGGAAATTTCTATTTTTTTCTGCTTTAAAATATGTTGCTTACTTCAAATTAAGAGTCTTGTTATTCATTATCATCACATTTGAATCATTATTACTCACATCCAGTAAAGCCATCTCAGGGTGATCTTCTCCACACACCAGCAGCATCAGGTATCTTGCCCGGTACAACAACCGCAGAGCCGTCACTGTCTGACCACCAGCAAAGCAATACAGACCCAGGAGCCTCTGCACAAAGAAGAAAGAAATTTGCTCATTTTAATCCATCCTACAACCCATGATGCTTTGCATGAATTATAGAAGTAACTGTGGTTAAACAGTGAAGTTTTATATAAAGTGGGTACAAAAACATTACAATATTCTCTATACAATTCAGACATTGAATATTAAAAGTAAACAAATTGCATATAGAAAATTACTTTCAGTAGACAAAAAATTCGCAAGCCCTAGTCTGCAGTGCCCATGTGGAACACTAGAGGGCGTATAGACTTTGTTTTCTGTGAATTCCAAATCCCATGTTCCTCAATAGTATCTTGATGCAGCTTTGACGATGCAAGCTGAGACTTCATATCTCAGAGATGCAATGTCAGACACAATGAGAGGGATCAGGATGCAGACCTAGTGCAGTGCAATCTGCACTTTTTAATGTGCTCACCTAACCCCACCCCTAACCCTACCTGTCACAGTGGCATCACTCACTCTATTGAGTGCATTGTGTCTGACATTGCAACGCTGAGTTAAGGCTGCATCCAGATACTATTGGACACAATGCCCTAAGTTGAGCTGGTGACGTCACTGTGGTAGGGTTAGGGTGGCCATTAAAAAGCATTGCATACAGCTCAGATTGCAACTGCACCAGGTCTGCATTCAGATTCCTTTGCTTTCTCATTTTGTCTATTGAATTCAGCTGTGCGTTGTTATCCTGTTTAATTTTGTGTGTATTAGAGTTTGCCTCAGTTGTCTCCTCACTGCTTCTGTATTATGTTACTCCTGCCCTTCTGTTCCAAGTTATTTTGGTTTTGTTATTTGCTCGAATTGTGCTTTCTGTTTTTTTTTTGTGTAATCTGATATCACTCGGGGGTGGCACTTTGGCTCAGTGGTTAGCACTGTTGCCTCACAACAAAAGGGTCGCTGATTCGAATTCCGGCTGGGTCAGTTGGCATTTCTGTGTGGAGTTTGCATGTTCTCCCATGTTGGCATAGGTTCCCTCCGGGTGCTCCAGTTTCCTCCAGAGTCCAAAGTTCTCATGTCCAAACTTGGTCCTGGAGGGCCAGTGTCCTGCAAAGTTCAGTTCCAACCCCAATTCCAACACACCTGGGCTGGGTATTCAAGCTCTTACTAGACTTTCTAGAAACATCCTGCAGGTGTGTTGAAGCGAGCTGGAGCAAAAATCTGTAGGACACCAACCCTCCAGGACCGAGTTTGGACAACCCTGCTACAGGTGAATTGAATAAACTATGAAGTTATAATGAAATATTATTTAATATTCATATGAAATATGAATAAAAGGACTAAGCTGAAGGAAAATTAATGAATGAGTAATATCACTTGGGGCAAAGCAGTGGCGCAGTAGGTAGTGCTGTCGCCTCACAGCAAGAAGGTCGCTAGGTCACTGGTTCGAGCCTCGGTTCAGTTAGCGTTTCTGTGTGGAGTTTGCATGTTCTCCCTGCGTTCGCGTGGGTTACCTCCGGGTGCTCCGATTTCCCCCACAGTCCAAAGACATGCGGTACAGGTGAATTGGGTAGGCTAAATTGTCCGCAGTGTATGAGCGTGTGTGTGTGTGTGGATGTTTTCCAGAGATGGGTTCCGGCTGGAAGGACATCCGCTGTGTAAAAACTTGCTGGATAAGTTGGCGGTTCGTCCCGCTGTGGCCATCCCAGATTAATAAAGGGACTAAGCCGACAAGAAAATGAATAAATGAATGATTGAATAATATCACTTGGATTATTACACTCAAAAAATGACGTTTGTTCAAACTATATTTATTAAAAATTGAGTTGAAACGACACTTTTTCTGTGACAACTTGTTTTATGCTTAATCGACTTAAATCTGTAAAACTTAATTCCTTCATGTTGTCACAACACAGATTGATTGTGTGGAACCCGGCATTTTTTAGTGTATGTTAAATAAATAAGACAAATAACCACACAAACTATATAGAGAATATATCCCTCCTGTAGGGAAAACAAAAGAAAAATAATCTGGAGAATTATCATTATTCATTTTCCTTCGACTTAGTCCTTTTCTTCATCAGGGCTCACCACAGCGGAATGAACCGCCAACTTATCCAGCAAATGCTTTACACAGTGGATACCCTTCCAACTGCAACCCCGTACTGGAAAACATCCATTCACACACATACACTACAGACAGCTTAGCATATGCAATTCACCTTAAGTGCATGTCTTTGGACTGCTGGGGAGACCGGAGCACCCGGAGGAAACCCACGTGAACATAGGGAGAACATGCAAACTCCACACAGAAATACCATCGAACATGAATCGCCCTAATTACATCATTAACTTGATTTAAATTCCTTTTCTAATTACTGTCTCAAAACTAAATTAATACTCATTAAGAAATTGAACTACTAGACTAAATACTATAAAAAATCCCCATAAATCTTAAAGTGTAGACAATAGACATTAAACTCTTTTTAAAGTTTATCAGACAGGGCTTTTTACCTTTAGTAAAAAATTTTCACTTTAGAAATTGTCACCGTATTTCATACTTAGTGTTGGGATAAAGATAATATTTAAAACACTTAAGTCATTTTTTTTTAAAAAGTAGTTAAATGTGCTGCTTGGTTACTTTTTAAGAAAGAAATGTGAAAGTATGTGTTATGTTTTTTGCAGGAGTAAGATGTATGAGTAACCTTTTAATAAGAAAGTTTACTGTATTTTAGACAAATATACTTCAAGTAACGATAATTAAATTACCTAAAACTAAAAAGTAGTCCCTCACAATATTTTTTCAAAGGAAAAGTATTTTATAATAAGCTATTTTACTATATTTTAAACAAGCATATAGGGTATATGCGAAAGGTCTTTTAATTTGTCAGTTACCTGGGTTAAGCATTTCCGGTATGCTATTACAAAATCGTCACATTTAAAGTTTGTGTTCTTTAAAAACTAGAGATCTCCACTGGTTGTGTAACGAGGAGACTGACACAGAGGGATCCATTTACTCAGAGTCAGAAACAGTCCGGGGTAATATACAGGAGATCAGGCAAGGAATACCGCTCAGAGATGTTGGCCGTGGCAGAACAAGACTTCGCACTGAACTGGTGCTTGAGCGTGGCTTATAACAGGTGGCGTGGGTCGTTAACGGGATTCAGTTCAGGTGTGTGCGCAATCAGTTAAAGTGGATGATGTAATGCTAAAAGTCCGGAGATGGTGGCCTCTGCTGGCCAGCGAGGGGAATGACCGAGTCGGTGACAGGTTGAGTGATATCCGATAGAGATTGTACAAGAAGCACTGCATTAAATTGCATTTTTCCCCACTGTCTTTAAAATATGAACATTTATTTTACCCCAGTATAATGGAGCTTCTGTGCTAGCCTGCTAATCCTGACATGCGTGTGCAGGGCCGGAGTGGGACTCTTTTTCAGCCCTGGAGTTTCAAGCCTCAGACCGGCCCACCTCAGTTCAAGACGGACTATATTAAAATAAGGTCATTTCCAGTTCAGTTTCTAATACTCTATCACGTCTTTTTTTGAGAAAACAGCTGCTTTAGAACTTTAAATGTTCAACAACCCTAACAGTATTATATTTCTTGACAATAAAAATGAAAAGAAAAAAAAATAATAATAACATACTCAGTCGAGGATCAAACCCGGGTCGGCAGCATCAAAATTTAATGTGCTAACCACTGGACCACAACAGTTATATATAGAGAAGTGACTCATCTGAGTTATATCATCATTAACCTGCAGGCTGGATATATATAAAAAGAGTAGAGCTGCGGTAAAATAATGAATAAGAAGACAAGTAAATAAATAAGGTCAAGTAAATAAATAAATTAATTTAAAAAGTGTGACTGCTGAGAGCAACAGATTCTGAAGCTAGGGACACCGGCCCTCGCGGCCAAAAAACGGACCGGCCCACCGGGAATTCTCCCGGTCCTCCCGATTAGCCAATCCGGGCCTGTGCGTGTGCAAGTAAAAGGCTTTTTGTCTCGTTTTACATTTGACCAACTAAATAAATGCTAAAGTCTATTAAACTGATTGTATATTAATTACATTACAACATCGATGCTGTAAAAGGAACCGTATAAAATGGAAAAAAGTCACATTAACCATTCACCGGAAGTTTATCAGTATGGGAAGAAACACTAGCTCTGCATATTCTTTATTACATAAATAAGTAAATAATAAATTAAATTACAATTAATAAATAATAATAAATTAATAAATAAATTACATAAACATGTAAAAAGTAATCCCTTACATCACTTTTATAAGTAAGTAAATACTGTAACTAGTTCCTATGTAAATTACACCCAACACTGACCAAAACATTATTTTCATAACTGACACAAAATAAGTCGAATGCACCTCCTTGTCAGTTTTCACTGTATGGATTATTTGTAGCACAATTTTTATGTATTTATTTATTCATTTAAACAGACTTACATATTCCTGTATAGTGCTGGGATGCTCAATTCCCAGGACTCTCTCACTGATCAGCACTGCCCTCTGCTGGTGACTGAGCGCCTGACAGTAATAAACACAGCCCGTTCATCATTTCAGTCACTTTTTGTCATATTTATTTGAACTTCAAACACATGAGATTGAAGAACATGTGATACCTCAGCGTATTCTCCGAGGATGTAGTGTATTCGTCCCAGCAGCCGCAAACAGACACAGACATCCTGATGCAGAGCCCCATAGACATTTGTGAAGAGAGCCAGAGCCTGGCAGATTAACTCGCAGCCCTCTTTCAGGCAGCCTTCACATACACACATCAAAAAGGGTTTTAATATTGTTTTTGTTTTGATATGTGCTATGATTTAAATGTTTAAAAAGTTTAAACTGCATTATTATATTTTTAATAGAATTTTAATAACTCATTTCTAATAACTAATTTCTTTGGTCTTTGTCATGATGAACAAAAAAAAGTACTTTCTTCAGAAGAAAAAATATAGGAAATTCATAGTAAATATAGGAAAAAGAACAATACACATATATACACACACACACACACACACACACACACACACACACACACACACACACACAATCATATTATTTGTTTAAAATGCTAATAATGTGTATAAAATGCACACTACCTGACAAAAGTCTTATCGCCTATCCAAGTTTAAGGAACAACACATAATAACTTGACTTCTACTTGATCATTTGGTATCAGAAGCGTCTTATATGAAAGTCAAAGGCCTCTAGAGTATGCTTATTTTTCTAAAATAAAATATAATCATGCCTTGATTTTAACTATTTAATTAGGAAAGTGTTACATGTCCATGTATTTATTATTATTTGTTTATTTCTGTTACTTTGTTGCCCTGAAGTGTTTTGTTGCTGTTTGTGTTTCGATTAAGTTGATTCCTCCGCACCTGCAGACCACTGCCCGCCGGCGGTTTTAAGAGCTCACGCTGCATTGTTTCAGTGAAGGGGATTTGAGCGGCCGTCCAGACGCGGAGTTCTGCTCCTTTTGTGTTTAGCCTTTGTTTGTGTTTTCTCCTCACACTTTGCTTACGTTTGGTTATTCAGTTAATAAAACCCCTAGACCCATCCATTTGTGCTATCCCTTATTTGATGTTGTGACCGTGGTCGTAATAGACAGTAAGGTCAGTCTTTGCTTAGACAAAAGTCTTGTCACTAAACAAAAATAATGTACAGTATTGAATATAAAGTCATGGTGTGCAGTGGTAAAATAATGAATATTGTGTATGACTCCCATGAGCTTGGAGGACTGCATCTATACATCTCTGCAATGACTCAAATAACTTATTAATAAAGTCATCTGGAATGACAAAGAAAGTGTTCTTGCAGGACTCCCAGAGTTCATCAAGATAATTTGGATTCATCTTTAATGCCTCCTCTTTCATCTTACTATGCTCAATAATGTTCTATATCAGGGGTCACCAATCACGGTCCTGGAGGGCCGGTGTCCCTGCAGGGTTTAGCTCCAACTTGCCTCAACACACCTGCCTGGGTGTTTCAAGTATACCTAGTAAGAGCTTGATTAGTTTGTTCAGGTGTGTTTGATTAGTGTTGGAGCTAAAATCTGCAGGACACCGGCCCTCCAGGAACAAGTTTGGTGACCCCTGTTCTATATCTATATCTGGTGACTGAGCTGGCCAATCCTGGAGCACCTTGACCTTCTTTGTTTTCAGGAACTTTGATGTAGAGGCTGAAGTATGAAAAGGAGCGCTATCCTGCTAAAGAATTGGCACTCTCCTGTGGTTTGTAATGTAATGGGCAGTACAAATGTCTTGATACCTCTAGCTGTTGATGTTGCCATCAACTCTGCAGATCTCTTGTAAACCCCCATACTGAATGTAACCTCACATCATGATTTTTCCTTCACTAAACTTGACAGATTATTTGTTAAAATTTTGGGTCTCTGTGGGTTCCAGTAGGTCTTCTGCAGTATTTGTGATGATTGGGATGCAGTTCAACAGATGATTCACTAAAAAAATTGTTGGTTACGTATGTAACCGTGATTCTGTGAATTCCAGATGACCGCCAGAGACGCTGTTTACACAGTGGATAATCGCAGCGCCAGCTGGATAGGCCAAGGAACAATATACCAACAAAGTCACATGGTGAAGCGAGCTGAGCTGAGGTATATAATCTGCTACAGCTCTTGCCCTTCCGAGTGACAGGGAACTCTGGCGGTCATCCGGAATTCACAGAACCACGGTTACATATGTAACCAACGTTCTGTTTCATTCCTCCTGACCGCCAGAGACAGTGTTTACGCAGTGGATGACCCATACCAGAAAAGTCATGAGGAAGAAAAAACTCACCAGAAGACATACGGAGTCACTTGCGGAGAACAGCTGAGCCTTTATCCTTAGAGTCAGCAACACTGATATTGTAGAACCTTGCACATGTACATGGAGAAGACCATGTCGCTGCTGCACAGATCTCTGCAAGAGAAACACCCTTAAAAGCAGCCCAGGAGGAGGGAATGGCTCTAGTATAATGGCAAGTGATGGCACCAGGTATAGGTTGCAGAGCCCTCTTATAGGCCAAAACAATGAAATCAACAATCCATCATGACAGTCTTTGTTTGCTTAGAGGTGCACCTCTCCTAGCTTCTCCATAACAGACAAACAGCTGTTCTGATCGTCTTAACTGTGTAGTAGCTGCCACATAAGATTTCAAGGCACGCACAAGGCATAGAAACAGAGAACCTTGGCCAGAAGGTGATGGTTGAAAGGACTGCAATTTAATTGACTGGTTAATAAATTGCTGCAACAAAACTTTAGGGAGGAAAGATGGATTAGGCCAGAGGGTAACACCAGAGTCGTCTGGTTTCCATCACAAGCAGGATTGACTCACTGACAAAGCGTGCAGCTTACACACTCTGTTTGTAGAAGCAACAGCCAAGAAGAAAGCCGTCTTTAAGGACTTCCACTTTAGATCTAACCTCTTCTTAAGGTTCAAATAGAGACTGGCAGAGAGACTCCTGCACCAGAGGCAAGTTCCACACCAGAGAACGAGAAGAACGAGTTGGATTGAGACATTTTGCGCCCTTCAAAAAACTGCAAACTAGGCTATCAGACCCTAAAGAGGAACCATTTACAGATGCATAATGGGCCAAGATGGCTGCCACGTAGACCTTTAGTGTGGATGCAGCCTTGCCACTCTCTAACAGCCCTTTTAAAAAGGTTAAAACTACTGGAACTCTGCATTGCACAGGATTAAGATTCCGAGTCGCACACCATGAACAAAATGACTTCCATCGGTAAGCCTAAAGCTTCCTTGTAGAAGCTGCCCTTGAGTTAAGAACTGTGTGGATGACTGAAGGCTCACATTCTTCTAATAAAGGGTTGGTCCCAGAGGCCACACCCATAACTGTAGACGTGCTGGATCTGGATGCCAAATATGACCATCTAGTTAAGACAACAGCTCCCTCCTGCCTTCAAGTTGCCTCGGTTGGTTCACCAACAACGTTAGGAGCAAGGGAAACCATGGTTTGGACAGCCACCGTGGTGCTATTAGAAGTACACGGTGTCTGCCCTGAGCAATCCTGTGCAGTGTCTTCCATATCAGAGGTATTGGAGGAAAAGCATAAAGAAGGCGGTTTGGCCAGTCGTGTGACAGTGCGTCTTGTCCTAACGGGCTGAACCCTTCAATCTGAGCAAACCACAATCGCAATGAGTTGTGTTTCTCGTCGCAAATAGGTCTACTTCTGCCCTGCCAAACTCTGTCCAAATGTCCTGGACTACATCCAAATGAAGTCTTAACTTCCCTGGATCAATCTGATTCCTGGACAGAGCATCTGCAGTCCGATTGACTGCCCCTGGCAGATAAACAGCCCTTAGTGATGCAAACCGAAGAAGAGACCATGTGAGAATCATGTGCGTGAGACGCAACAAACTCTTGGACCTTGTACCTCCTTGGTGATTCAAATTGAACATCGTTGATGGGTTTTCCGACCGGATTAGGCCATGTCGACCTGCTAAAACAGGAAGAAAATGCCTCAGGGCCAGCAAAACTGCCCGCATCTCCAATACATTGATATGGTCTCTTGACTCGTCTCTTGACCATCTGCCACTGATACCTCTGTGGTTACATACTGCCCCCCAACCCATAAGGGACGCATCGGTTGTTATAACCTTTCGGCGGGAGGGAACAATCCCTTACGGTACCCGGCTGTCAAAAAGGCAGAAGATTGTTCCATACCTGCAGGGGCCGCAGATGGAGCAATCCCAGGGGAATTACACAAGAGGCTTCCGTTAGCATCCCCATCAACCTCAGGAGCACGCTAAACTGTATAGATACTCCCAAACAAAACTGGCTCAAGAGGTCTGTCGTCTGAGACTGAATCGATAGTCATCCTGATGAATGTGACTCTGGTTGTAGACTTTGTGAAAGGCGTTTCTTAGGCGTTTCTTTCTTGTTAAAGGCGTTACTTTCTTCGACAACAGATATCCAGCCATGTGCTTACTGTTCAGGCTAGGTTTCTTAGGACGAGGCGCTCCAGAAGCCCCCACTTTCAGTAACTCTAGGCCCACTGGTAAAGCAACAGCATCCTGATTGTGGCTTAGCCCAGCCAAACGCACCTGTCTCTATGACAGGGGCAGCAAACTACAATGCGGGCACGGATCGGTTAGCTTGTCTTACAGATGTTGAACGCCAAGACAGCATGTGCAGATATTGTGTCCGTCGTCCGGGATAAGCTCATTAGGACAGAGCTTGCAAGTTATCGGGAAAACCGTGGAAATGGCCTAATAAGCCATGAGAATGTGTCGAACTGACCAACCAAATAACTTACCACGGCTAAGACCGTTGGCTAACGTTAACATTAGTGATATAACGTAACGCACGATATAATCTCGCTAACCGTCGACCGAAAACTGGACCTCCGGATGCACTGAGAGAAACAGAAAACAAGAAAATCATCACTAGCTAAAATATAGTGATCGTCCACGGTTAAGTCAGTTTGGCAGAACGGGGCATATGTCCAATAACAGACAAGAAAAACACACAGAGTATTTGTAGCTGTAGAAAAAGTATCCCCCGGATAGAACCCCGAGGTAAATGTCACATAAACACTAACCGCATTTCGGTATAAAACCTCCGGATAGTACCATGAGATAATTACCACTCGGACATAAAAGTGACAGTGTCACGGTGTTCAATCTCTGGATAGTACCGTGAGATATATGCTATAACTTAACTCAGATGCTTACGAAAATACAGCGTCTAGCCCCTGGATAATACAGCGAGGCAAATGACACTTATACATTACAGCTGAATGTAAGATAATGAAGAAAAACTCACCCACAGTCCATGATATATTAGAGTGAATGATCCTAGATCAGTAACAAAGGAAAAACCAACCGTAGTCCGAAGATGTCAAAAAACATATAGCAATGTGCGTGCAGCAGATCGCTCCCATTACATTGGGAAAACAGGTGACCGCTGCAAATTGCGCTTTAATGTTTGGCTGTCAACTGTATGGTATGAAAACCTTATATACCTGCTAGATGAACCCGTCTCATACAGCTGCCATTGCACAGCTCAAAGACACTTTGTAGAGTGCAATTTAACACAACTGCCTCTAGGAGTCGCCAATGGAAATAAAACAGACACACACAAAAAATGTGCGTACGCCAGCCATAAAGCTGGCGTGGAGCTGCTCACATTCCCACGTTCAGTTCATCGTTAGTAAATCCAAACGTGAGCGATTCTGAGCGTAAAACCTGGCTTACGCAAAGTTTGTGTGCGTATGCAATGTTGATACATGAGGCCCCTGTAGCGGATTATATACCTCAGCTCGCGTCACCATGTGACTTTGTTGGTATATTGCTCCTCGGCCTATCCAGCTGGCACTGCAATTATCCACTGTGTTAACACTGTCTCTGGCGGTCAGGAGGAATGAAACAGAACTACCTTCTGCCACGAAGTCAAGTTATTATTTCTTGCTCTTATAACTGGGCTCGATGACAAGACTTTTGGCAGGTAGGGTACATTACATTATACAGTACATTATACTATAAAACTTTTCAAACAATATTTACCTTGCTGGACCTTCATCTGACCACGGTGCAGGAGATAAAGAGCATCACTGGCCCTCGGAGAGATGTGCTTCACCACAGGGAAAATATTAAGGATGTCTTCCTCAGTGAATACAACATTCTGTCCAGAATCAAACTGATACTCTCTTAAAAGAATCTTAAAAAGAGAGAGATCCAGAGTGAGAGATGAACACAGACACTTCTAACAAAGTATTCAGTAAACATTAAACATCTTTTTTGCTCAAACTGGGGTTTATTAATATTAATTTTTATTTTGTCTGTGTACATTTTTTTACTTTTAAAGTTCCATCAATGGGCGAAATAGTGGCTTAGTGGCACTGTTGCTTCACAGCAAAAAGATCGCTGGCTTGAGCCTCCGCTGGGTCAGTTGGCATTTCTGTGTGGAGTTTGCATGTTCTCCACGTGTTTACGTTGGTTACCTCTGGGTGCCCCGGTTTCCCCCACAGTCCAAACACATGCAGTATAGGTGAATTGAATAAGCTAAATTGGCCGTAGTGTATGTATGTGAATGAGAAGTATGGGTGTTTCCCAGTACTGGATTGAAGCTGTAAGGGCATCTACTGTGTAAAGCATGTGCTGGACGTTGTTTATTCAGTTTTTGTGCAGGTTTAAATTTGAAATTTCTAAATTTAATTTCATTTATTAATGAAATGTCAGCAGTATACAGAATAATTTGCTAAAGATTTGTTTTGAATGGCCCGGTTGGGCATTAAAATTCAAATGTAGTAACTTTTTAGCCATATATTTTAAACAATGTGTCAAAACAAACTCTAGTTATATACATATATTTTTTCAGCATAACCTTTCTTAAAATAAGTTTTAAAAACTATAATAAACTAGATTTATGCACCACAGTCTGTTCAGGTCGGTATCCTCACCAGGTAGCTACAGACACAGAGAACTTTTAAACAAATGTTTATGAGCAGTTTCAAATAGTTTAAGACCCAAAACACCATATTTCAGTTAATTGAACAGTTTTTAAGTCTTTGTTTTTGAAATAAAATACATTTTAAGACCTTTAGATACTCCACTGACACCCTGTTTATTGTTCTACTGAAGAGTAAAAGGCAGCTACATCTTCAGTGGTCTGAGTCAGAAAACTACCAGCAAATTTCAATTTCACAATTGCGGTGTGAACTATGTCCTTAAATGATGCAGTCTGACATACCTGAATGCCAGTTTTGATGGCAGTCTCTCTGAGCAGGGTGATCCTCTGCAGTCTGCATTTGTTCACGGCCTCCTCCACACTAACACTGCCAGACGGAAATGAAATCAGAGCTTTTCAAACAACCTTTAAAAGATTGTAGACACAGAAATTTAAATTCTCCCATCATTCACTCGCCCTTCCAAACCTGTTTGAGTTTCATTTTTCTGTTAAACACAAAAGAAGATGATTTAAAGAAAGTTGGAAACCAGTAACCATTGACTTCTATAGTGTCAATGATTAGTGTCAACCATTGACGTCTATCTGTGTCAGTGGCTACTGGATTCCAACATTATTTCATTCGTTAATTTTCCTTCAGATTAGTCCCTTTGTTTATCAGGGGTTGCCACAGCAGAATGAACCGCCAACTATTCCACCATATGTTTTACACAGCGGATGCCCTTCTAGCTGCAATTCAGTACAGGGAAACATCCATAAACACTTATTCACACACACACACACTATGGCCAATTTAGTCAATTCAATTCACCTATAGCGCATGTCTTTTTTTTCTCTTTGAAAAGTGATGTTTGAGTAAATGATAAATGCATTTTCATTTTTTATTGAACTATCCCATTAACTTGACTACTTGAGTCATCCTAAACCCTGTGTAAATTTAACCCTATGTTATCTTTGTTCACAGAGTACAATGCTAAACCTAGGATTAACATCCAAATATGCATAATTTTGGTTCAAGTGGTCGGACAAATTCAGTATGTGACCAGTTTCCATAATTGTTCCCTCATATATTGTCACGATTAGCAGCGATCTTTCATAAGATTGCTGGATTTCACTCTCAATAACCATGGACTACAAATCCGCCATTTCTGGACTACATTTTTATACATGCACTCCAGTCACAGACACACATGCTTCCTCATCTAAACTGATTACATTCACACCACCTGAGGATTGTCAGAGACTGATTGCACACACTATTTAAGCCACACAGTTACCCATTCAGTTTGCTGAGTCTTGTTATCTGTCACAGTGACATTACAACGCATTTTCCTAGCCTTGTTTATTTAGTTATCCCTGTCTGCTGCCTGCCTTTTTACCTCTCGCCTGTTTACTGATTTTGATTCTGGACTGTCTCCATGTACCTGTTTGCACCTGTGTTGACCTTTGCTTGCCTGACAACGAATAAACCTGCATTGTGGATCTTACCTCAGTTGTATGCGTCACTTCCTGTCGTTACATATATATTGTATGTAGATTGCTATAATTTTCTTTCCTGAATGGACTTATTTTAGTCTATAAAAGTGAGTTCAATTTTGTGGTCAAAGTTTGCATTTCTGTCCCCATCTGAATCAACTGTTTAACAAGACTTGTGATTGGTTGTCGAATGCTAGCAATCCAATTTTTTGCAGCGATAAGGCCAGTTTATAGTTTTGAGTGCACATGCTAGGTCTCTAAAAGAGCGCAACTCTCAAAAAACTTAACTACATGTCACACTCGCCACCTCTACCAAGCTGAACAATCACATTTACATTTACATTTAGTCATTTAGCAGACGCTTTTATCCAAAGCGACTTACAAATGAGGACAAGGAAGCAATTTACACAACTAAGAGCAACAATAAATAAGTGCTATAGGCAAGTTTCAGGTCTGTAAAGTCTAAGAAGGGAAGTATTAGTAGTATTAGTGTTTTTTTTTTTGTTGTTGTTTTTTTTTGGGTACAGTTAGTGTGATATTCAAAGAGGCAATTGCAGATTAGGAAGTGAAGTGGAGACTAAATAGTTGAGTTTTTAGTCATTTCTTGAAAGTAGCGAGTGACTCTGCTGTTCTGATGCAGTTAGGGAGTTCATTCCACCAACTGGGCAGATTGAGCGTGAGCGTTCGCGAAAGTGATTTCTTCCCTCTTTGGGATGGAACCACGAGGCGACGTTCATTCACAGAACGCAAGTTTCTGGAGGGCACATAGATCTGCAGAAGTGAGCGCAGATAAGAAGGAGCAAGGCCAGAAGTCACTTTGTAGGCAAACATCAGAGCTTTGAATTTGATGCGAGCAGCAACTGGCAGCCAGTGCAAACGGACTAGCAGCGGAGTGACGTGTGCTCGTTTAGGTTCATTAAAGACCACTCGTGCTGCTGCATTCTGGAGCAGTTGAAGAGGCTTGATAGAGTTAGCTGGAAGCCCAGCTAGTAGAGATGTTGTGCTCACAGTGACATGTCTTAGTATCATTTTTAGAGGTGCATGTCAGGGTAAGTTTTGCAAAATTAGTCACTGAAACTATTATGTTAAGAAATGTGTTAAAAAATTCTCTCAGTTTAACAACGCTTGGTAAATATTTTAGAAAGAGTTTAAATTCAATAATTTTGACTTGAACTGTATATTGTGATAAGGCAATCGCTTGAAGTATAAATCTGGCTTCAAACCTGCAAAATCATAACCCAGTAAATAGTTTCTGCTTTAAATGTGTGAAACGTCCAGAGATAAAAGCGCTGTTTAAAATGACGGTAACCCATGGTTAAGCACAGTGTGAAAGCCCTGTTTAAGATCTCAGTGTGGTCTTTGAGTGTTGAGCGCAGCCCCTCACCAGCACAGACTGTAGTGGTAATACTCCAGAGCCTCAGTGCTGATGGCTCTCCACAAATCGCTGGGAGTGAGGGTGGACCAGATGGTCACCGCACCACCTTCAGACACTCGACTGCGTCTCCTGCGACTCCTGCGTCTGGAAGCTAACCTGTCGCTCTGCTGAATGACTCCGGCATCGGCGAAGGAGCTCAAGAAGCAGTTTAGGAAATGGCTGACAGAGGCGGACAGAGCAGATGGTTCCACTGCCTACACAGGGAAAGAGGATTAGGGATACAAGTTTTGGCAAGAGAATCCAAACATACATCATTATCCCACAGAGTATTATTAATATCATAATTTCTGAACACTTACCAAAAGATACGTCTTAAACAGATGTTTTGCACATCTGGTGATCAGCTCACAAAGTGCAATTCTCTGAAAGAGGTTCAGATAAATAAATAAATAAATAAATAAATAAATAAATATATATATATATATATATATATATATATATATATATATATATATATATATATATATATATATATATATATATATATATATATATTTTTAACACATTTCATAATTGTATAATGTAGGCAAAGCTGTTATGCATCATTAGCAGGCCTGGATTAAGAATTCAGAGGCCCCATGGCACAATGTCCTGTAGGGGCCCTTGTTTTGCCTTGCAGAATGATATATAATAAATATATAAAAATGTCTGTATATAATGTACTACCCACATATTTTTTTATATATTCAATACTTAATTTCAAATGTATAGCAACTATGTTGATATGTTATAAAAATTAATATTTCCTTAACATATTTGTGAACTGCATCAAATCATGTGCCATGCTTTTTACAAGTTACGTTACTAAGCCTGTTATGAGAAATGTTTATTTGGGATGGCATACATAATTTCCTCCAACAACTTGCGCTATTTGCAGTGTATATAAACACTCTAAAATTTTTTCTTCCTCTCACAAGGGCCCCAAGTGTGCATGAGCCCCGTTGCTTGTGCCCGGGCCCTGACAAGTAGTAACCATCATTTTTCAAAGTGTTTCTAATTTTAGATGAATTATTTGTTGAATTTGTTTAGGGATGGGCAAAAAATAAATAAATAAACAAAGCCTATTATTTCATTTGACTAAATGTAGCTTAAGGGACCGAAGATACTTTTTACAACATTTCAAAAAAGCCAAAGAGCTGTGTATGTATGTATGCATATATATGTATGTAGTGTTACGTGCCAGCACACATTGGTTATTTATGTTAGTATTATGTGTCTCATTATCTTTTTCTTTCTATCACCCCAGTTCACTTCCTTGTGTTTGTCTACTGCTGTTCCTGATTGGCTGGTTCACCTACATTTGAAACAACCAATCCTGACACTGCCTTATGCTAATTGGTTCCTGAGTAACAACCCGATCTCGGCCAATCAGACCACTCCAGCTCACTATATATTTTTTGTCTGCCAGTAGTTTGTAAGTCTTTGTTGGCTCAATTTGTTATTGGTTTTTGTGCTTAATTGACTGATTGATTGATTGATTGATTGATTGATTGATTGATCAAGTTCAAGTGATTTAGTGGAGCAGTGTGGGTTCCTGACTGCCATGCAGGGATAGTGGGTTTGAATCCAGGCTGGTACAGCTATTTTGAAATGCTTAATATGAGTTTGAAAAGCTTTGTTCTTGTATCGTTTTGTTTCAACATTGGTCTGACATCCGAATAAACCCTTTAAGAATGAATATGTCTTGTTTTGGTCATAAAACAGGATTGTTGCTAAATCAGACAAGGTTGTGGTTGGAAGTAAACAAGAATTATTTATATTGTTAATTAAATTTCCCATTTATTGTATTTTATTAATGTCTACCCAAACCCTACACCCAACCATCACAGCACTGTAAAAATATTAATTATTGTTTTACAGTGTTACAAAAATGATGCTTAATTGATGGCGTAACATTAACTGTATCCTATCTAGACTACACCATAAAAAGTAACATAATTAAAATACATAAAACCATGATTTTTAAATATTTGTACAAGTTGGGATTCAAACCCAAAAGCCATTTAAAGCAAAGTAACAACGTGCACTCGCACGGTCCACTAGGTTAAATGCAACAGAGGTACTTTCTGACCCTGTCAATCAAATGCAGATTGGCAAGGTCTCGAAACGCTTCTGAACTGATCGATGCTTTGAATCGCTTTAGTCACGTGACCAGGTGTTTCGAAACACTTTAGTCACGCAACCTTGGTGTTACGGATCATGCTTCGGTGCAGTGTTTCAAAACACTTGCGCTTCTGGATCTCGACCCTGTGTCGAAACGTCAGTTTCACCTCAGCCATCCCTAATTGATTGATTGATTGATTTGGTGTTTAGATCCGCATTTTGTTCAGTTTTGTTGTGATATATTGTCTGTCTTCACCTTTATGTACACCGTGTTGTCATTTTGGTTTAGTCACTGTCTGTTCTTCCCTGTGTGTAATCATTCATTCCCCTTCCTCATGTTTCCCTACAGAGGTTTGCTAGACAGACTGGTAGGTAAGTATGTCACGTGATATACAATTCAACACACAGGCGTTCAACTGACTAGAGATACACCAGGGAAGAGGGAGAGCGCCATCCTGTGTATTTTTGGTTTAAGTGGCTAGTTATTGTAGTTTAGGTAAAACGTCTTTGGACGTTGAAGACTTATTTTTCACATTTGTTTATTAGACTAGACTACAGGGGATTTGATATTAGTAAAACTGTTTGGTGTTGATTGTTTCTTTGCTTTAGCGCCACCCATCTTCCTAATTTATGTTTTGGTTGTTGATTGTAAATAGCTCACTCACTGCTTCACTATTCACCGCCTGTCATAAGTCACTTTATTTGTACAGCAATTTTTGTTTGTGGTTGTTACTTTGACTACAATTCTCTTTGAGTGTTCGTTTGACCCTTGGTCATGTGTGCAACTCTACTCCCTAAGATTGCCCAGGGATTATAACATTTTTGGGGGCTCCCAAAAATGTTACAACCCCTGGGCAATCTAGAGAAGTGGGGTTGCACACTTGCACACCGGGACCAAGTTGTTACTCAGGAACCAATCAGCATATGCTGTGTTCACACCAGACGCGGAACGCGCGGATAAATTGCGCTATTCGCGAGTAAATAGCCGTGTAAACATTTGAGTTTACTCGCTTCATTCGCGCATCAAACCCTGCTTCATTCGCGTGTCAAATTCACTTCAGAACAGATGCGGATTCGCGTGATGGGCAGGGCTTCTGTCTGCCCGAAGACTCTAGCTTCATAGCTAAATGGCTAAAATGGATTTTATGAAAAAAAATAACTGTGTTTATGTGCTTTATGATACGTTTAGGGTCGTGTCTGAGTCCACTACATCCTTTCAGAGGTGCATCCAGCTCTGTGAGCTCATAAACTCCGCCAGAAACTTAACCTGGATGATGGAGGCTTTCAGCGGTGCTTCTGACTGAGCCAAGCCGAGTTTGATGAACTGTTGTCGGTGATGGCTGGAGGATTTCCCTCGGAACACCGACAACAGTTTCTACGTCACAATCACGCCCCCACAAGAGCAAGCTTCTGATTGGTTAACTTGGCGCGAATGTACGGTGAAGTTCAGATTTTCGAACTCAAGAGATTCACGCGAAACGCTCGTTAAGCGCGTCAAACGCGCAAACCGCTCAATTCGCCCCGCGCCATTCGCCCAATTTGCATCATTCACGCCACCCCATTCACGCGTATCGCGCCGCAGGATGTCTATTCGCGTGTTTGCATTGACTTAACATGTAAATCACTCGCGCTTGACGCCCGTTCCGCGTCTGGTGTGAACGCAGCATAGGCAGTGTCAGGATAGGTTGTACCAACTGGAGGTGAACCATCCAATTAGGAACAGCAGTAAGCAAAAACCAGGAAGTGAACTGGGGTGATAGAAAGAAAAATAATGATATACACATAATGAGACACATACATAAATACATAAATAAATATAATACGTGCTGGCACGTAACAGTAGTGTGTGACTGTGTACAGGTATAGCTGCACTGCAAAACCCAACACTGCAATTAATTACATAAAATGGGTTTAACCACAGGTGCCAGTTGTTTTACATAAACTGACAGTCCAAAATCAAATTAAGTTCTATTAACTTTGGAGAGTAAATGAGTTTGTTTACTCAAATGTTTTTTCTTAACAGTAATCTTAACATATGAGGTTTTACAGTGTGACTTCAGGCTTAAAAAAAAGCACACACTTACATAGACATGATCGAGTCTTTCTTTCAGTGGGATCTCCTCAATGTACTCCAGCACGGTGCCCAGATAGCGGATGTTGATGCCATGCTGATGCAGAGCCTCTGTCAGCGTCACACCATCTGTGGGCATCGATGTGTGCTCAAGACAATTCTTCATCTACAAACACACACAGTCAAAGATGTGATTCTGCACAACAGGCATCAGGAGATCATCATCTGTCACATTTCTGAAATCCCCATACTTACAAATGCAGGGATCTGATAGGAAATGAGGAAACTCGCTGCATCCTTTAACTGCTGTTTCTGTTTCTGGATTTCTTCAGTACTTTCCTTGGGGAAACGTACACCTGTTAAGACAAGACACTGTTGGTGAATAAGGTGAAAAGTACTGACCACAATTCAAAGTTTGTTAGAATATGCAAATCAGGCATTTTTTATGAACCATGCGTTAATTTGCATACATTTCTAACACTAGTCATTTTTAAAATTTATTTAAATTACTGATTTATTTATAATTGGTTGGTTTATTTATTTAATTCATTTATCTGACATATTAGAATAAAAACGTTTTAAAGATGGGATTTGGGGTCAATTTCTTAATTTATTTACACAGCAATCCAGTGACCCCTCTGAGGTTTAAGCTATACACCCTCACTAGTTTTGATTGTATGTTTTGTGACTTTGATGTGTGTGTTTTTTTTCTTTGTGTTTATTTTGTATCTTTTCTTTGTTGTTTTCTTTTATATTGTCTTTTGTTTGTCTAAAGTACGAGCCAATATTTGTTAAGCCCCCTTTTGATTTTTTTTTCTTTTTTTTAAATTTCCCAAATTATGTTTAACAGAGCAAGGAAATTTTCACAGTATGTCTGATAAAATTTTTTCTTCTGGAGGAAGTCTTATTTGTTTTATTTCGGCTAGAATAAAATCAGTTTTACATTTTTAAAAACCAATTTTGGGACAAAATTATTGGCCATTTTAAGCTAATTTTTTTTCGATAGTCTACAGAACCAACCATAGTTATAGAATAACTTGTCTAATTACCGTAACCTTCCTAGTTCATCCTATTACCCTAGTTAAGCCTTTAAATGTCACTTTAAGCTGTATAGAAGTGTCTTGAAAAATATCTAGTAAAATATTATTTACTGTCATCATGGCAACGATAAAATAAATCAGTTATTAGAAATGGGTTTCTAAAACTATTATGCGTAGAAATGTGCTGAAACAATATTCCCTCCATTAAACAGAAATTTTGGAAAAAAATAAACAGGGGCGCTAATAAGTCAGGGGGGCTAATAATTCTGACTTCCACTGTAAATATATATATATATATATATATATATATATATATATATATATATATATATATATATATATATATATATATATATGCTTAAAATAAAATGATAAAAAAAGATGGGATTTGGGCAATCTATTTTGACCACAAAATACAGGCAAAAAAAATTTATCTGTAGAATAAATTGTACATTTTTAGACATGTCTCTCTACAAAGACCTTCAGAATATAGATAGGAATAAAACTGAAGGCTGGTGTATGAAAACGCTGCTGAAGTTTAGATTAATGATTCAGTACAGGACCAAAAAGTTTTTGAGAAAACAGCCTTTAAAAATGGCTTGTAACTAAAATCCAGAGGCCTTAGATTTCTTTATTAAATTAGGCATCAAACACACAATCAAAAAAAAAAAACAGATGCATTAAAAATAATGACTCATAAAAACAAACACTTACGTAATCCTTCTATTTGTGACCCTTGATTACAAAACCAGTGTTTATAAATTTATTATAAATAATTGTTTAGAGATTTAGGCCAGGCAGCAAGGTGGTGCAGTGGGTAGCACAATCACCTCACAGCAAGAAGGTTGCTGGTTCAAGCCGGCTGGGTCAGTTGGCATTTCTGTGTGGAGTTTGCATCTTCGTGTTCTTGTGGGTTTCCTCTGGGTGATCCGGTTTCCCCCACAATTTCAAAGACATGCGGTACAGGTGAAGTGGTTAAGCTAAATTGTCCGTAGTGTATGTGTTTGTGTGTGTGTGAATGAGTGTGTGTGGATGTTTCCTAGTGATGGGTTGCAGCTGTAAGGGCATTCGCTGCGTAACACATATGCTGGATAAGTTGGCGGTTCATTACGCTGTGGCTACCCCAGATTAATAAAGGGACTAAGCTGAAAAGAAAATAAATGAATGAAATTTAGGCCAAGACACAACTATTTGGAAAATCTGGAATCTGATGCAGTGGTCTGCATTCCTGTGGCTGTACCGCGGGAGCCGTGGGACCTGACCGGATTTCTTGTGGAGCGGGAAAAAATTTCTGAATAAAGCACGGGCGGTCTGACAATATCTCTCCCGACTCCCGAGCAAGCACGCGTATGTATGTGTGAATGAGAGAGTGTGATGCTGTGTTTCGCTTGTTTGTTGCTGTCTATGTGTGTGTATGCGTGTGAATGAGAGAGAGAGTTTGTTGCTGTCTATGTGTGTGTGTATGTGTGTGAATGAGAGAGAGTGTGATGCTGTCTGTGTCACTTGGTGCTGTGTGTCTATGTGTGTGTGTTTATACAGACAGCTTGTTGTAGGCTGTCTGGACTCTGTATAGCTGGGTGGTTTTTGGCTTTGTTCAGATTCCCCCCACCACTACTATTAGCGGGAACGGGTACGGCATTTAGAAAACGGGGCGGGTCGGGCAGCGGGACAACAAATGCTGAATATAATCGGGAGTGGTCAGGTTCGGACTAAAACCTGGCGGGAGCGGGATTTAAAATTTAGTCCTGCGCAGATCTCTACCTCACAGCAAGAAGGTCGCTGGTTGAGTCCCAGCTGGGCCAGTTGGCATTTCTGTGTGGAGTTTGCATGTTCTTCCCGTGTTAGTGTGAATTTCCTCCGGGTGCTCCGGTTTCCCCCACAAGTCCAAACACATGCTCTATAGGTGAATTAAAAAAACTATTTTGGACATGTAAATAAAGGGAATATGCCGAAGGAAAATAAATGAATAAATGAATAAATGAACATAATACTGGTTTTGTGGTCCATGGTCACATTTAAAGGGTCAAGAAACACCAAAACACATTTTTTGAGCTGTTGACAGTCATATGTGTGTCCCACACTGCTAAAAACACTATTAGGACACATATATTTCACTAAAAAGTGTAAATTGGTTGTTTTTGCATTATTTCAATCAAATTCGTACTTCCGGTTTGAAACTAATTTTTGAAGCTGCGTCACGGTCATGACATAATAGCGTGTAATCCAGCGTGCAGACTGGACGTCTGTGCCAGAGTGTGTCTTATTACATCTTACAGTGTGATGCATCAATGCATGAGTAAGGCTTGGTTCAAACAAATCTATTGTGCAACTTCATTAATATTCATTACTGTCACAGTGTTTAGACGACAGAGACGCCATGTTGTGTTGGCAAAACAAGCGTGAAGTGTTGCTTTTATAGTTTGCTGCAGTTAAGTTTTGTTTTCATTTTCTCTCTGTGAGAGCGCAGCTGGAGTCATGTGTGGATTAACAGTGTACGCGACGCTCGACAACAATAACTTACGTGTCTAAGGAGGATTATTGTTTACCTGAAAGCTGTTCTCATCTGCAAATGCTGAGATCTGGATTCGCTTGTAGTCTCCTCTTAATAAAGACGCGGCTCTAGTTGCTGGTGATTGTCCTGTCTCTACAGATTTGGTTAGTGAGCGACCAGTGCTCTTTGTGTATTCAGTTTGTTCGTATCAAACAAACTATTGCATCGAGTGTAAACATGTTAGCACCACAACCAAACTTTAACTTCGTGTAGGATTTTCACCGCATTTTGTGACTTTCTGACGCTACCTTCCGTGTGCATATAAGGTTCCGGGAAATGCTGAGTTTTTTTCTCTCTCATTTGCCGTGCCGTATTAAACATTGCATGAAAAATACACGCCTAGAGCAGTTCCTCGAATAAAATATCTCGTTTGTAAATGAAAGAGCCAAACTGCAGTTAAAGTCCACCATTTAATAATTTGGCAAATAATTCGACTACAGATGTCCATGTAAACACCATCACTTTCTCCCCTTTGTTTGTGTGTGTGTGTGTGTGTGTGTGTGTGTGTGTGTGTTTTGACTCTGAAAGTCAGCGCGCCCAAATAGACACTCCCACACCATGCCTCTTTTCTTTCTCCAACACTCCCCCCTAAACAGAGCTGGACACGCCCACTTTTCTGACTTTTTCCAAAGTAGAGGTGTGAAAACACCCTGCTGAAACGAGGGGGTTTCATGGCCCTTTAACCATGTACATATTTATAATAAGAATTGAGAAATCTCTTAACAACACACCTGGACAGAAGACGTTGGGGTTGAATTGGAGGTCAAAAGTATTCCTGAGGGAGGAGAAGATTTGCTTTATTGAAGAGCTCTGCTGGATGTTGGTAATTTGGTGCGGCTGCTTTGGCTTCTGCTCTGGGATTCTGACAGTATTTAAGGGAAGCTGTGGTGCAGTGGATAGGTCGCTCTTGATCACAGATGTGCCATCAGATTGGGAAATTCTTCTGTCATCATCAGAACTTTGGGAGACGGTCTTCATAAACATCTGGTATCTGGAGTCACATAACAAGAGTCTTGGTCACACTGTATGTTGTGTCTCATTAGATCGCTGTGATAAAAGAAAGTTTTACCAGAGATTAGGTTTACTAAGGCTAGCATTTCATTTATTTGATCAAAAACGCAACCAAAACATTATGATGGTTTACATTTATAATAATAACTGATTTCTATGTAAATATATTTTTATTAAATTAATTAAACATAATTTATTTTAAATTAATAAATAAATGTCAGAAGAAGGAGCTGGGCTAAAAGGCAAAGCTCTCGATATACCGGTCAATCTATGTTCCTACTCTACTCATGGCCAAAATGAGTTTCCTTCACAGGGTGACAAGGGCGCACCCTTATGGATAGGGTGAGAAGCTCTGTCACTCGGGAGGAGCTCGGAGTAGAGCCGCTGCTCCTCCACATCGATAGAATCACCTGAGGTGGCTCGGGCATCTGTTATAGGGTGCTTTCACACTTGCCTTATTTAGTTCGATTGAATCGCACTAGAGTTCGTTTTCCCTTTTGGTATGGTTCGTTTGGGCAGGTAAGAGTGCAGCAATTGTACTTGAGTGCGCACCTAAAGCAGACCAAATAAGCGTACCGAGACCTGCTTGAAGAGTTGGTCTTGGTACGCTTTCAACGAACCCTGGAGCGGTTCGTTTGTGGTGAGAATATGATCCGTACTAAAACAGGTCCAACCGCAAAAAGTACTGCGCCTTTTGGACTAATTCAGCTGCCGTAGGACGATGGGCTGTGCATTATGGGATATGGAGGAAAAATATTTGTTGACAGCAATTACCAACAGAGAGAGAGGAGCGGAAAACATTACCTGATGGATCGTTGGTAATATTTCCGCAAGATGACCATGTCGCAATTCAGCTAAATTAATTCAGGCCTCCTCCTGAAGTGACGAGTGATGCATTAAAACACTTTCCAGCGTTTTCCAGCCGCGCTTCATTCCCAGAATGTATAGTTTGTCTAAAGCAGGGATACAATCAGCAGCGCAGTCGTCCCTCCATAGTAAAAAGCAACATTTTGCGTCTGCCGATTTTGTTTACCTGCGGGAGTTCATTGGCATTTTCCCGCACGCGAATTCTGACCAATCAATAAGCAGTTTAGGATATATGTTCAATAACATCTGGCCAATGAGAGATGTGGATTTTGTCAGATGACTGACAAAAATGATATATATATATATATTTAAATATATATATGTGCTTCATTTGATTTTAAATGATTCATCTGTATATTAATCACAGCACAAGTGAATATATTTACCTGTGCTCCACAAAGGCGTCAAGGAGCTCCTGTCTCAGACAAACCAGCCGATGAGGATGAAGCCTTGGGAAGCCCAGTTGCTGACACACAGGATTTAAATGCTCTCCTTCAACATGCAGGAAGTTAAGGTCGGGTGGGAAAGTGAAAAGTAGATCCAGGATGTAGTGCCGACCATCATTACCCACAATGCCCTTGTGCTCCACCGAGGAGCATAACTCTACTGTAGTGTCGTCCTTGTTCAGGACGCGGTGACGTTGCACCCTCAGCTTCTTACTGGGTTTGTCAAGCAGCTCCAGATACCTGCACACAGACAGAAATATATATGATATAATTCCAGGAGCATTTACTATACAGAGTCATTATTGTCTTCATTTTTTTAAAGGCTATGTTTGCAATTATATCAATCACTTGATGCAATTATCATAGATCAAAGATTTTACAGGCAGGAGGAATATTACCATGTCTTCAAAAAAAGTGTGCATGTATTCACAGTGGGGCAAAAAAGTATTTAGGCAGCCACCTTATTGTGCAAGTTCTCCCACTTAAAAAGATGAGAGAGGCCTGTAATATTCATTATAGCTATACCTTAACTATGAGAGACAAAATGAGAAACAAAATCCAAAAAAAAAAATGACATTGTAGGATTTTTAATTAATTAATTGGTAAATTCTTCTGCAAAAGTATTTGATCACCTACAAACAAGCAAGACTTCTGTCTCTCACAGACCTGTACCTTCTTCTTTAAGAGGCTTCTCAGTCCTCCAACATTATCTGTATTAATGGCTGTTTTAACCAGTATTAATCTGTTCGAACTCGTTATCAGTATAAATGATACCTGTCCACATTCGATTGAATAAATTTGCTTGATGTAGGATGTCGTGGGCATTTGTAGATATTCATTCATTCATTCATTATCTTTTCCGCTTAGTTCCATTATTAATCTGGGGTGGCCACAGCGGATTGAACCGGCCTCATATCCAGCACGTTTTTACGCAGCGGATGCCCTTCCAGCCGCAACCCATCTCTGAGAAACATCCACACACACTTATTCACACTCATACACTACAGCCAATTTAGCCTACCCAATTCACCTGTACCGCATGTCTTTGGGGAAACCCACACAAATGCAGGGAGAACAACCCAGCCGAGGCTCGAACCAGCGACCTTTTTGCTGTGAGGTGACAGCACTACCTACTGCGCCATTGTGTCGCCCATTTGTAGATAGCAAATGGGAATCGGCACGAAAGATTTAGATTTTTTGTCATGTAGCGTATCAAAGTGCTTGACAGCCGAAGCAACGTCAACACAAACAGTCTCTCATGTTTAGTTTTTCCCCTTCGTCCATGATGGGTTCTGTTAAATAAGTGTCATTAACCAGTGGGAGTACAGAATCTCTTCTATACGCAGCTTTTAAAATGGCGAAACAAAAGAGAGAAGACTGTGCTCTACGTTGGACATGAAACTAAAGAAAGCCTTGTGGAGTTATGGCAATAGTATGCTTGTCTAAATGATGTGTCACAGAGAGACTACCATGACAGAGCAGAAGTGAAGTTTATTCATAAACTAATTTCGAGAAGATCACGTGCTTATGATTTATCACGGCCGGTCTCGAATTTGCTAATCAGTATCTTCTAGGGATGTAACGGTATCAGAATTTCACGGTACGGTAATACCTCGGTATGAATGTCACGGTATGGTATTTATTGAATCATTTACAGGAAAAAAACAAAACTTATGAAAATACTTCAAAAAAGTGCCAAAAGTGTCAATGACATACAAATTAGCCATCTATCTGTAAGCTTTGAAACAGGAACTTCAATTTTAATAACAAAAAAATATTAAACCATGTAAAAAAATTAAGTTTCAATTTAGTAGTGTTGAAAACTCATCACATTCAACATTTAATCACTCACTCACTTAGATAGAGATGGGTTTAAAGGAAAATTATCATATAAATATAATCTGGTATCTCTGGGTATTTACAATGTCCCCTGCAACAGAAAAAAACCCTCTCATTTGGGACTGAGGTTTCTGGGACAAGAGAGATATGACTTGGCCCAGGTTGACAGCAGTGGGTAACGTTGTGCATTGTCTTTCCACCACTTGAGAGGACAAACCATGAGTGAGATAGAGGTCTCATGTCTGCATCAATCTGAACAGTGTGCTGTGTTTCTGCAATCCCCATGACTGATTATTAGTCGTATTCCCCAACTTGCAGGCACGTGCACACACAGTGCTCAACCTGTGCAGTGCACATGCCCTTTTTAGTCTTGGATAGAAAGTTCCCTTCCAAAATGATCAAAAGTGCCCCCGCGACGCGACATACCCTCCGTCCCCGCTTTACAGTACGCGCGCGACAACACAGCTGATAAGAACTCGCGCGACAACACCACTATTCAGTACGCGCGCAGCGACAACACCCAGCTCTTTTTGATCCCCGCTTCTAGCAGCACACTCCATTTCCGCATTACTGGATCTGTAGCGACAACAGACCGCAAGGGATTATGGCCAAGCCTGGGCTGATGGGAATTGTAGTTTCCAGTACCTCCCGTTCGCTTCATTCGCCTAAGCAAATTTTCTCAGAAGACCTATAGTTTTACCGAGTCATGCGACTACGGTAATATCGAAAAAAAATAATATTGCGGTATGACGGTATTTACAATACAATTACATCCCTAGTATCTTCCAATCATTCGAGCCCAAGCTACTATAAATAACCACAGTTTTCAGTTCACTTTATCTTCGATTGGAAGAAACCCCCCTACTCCCCTTTTTCTCCTCCTTTACCTCTGACTGGGCGACACGGCGGCCCAGTGGTTAGGACTGCGAGCCCCACAGCAAGAACAGGACCGGTGGGTGTTTCTGTGAGGAGTTTGTATGTTCTCCCTGTGTCCGCGTGGGTTTTCCCCGGGTGCTCCGGTTTCCTCCCACCATCCAAAGACATTCAACATACATTACAACCAAGCATTTGTCTAACCCTCGTGTTCCCTTAGCTACCGCAGCAGGGGAGTTCTGAGATCCACCGAGCTCAGGCTCCCCTCTCGCTCTGCCAAACGGGAGGAAGCCCCGGACTCGAGGAGTCCTTGAGCTCGGAGCTCTCTCCCGGGACAGCATGCCAAACAAGCTTTTATAAATCATCAGCTAAGTGTGAACTCTTGAAACATATCTGGTGTAAACTTCTTTGCATTGTAGATTTCATGCAGTGATTGACTGGGAAGCATCGTGTCTGTCTGGCAAACAGTATATGGCACCATCTCAGGATTATTTCAAGACAAAATCCCATAATTTTACAGAGTGACTGTCATAAGCAAAAATAAAATTGTGTAGTCTAAACGGGACGTTACCTGTCATCAGACACGACTGTCTTGCCGAAGTCAATGGAGCCGTAGACGACACTTTGTTCTTGGTCCCGCTCCAGGATTCCTGGCATGATAGTTTTGGCAGTAACGCGATACCCTCGGTAATCAATTACTGCAGTACCGATCAGATAGAGATCTTCCTGATCCATGACCCAATACGCCTTCACACCGTTCAGGTCAAGGACAGGAGCTGCGTGGGCTGCAGAGTCTCCTCCCAACTCTCTGTACTGGTCCCGCACATCGAAGCCCAGACCGAAGAAAATGTTGTTCCAGACGAACATCTGCTGTCGTGGTTCTTCACTGGGGTTGATGGGCATCACGTTTCCGTCCACCACTGCCATCGCTCCTCGAGTGGCCGCGCTCACAAAATCACTGTTAACCTGAGGAAGGTGGTGAAAGGTGTTACTCATCTAGTTTTCAGATAAGTTTCTCATTTAAACTAAATAGTCTTGATGTTACAATTTAGGCTTTTCACAACTTAAAGGTTTGTTTTTTGTCATACTGTAAATATTTACTGTAATAATATTATGTTTTAATGATGTGAATATTATTTATATTTAATATTTGTAATAATTGTAATAATATAAATGTTTACATATAAAGTTTTTAAAGCCAAAATATCACTGTTTTTATTTATACAAGACATTCGTAACGCGAGTCGAGAGTTTTTATACATACAAGACATTCGTAATGCGAGTCGGGGTACAATGGGTACAATTAGAGTCCAAATGCAGTTTATCAATAGCTTAGTCAGGCAGGCAACGGTTAAACAGAAGCAAACAGTAACATGAGGGTAATCCTACAGCATAGTCAGCAGGTGACTGGTCGGGACAGGCACAAAACAACACAAAACAATGAACAAAGCAAAGATAAAAAAAAACAGTACGATGGGCGCAATAGCCTAGTGGTTAGCGCGTCGACATATAGTGCAGTAGCACGTCAGGGTGTCCTGAGATTGAATCCCGGCTCGAGAACATTTCCCTACCCCCTTTCTCTCTCTCCAAATTCGCTTCCTCACTAAATACTGTCCTATCTAATAAAAGCAAAAAGGCCAAAAATAAATCTTAAGAAAAAATAAAAAAAACACAGAAGGACAAGGCAAGAAAAACGCTAGAGATGTTATAGGGGAACAAGACTCAACACTGTGTGGGTGAATGTGAGGTGTATTTTTATTTTTTTAAATAAATCAGAACTTTTGATTGAAATGACTGAATAAATTATTAGGATATTAAAATTAATGTCATAAAGGAGAGAGCCATGAGAACAGTGCAGGGCCTGTAATGCTATGCACCACCGGTCTTCCCATGGGTTCGTCCATGGTATGAGTTGGAAAGCTTATTTTGTTCATTTTAAACTTCTCAAATGAGTACCAAACAAACTTTGCTTAAACATTTTGACATGTATTTTTAGGTTTTCACAATTAGCAGATGCTTTTATCCAAAGTGCCACACACATTACTTATTTATCTGTAGAAATACTTTTTTTTTTTGTAAATTAAACATGTCAAGAGTTTAAGGATACCTTGAAAATGGCTCGATCCCTTATCAGGCGGTCTGTTACGTTTTTTCTTGGAAGCTCCCTTGTGGTCTGAAGTTCTTCGTTCCAGTCCCGGGCCTTTGTTTAACACAGAAAAATAAGTAAAGTCCTGCTTGTGTAACTGGCTGCTGTTCAGACATTCAACATGTTTACCTGAACAGGCAGGTGTTCTTCGTAACCCAGGCGGAAAGAGCTGACATCCTCCGCTCGGACACAGTCCAGTGTATGATCCAGAGCTGGAGCGGTCCAGCTGAACACCTGGAACGGTGTCGCAATCCTTTCAAAGGGGTGAGTAGACCCTCTAAAGAGAACACAAACACAACTTACTGCAGATTCTACATTACATTTTAATATAAAACATAAATGCCCAATCACTCAATCCATCAATGAATGAATCCATGAATCAATCACAGCTTAGTTTAGCTAAGTGAGATCTGCTTCGTGAAGCAGCCGAGAGCGGTGGTTGAGGCATGTTGCCGACAGCCACGAGGGAACGGTGGGCGGGCGGGAAGGACTAGCCTTAAAGGCCCAGTACAAAAAAAAACAGCAACCAGGTTTTACCATAGACTGTAAAATATATGGATGTAGTATCCGTGACGTCACCCATAGGTTTCTAAAGAGCGCAAAAGAAGCCACAAGTAGGCGCGGCCAACCGTCGCCATTTTGTTCGCGTGTCATCACACCCACGGCGGGATACCAAACAAGGGCAAAGAGGCGGAGAGTGAGCGGAGCTACAGATGCATGCTGCATTTTGATTGGACCTGGTTCAGACACCTGGTTTACTTTGGGAGAACGCTTAATACTTTATCACCTGTGACTCGTTTATGTTCTGACCACTTGTGCTTGGTTGTATACTATATCAATAAAGTGTTTAGACTTTTAAAAACACTGCTGTAGTACATTGGGCCACTAAACATTGTTCTTATGACGTTTTTCAACAGGAGGAAAACGCGAATTACTTCCAAACACTTCAGATATAGTCTGTGTTAGTTAATGTAAGACTATTGATGAACTTCAGCATAACACTGTATGACAACGCTTCAGATGTCTGTTCTAGAGCCCACATCTAATCAATCTGACAGATTCTGGAGTGCATTACAGCTCTAAATATAAATATAAACGATAAATGATCTTAAATAAAACAAATACATGTATAGAGATGGTATATAAGTATATAACTTTACTTACATGGGAAACGGAGGCCACGTGAATGGTTTGTGAGCACCATTAAGTGCACTCAGCATGCCATGCCATCTAATAATTGTAGGAAACAAGTCCAAAAGGCAGTTGACTGTGTAAAGCCACATAAAACAACACAGAAATACGATAAATATGCCGAGTTCAGTGGCTAACCTGCCGGATTCAGCTGAGGTGACGTGACGGCGACCAACGAGACCTAGCTGTCAATCAAGTGACCACGCCCTTAATTATGCAAACTTAATATAACTTAATATAAAGGAAACGGTTGAGTTATAAAAAAATTCACCCCCCCTCACAGTCGTCATGAAGGGTAATATTAGCTGTATTAACCAAAATCTTTTTTTTTACCAGGCTGTAAACACCTTTTTTTCTGCTGTAAAGTTGGCCATTTTAACAGTGGGCTCAATTGAAATTTGCTCTGTTTTGAAGCCAGGAGCGGCCAGGACTAGCGGAATTTCAGATGAATTGCAGTTTTAGTTACTTACGTATTGGCTTCCTGAGGGAGAGCGGGAGGTTGCCGCTTGTGTTTTATCAGCTATAATACAGACACTTCAGACAGCTATAATAAATACTCTTATGGGTGTTTTGAGCTGAAACTTTACAGACAAATTCTGGGGACACAAAAGCATTATCTTAGATCTGGAAAAAGGGGTAACCTAGGTGCCCTTTATTTCAATTGCAAAAAAAACCAAAACATTTATTGAACAAAAAACCTCTTCATATATCACCTTTTTAAAATATAAGACTGTTAAGAGATCATTGCAGTTTCACTGGCCACGCAATAGATTTAAACACAATGAAGAGATATAGTACTATTTTCCAACTCATTATCGCAATACACAATGTGTGAAATATTTGACATCAAAAAATGTATTTTAAAATTAGCATCTACTAACATTAGGAAAACAGAAAGTACTGTACAATGTATATGACTTGCGGCTCAACAAAACATGTATTACTTTTAAACAAACAAACAGTTACTTCGATTTTTAAAAAATTATTATTACTGTAAGTTGGAACATTCATTCATTCATTTTCTTTTCGGCTTAGACCCTTTATTAATCCGGGGTCGTCACTGCGGAATGAACCGCCAACTTATCTAGCACATTTTTACGCAGCAGATGCCCTTCCAGCTGCAACCCATCTCAGGGAAGTGTGAACATGAAGAATGAAAAACATGCAACTAATAATGTAGTATTATAATTTTAAACCTCCAGTTATTTTTAATCAGTTCAGTAACTTACATCCACCCATTTTAAAATCATAAAGTCTTGTTGAAAAACTCATACTTTACCACAATTTCTTTGCATTGATTTAACTTAGTACTGAAATACCTCTTTTTCAGCAAGGCAACGAAATTCTTCTTGAAGACTGGGCTGATCTGAGTCAGGAGATCCAGCAGAGCGTGACTAAGGAAACTTGGATCGGCTGGTTTTGGATTAAAGCTGTATGTTGTAGATCTGTGTGAGTCAGGTTTAAAATGTGAGAAGAAGGCACGTATTAGCAGAGCTCCGGACCATTCTTAATAATATAAGTTTAAATATTGCCGTTTAACTAATCTAAAATGCTTTTAAAAATACATTTCTATACATTCGAGTTCAACATGGAGGACAACTGTACTTCATAACCAGGGCCAGACGGAATCTGCCGTCGTTTTTTGCTATTTCTGCGGAGAATTTTGGTAAAAATCTGCGGATTTCTGCGGAATTATTTTGGGAGTATCCAGCGGAGTATCATAACTAAAACCTTAATATATTAAATAAAAAGTTAGAAATTACTGAATAAAAACTGAATAAATTCAGATTTACACATTTTACTCAAGTAAACAAACAGAACTGATAATGGGCTAAAAATCTGCAGAAATTTGCAGAATTATTTTGGGAGTATCCAGTGAGTATCATAACTAAAACCTTAATTTATTAAATAAAAAGTTATAAATTACTGAATAAAAACTGAATAAATTCAGATTTAAACATTTTACTCAAGTAAATAAACAGAACTAATAATGGGCTAAAAATCTGCAGAAATCTGCGAAATTCTTCGGAAAATCTGCAAAATTCTGCGCGCGCAGATTCCGTGTGGGCCTATTCATAACTCACTGATTGATGAAGAAGCCACGGGTGGATGCTGTTATACTGAAGTGTCTGTCCTCCATAGTGACCACGTTCAGATACATCAGGTCTCCGTGCATCTTTCTGTTTCCAGGCGGAGGATTCCAGCTACTCGAGGCCAAAACCTTCAAGCACTCTGACGACTGTTTAAAACATGAACAAGTACAGTTGAAGTCAGATTTATTAGCCCTCCTGAATTATTATCCCCCTCTATATATTTTTTCCCAATTTCTATTTAACTGAAAGACTTTTGTTCTGTAGACAATCAAAAAATATAGCTTAATAATACTGACCTTAAAATTTTTAAAATATTTTTAAAAATGCTTTTATTCTAGCGGAAATAAATCAAATAAGACTTTCTCCAGAAGAAAAAATATAGGAAATACTGTGAACATTTTTTTCTCTGTTAAACATCAATTGGAAAATATTTAAAAAGGAAAAATTATCACAGGAGCTAATCATTACGGGCCCTATCATACACCCGGCGCAGTGTGGCGCAAGGCGTGGCGCAGTAGTCTTTTGGTAGTTTCAGCTTGGCGCAAGAGTCGTTTTGAGGCGTTGCGCTACGCTGTTTAAATAGCAAATGCATTAGCGCTCATTTGTGCGCCCATAGGCAATCTGGTCTAAAAAGGAAGGCGTTCTGAGGTGGACCGCTGGTGCGTTGCTATTTTGAGAATCTATAATAGATTTTTCATTAGACCAAAACTAACCCGGTCTAAACTCTGGCGCAGAGTTGCGCCTTGCTTACACACTGCTTAATACGCACAAGAGAGCAATAGGCAAATATCTTTACATATGAAAAAATGTAAATATTAAGGATATATATAGGATATAATAAGAATAGATATAGGATATAAATATAAAGGATTAAAATATTACAAAACATATTATTATCTAGCCTACATAAATATGAAAAATCACTGCTTTTATGTCTTCTTCATCTCGGGAGGCTTTTTCAGTTCATTCATAACAATTTGCTTTTGTATCATGTTATTATTATTATTAGCAGTATTATTTATTATATCCATGTTTATATTTGTTTAATTAAAAACAAGCTTAGATTTTCCCACCCGTCAGGTTTTAGACCATATGGGGCACAGCATGTGTTTTAGGATATAACTCAGGTTTTTGAGCACACTTCGTTATTATTGTTCATTTATACGTTTGCTGGAAATTAGAACTGAATTTAGAAATAGTTTTGAAATGAATAATTGCGCTTAACAAACAAAAGTATTTATTTATAGACTAATTGATGTCTGTGCGTAAAGGTTTCCCTATCCAAGAGCGAATGTGAAAGTAGTTCCATTATCTCTCATTCTCACGCAGTAGATGCTCTGTTTAACAGTTTTCTGTTAAAAAACTGTTAACTGTTTGCTTGTGAAATGCTCATTTTTTCCACTTAGACTTACTTTGCGTCCTGTAAATAGCGAATGCGCTCTTGGAGCGACGCAGCTGACTCTTAAAGGGAATGGGAGATGAGACTCTAATTGGTTTATTCTCAAAACACACCTATAACTCATTAAGAAAATAAACTCAACCCTTTTAGACCATGCGCCGCTGCGCAAAGCAGATTTCACATCCTTGAATTAGCCCTGAAAGCGTTTGCGCCCTGCGTTTGGCGCTCTGCGCATGGACCGTCAAAATAGAGCCCTATGACTTTAACCTGTCACCGACTCAGTCCCAGTCATTCCCCTCTCTGGCCAGCATAGGTCATCATCACCGGACTTCTAGACATTACATCATCCACTTAAACTAATAAGCACACACACCTGTTCCTCACTAACCCACTAACCCACACTCACCTATTTAAGCCACTTGCTCACTACAGTTCAGTGCGAAGTCTTGTTCTGCCCCGGCTAACACTACTGAGCGTTTCCTGATCATTGCATGCTTTCCCGTTGACAATTTTGGACTATTCTCGATTCTGTATTGCCTGCCCTGAACTCTAGCCTGCATCCTAACTTTGATTCTCGTCGCGTGCCTTTGACCCATGCCTGATTACTCACCCTGTGTTTGCCAGCCGCCAGCCCTTCGACTAACTACAACTGTGTTTAATGTGAGTTCACACGCTTAACATCTGTGTGCTATTTGTTATTAAACTCTGTTTAATAAATATACTGCAAATGGATCCCTCTGTCAGACCCTTCGTTACATAACCGTACATACAATCATAAATGATAGCAGTCTGACATGTTTCTGTCACAGTTCCTCAATTTCTTACCTTGCCAAAAGCGGAATGAGGTTGAAGGGGCACCAGCAGACGTTCCTTACAGCCTGGCAGAAGGTGATCTGGAGGACAGCAGTTGAGTTTACCCTGCTTCATCCCGTCACCTCTTCGCTTAGGTTTGCTGCTCTCTGGGAATCACCCAAAAATTAAAGTTACGTTATTAATTACTTACATTCGTGTCTTCCAAATTTTTGAGACCTTCATTCAGCTTTGGAACACATATTAAGTTATTTTAGATGAAATCTGGAAGCTCTCTCGCACTCTATAGACAGCAATGGTCCTGACCCCTCCAGAAAAATACCAAAAACATCATCAAAACAGACCATATTGCTTCAGTGATTCAATTGGAATATAATCAAGCTTGGTGGCGCAGTAGGTAGTGTTGTCGCCTCACAGCAAGAAGGTTGCTAGTTCGAGCCTCGGCTGGGTCAGCTGGCGTTTCTTTGTAAAGTTTGCTTGTTCTCCCTGTGTTAGCGTGGGTTTCCTCTGGGTGCTTTGGTTACCCTCAGAGTCCAAAGACATGCGGTACAGGTAAATTGGGTAGGCTAAACTGTCCATAGTGTAGGTGTACGAATGAGTGTGTCTGGGTTTTCCAGTGATGGGTTGCAGCTGGAAGGGCATCCGCTGCATAAGTTGGCGGCTAATTCTGCTGTGGCCACCCCAGATTAATAAAGAGACTAAGCCGAAAAGAAAATGAATGAATGAATATTATTAAGCTACAAAAATACTTTTGTGCTCACATAAAACAAAATATACTGACTTTATTCTTCTTAGTCTGAGTATGTGTGCTTCTCAATGTCAGTGTAGGACACACATTTGCGCTGCTGATGTATTTCTCGGATGCTCCTGTGCTTTGTTTCAAACAGAGGAAGTCACACGCAGGCATTCAGGGTAAACTTAAGTGAAAAAATTCAGAAATTATGGCTTGAAATCTAATTTTGATCTTCACTGTAGAGATTTACAATATGGATGTGTTTTCGTCATAGATTTTGACATCAAACATCAAAAACATCATAACTGTAAATGTTTGGAAATTGGGTTTTACACATCATCTGATAGTTAAATAAGTAAGCTTTCCATAGATGTATGGTTTGTTAGGAAAGGACAATATTTGGCTAATATACAACTATATGAATGTAGAATCTGAGGTCAAAAAAAAAAAATCGAAATATTGTCCAAGTTCTTTGCAAATACTTATTACCAATAAAAAGGTTTTGATATATTTACAGTTTCCTAGGGATGTAACGGTATCAGAATTTCACGGTACGATAATAGCTCGATATGAATGGCACGGTATGGTATGTATTGAATAATTTACAGGAAAAACAAAACTAACGAAAAGACTCGAAAAAAGTGCCAAAAGTGTTTATTTACCTTAGCACTGAACATATCAATGACATACAAAGTAGCCATCTATCTGTAAGTTTCGAAACAGGAACTTAATTTTTTTTATTTTAATAACAAAAAACTATTAAACCATATAAAACAAATAAAGTTTCAATTTAGTATTGTTGAAAGCTCATCACATTCAACATTTAATCACTCACTCACTTAGATAGAGATGGGTTTTTAAGGAAAATTATCATATAACTATAATCTGGTAAAAGCTGGGATCTCTGGGCATGTCCCATGCAATAGAAAAAAAAGGTTGACTGAGGTTTCTGGGACAGAGAGATATGATTTAGGCAAGGTTGACAGCAGTGGGTAACGTTGTGCATTGTATTTCCACCACTTAAGAGGACAAGCCATGAGTGAGATAGAGATCTCTTTACGGTACAAGTCAATGTCTGCATCAATCTAACAAGTGTGCTGTGTTCTGCAGTCCCCATGACTGTTTTTAGTCGTATTCCCCGACTTTTATTTCACCACAGTCTGGCAGTGCCTGCATACTGTTTTATTCTTTTTCTGTCACCTTTTCTCCTTTTTCATATCTTTTTACAAAGAAATCGAAATGCTTCCACACGTCCGATTTAAAACCCGCTTTAGGTTTGATCATTTTCAGCTCTTTTTCTTCCCGCTACTAGCAGCACACTCCATTTTTGCATTATTGGATCTGTAGTGACAACAGACCGCAAAGGATGATGGCCACGCCTAGGCTGATGGGAATTGTAGTTCCCGCTACCTCCCGTTCGCTTCATTCGGCTAAGCAAACTTTTCTCATAAGTTTTATTGAGTCATTCGCCTACGGTAATATTGAAAAAAATTACTATTGCGGTATGACGGTATTTACAATATTGTTACATCCCTAGAATTTCCAAAATCTCCTCATGGACCTTGATCTTTACTTAATGATTTCTTCACATAAAAGGAAAAATCAACAAATGACTTGTATTTGGCTAATAAAATGGGTTGGGCGCCAAAGTAGAAAGTTTCAACAAATGTATGATTTAAAAACAATTATCTTGCTCCATTTACTTCTCACAATCTACTGTATATTTTATTTTAACCAAACATCTGTGAGTTTCGTATCTTACCCTCCATAATTTCCTCTGTGACGCAGCTGAGAAAGGACGGTGAGCTGCCCTCCACCCCGTTATAGCCATCTGTGAGGTCCAGGCTCTTTAAAAGCTCTCTGATGTGGCTCAAATGCATACGCACTTCTCGAACGCTGTACGGCTCTTGGTCGTTTTCAAAGGAGAGAGAGAACAGAAATCAGTTAGTCAGTCAGTTTATGGTTCAGTCTGTTTATTACTGATATATAGCGTAAGGTCTTCTTGTGATTTATATCAGATATACTGAAAGCTTGCATCAGCAAAAGCTACTGGTAAAAAGCTTGCTGGCAGGATTTACTGAAGATACAGAGTGAACAGCAATGAAAACAGGTTTTCTGGAGGTTTCACAGAGTCAACTTTTTAAAGACTTTTTTAAGACAGTGAAGAATGACATTTCAGACTTATTTAGAGCTAAATGCTAAGGATTATTTTAATGGCCTAGCAAAATAAAAATGTACTTGCCCCATCAAAAAAATAATTCTAATTAGCTATTTCTTAGCCACAAATTTTGAATAATGTGTCAAAACAAGCAGACCCTAGTTGTATTCATAAATATTTTTCAACATCATTTAAAAAGAGACTCTTTAAAAACTAAATTTATGAACAAAAGACAATAAAATTAGTTATAAATATAGTTTCTAAGTATAAGACATTTTAAGACTGTTTAAGACTGACACAGTTATTTTTACACAGCTGTATATGCATTTAAAGTAATTAAAGGGGTGGTCCACAGATTGTTTTTAAGGCTTGGTTGTATTTATAAGATACAAAGCAATGTGTGCCCATGCTTCATTTGTAGAAAATCACTTTATTTTTTCATACCGTATATCTTTGACTATAAAAAGCTTCTCAGCTAACATGAAAATGAAAGTTTCTCCAAAAGCCCGCTCTCAAAAGGCTCTGCTTGGTCAGCTAACATAATGTGCAGTGATTCGTGGACCGGCTCCACATCACGCCCCTACAGGCACGCGCTTTTGCTCTGTGTAAACAGTAGCTGTTAGAAGTTATCAGATTGTGCCTTAATCAGACAGAAAACGAAAAAGAACCTCACGCTTGCTCTCTAAAATAAAATCTGACAAGTGTCCTTCACATATATTCAAGATAAGCATGTGTTATTTTATAGCATGTGCCATATCTTTTGCAAGTTTGTTATTTGAGATGTATAATGTAGGGAAAGCGGCCGCACAGAGAGACACTGCAGCGCTGGTGAAGATTGAGGGTGTTTACAGCGGTTTGACTGATATATATCAGTTTGAAGCTAAAGCTGTAGGTTTTGCTAAGCTAACTCTGTAAAAGCCAATGTCTCCCTTTGCATTGACCTTTGAGCGTATTACGATGTTGTTTATGTTCACACAGCTACATTGCAGATCAACTAAAGTTTAAAATATAACATCGTAGTGGACCTGTCCCAGTCATTCCCCTCGCTGGCCAGCAGAGGTCATCATCACCAGACTTTTGACATTACGTCATTCCCACTGACTGATTGGCACATACACCTGCAGCACATTTCCCAATCGCTCACACATATAAGCAGCACACTGCCTTTGACCCATGCCTGAATACTCACCTTCTGTTTGCCTGCCGCCAGCCCTTCGACTAACTACAACTGTGTTTGATGTGAGTTCGCACACGCTTAACATCTGTGTGCTTATTGTTATTAAACTCTGTTTAATAAATATACTGCAAATGGATCCCTCTGTGTCAGACCCTTCGTTACAGGACCACCCCTTTAAGCTTTCTGATGCTCAATAAATCGAAGGAGAGTTTTTAATTCAATCATGCAAATTCAATTTTCAGTAGGATGGTTTTAATCACAGATTTGACCAAAATGTTTCCAAAATGGTCTAATGTCAATTAAAAATTATTGCAAAACTACTGAGTTTCCATTAACCAACTATTTCACAAAGCAGCTATTGACTTCCTTATTATTTTTGTTTTACTATGGATTCTTCAAACATTCTTCAGAATAATTTGTTTTGTGTTGTGAACATTTAAAGGCTGATTTATACTTCTGCGTCAAACTGCGTCGGCGTCGCTGACGTGTACCTCTAAAAAATTGTAACTACACGTCACAACGACGCGTAGCGCAAGCTCTGTGATTGGTCAGCTTGTTAGCGCTGACGAGTCTGGGCGGGACCGAGAGCTGCGCGAATGGCGTGAGCTGGACGCGAGCCCAATGGAGCGATTGTTTACAAGTGTGGAGTCCCGTGAAGGAGAAAGTTTTGTTTTGTGTTTACCTCATAGTTAAAGTTGTTGCACGTCCGCCGGTTCCTGCCTCAAAATGAGCGAGTTTGAGCCACTTGTACATCCAGGAAGTGTTCAGGAAAAGCAAAACAGCAGAGAAGAAACTCGACACAGAGAAACATTTACACCTCACTGCCAACTAGCGTTTGGGATGTGTTAATGCAGACCAACAGAGACAGCGCGCAGAAGTATAAAAGCACAGCTACGCGCATTGCATGCGCCATGGGTCACGCCGGTCACTTGACGCAGAAGTATAAACTAGGCTCAAGAACCACTTCAGTAACTAAATTAGGAGGAAATTATCATTTTGGGGTAGACTAACAAAACTATGAACTCCTGGGGCAATAAAATAAATCCCTCAGATTTGAGGTTGGGTAGGTTTTAGTGTCTTACCCTCAACAACACTCAGAACAGAGCCCTCCTGAAGATCTGGTATGGATCTAAGATGGGTAAAGTTGTCGAGAGTGACTCCATTCAGCTGCAGGGAAAAGCATGTGCGCCGACTGGTCTCCTCTTGGTCCATCAATACTTGCTTAATTTCCTGCACCGTAGCTAAAGGTGACACCTTGAACACAATATAGACATACAGACACAGATATGAAAGCATATGAGTGTAAAACTATATGGAGCAAAATTGGTTGGAAGTGTTAATTACTACTCTGCTTCCAAGAGTTAACTAACAGTAGCTCAAGAGTGGAAAGCTTTTCTGAGTGACAAGCCTGGGTTTTACCTGGAAGTCTCTTGGTTCTGTTCCAGGAGCCTGGATCTTGACTGTGAATCCTGCATCCTCACAAGGGTCGATGTCTGGAACAGCAGAAACCTGCTCTGCTGTCCCTTCTGCTGGGCCATCTAGTACGTTGCCACTGGTCATGGTGTCAGGGCTGGAGGCTTGTATTTTCAATTCGAAAATGATATTAATCACAACAGAATTAGCAATGTTTACATTTATTAGTGTTAATGAAGATTAATTGTATGTAAGCATTAGATGATAGGAAAGGAAATATTGTTATCACTTATTTTTGATGGTACTTTTTGCACATTTTGTTGACGATGAAGGCCAACTCCCCCAAATGAACATCTGTTTGTTGGATTGTGTGACGTCTGAGCAGTGTGAAATCATTTTCCAATAAATGACAACAAACTCAGACTTAAATCTGATAACATATATGTCTGTTTAGCCATGAGAATATTTCTTATGAATTATTTAACTTTTGTGAGTGGCAATTGTTGGGGCAGTGTGAACATTTCAATATTTTTTTTTCAAAACCTTGCAAATACAACAGCCTGCTTGTTTGTTGGCATTTGTCTATGAGGTGTGGTTTGGCTTTAAGCTACATTGCAGCAACAAGCCAACTAGGCCGTACTCACACTAGGTACAGTTGCCTCAAACCGGGCCAAAGCACGCTTGTCCCCCCTCCCGTTTCCCCCGACGGCCCGCACTCACACCACAATAGGGCCTGGACATGCTTACGTCATCGCTGCTGTGCTGTTCAGTGAGAAGCGCTCTCACATAGCAGCACAGTGGAGATTTCTCTAGTTATATCGTTTCAGTCATTTGTTATGCAGTCAAATATTTTGCCAAACAGTCCTTAGGGATGCAGTGACGCGCAGTCAGATATTTCGCTGAACAGATCCGCCACTTTCGGCGCTCATAAACAATCATAAAGCTCTCATGCTGCAGGAATGAGGAGGTCTGCTGAAGGCGCGCAGCTGTCATGCAGTGAGGGATTTGCGTATTTAATAAGCTAGGGCAGTTTGCGTTCACTGAACAGTAAGAATGTTTAATAAATCCATATGAAACAGTCCCTTAAAGGTCACGTCTCGCTTTCAGTTTCGGGCTTTGGCGCGGTACGTTTGTAGTGTGAGTGCAAAACGCGCCAAAGCCCGAAACTGAAAGCGAGAGTGAACCGCGCTGAGGCCCACCTCTTCCAACCGGGCCAGGGCCGGCCAAGTGAACCGTGCTTGAGCCCGATTCAGCGCACTCACACTTCTCAAACGATCCGGGAAACTGGCCTGGGCACGGTACTCATAGTGTGAGTAGGCCCTAAATTTGAGCTTTTGGTGAAAATCTAAATAGTGTAATTAAAAATGAAATGTCAGTGAAATCAAACTGATAAGACAGATACACAAGTGTTGTCGTTCTTTCCTGTGTAGATGATGACTAGTCTATTTTGGGCTATTCTTAAATGATTATTAGATTTTATATACTTAAAGACATCTATTAGTTTCAGCACAAAATATACTTGTGTATTAAGTAGACTGTCTGCTTAATATCTGCTGATACTGTTACAGTTACACCAACTAACCCTAACCTGACAGTCTAATAGTCGAATGAGAATCAGTTAGCATGTAGTTGCAATGTAACTTATAGTTAACAAAATGTGTTCAAGGGACCATGAAAATAAAGTGATTCCCAACTCTCAGTATTAAAATCAGGATTTATCAGTGGTTAAGTGGTCATTTTTAATAGTAATATTAATGTAACACCAAGGAAAATATATCGGCCAATATTTGCCATTTATCATTTGTACGAAATTAAATGTCTCTCTAAGGAAAATAAACTTTCTTGACCTGTGCCCCCAGGCACTCATAGCACACTCAAATGCATATCACTTCATTATAAATATAATAAAGCAAAGTAAATTACTAGCATGTAACTTACTTTTAAACTTTTAAGTGAACTTACTTTTAAGTGTGGCTCATCTCATACCACTTTACTAATTTACTTTAGGAAAAAACAAAAAAACAAAATAGGGATTGCTATGTAAAATAATTTTTCCACTGGTGGATACACTTTAAATGTTTGCTGATTGCCATGAGCGTTTTGATTGGTGCCTTCACATGACATGAACGAGGACCTCTGATTTTACTGGAAAAATATCTAGACGTTTTGTTTTCTGCAGTTAAATAACGTGAGCTGTCTTACTGTATGCCTATCAAGCTCAGTAGAAACCAGGCATGGAACATTAACTGTTTTCAAGGTATATCGCGGTTTGAATAAGTCAAGGTTTTAAAACCGACAACATTTTCTGCAAGCCTGTTCCTAAGGTATGAGAAAAGTTTTTTTTTAGGACAACAGTATCTCCAGCAGAAAATATATCCAAAGATGCTATTTCAATTTGTAAAGAAATCTTTGCTTTTGAAACTATGAAGATAGCAGAAGTCAATGAGTGATTTGATTTAGCCTGACATGTTTACTGCTCCAAAATACTTTAAAACTTCATCAAAATAAAATATATAGTGTTCCAAAGGGAAACACATTTTCGTTTTTTAGACATTTAAAACAAATATCTTTTAAAGCAATAAATCACAATACAGTGAAACCGTGATATTTTTATCCAAAGTTATCATACCATTAGAATCTTATACAGTACATAATCTTTTAGTGTAAGCAAGTATTTTTCAGTACTTTAGAAATACTCAAAAATGCATCTGTCGGTGTTTTCAAACTATTCTATTTGATTTACAAAAGTCACACATGGCAGGCGAGGCAGTGGCGCAGTAGGTAGTGCTGTCGCCTCACAGCAAGAAGGTCGCTGGGTCGCAAGTTCGAACCTCGGCTCAGTTGGCGTTTCTGTGTGGAGTTTGCATGTTCTCCCTGCCTTTGCGTTGGTTTCCTTTGGGTGCTCTGGTTTCCCCCACAGTCCAAAGACATGTGGTACAGGTGAATTGGGTAGGCTAAATTGTCCGTAGTGTGTGTGTGGATGTTTCCCAGAGATGGGTTGCGGTTGGAAGGGCATCCGCTGCGTAAAAACTTGCTGGAAAAGTTGGCAGTTAATTCCGCTGTGGCGACCCCGGATTAATAAAGGGACTAAGCCGACAAGAAAATGAATGACACAAATGGCAATTTCACATCCGTCACATCCATAACGGAGAGATGTCACACCCATAACGACACTTTTTACTCATAAATGTGAAACTATTATATAAAATAAAAACATCCTTTTTGTTTAATTGAGAGCCAACTCTTATCCTTTTGATTATCATTATTTCTTTTGGGTTGTGCAGTTTAATTCACAGAATTTCAGCAAAGTGTGTTGTATACTGTAAACTCGCAGACTTTTTTTTTGTCACATCCATAACGCATGCTTATTTTCCTCATTTAAAGTACAAAACATGTTTACAAAATGATATGTTTCTGATCCCTTAACTCTGTGGTCAGTTGATCTGGAAAATATAAGCAAAACTTATAATATAATGTTTATATATACTTTCTATGTGAGTTTTTACTGCAAATGTCACATCCATAACGCTGGAATTGCTCATATATATTCATTGCCCGGTACATTGGTTATCGAGATCCAAAGAGTTATCGATTATCATTGCCAACAATTTCCATATCGGCACATCTCGAACCAGTGACCTTCTTGCTGTGAGGCGACCGCACTACCTACTGTGCCACTGCGTCGCCAGTTCAAATATTGTATAATATATATTGTGCAGCTGTGAATACCCACCTGTGAAGTTCGGAGTGGCCAGGAACAGTTTATCAACCACAAAAAGCGTGAAGCGCTCAGTCTGATCCTCTTTTCTTTCTACCTGGGTCACAGCGAGGGTTGTCTGCTCAGAGTGCTGCAGTGATAACCCTGAGCTCTGCTTTAGCACTTCCAAATCCCACTGCGTCTGTTCTACTTCCTTATTCCAAACAAAACCCTGGTCCATCTGTGAAGGGCTTTGCTTCATCTCCCCAAACTCTTGCCTCTCCAGGCCAGAGCTCATGTCAGCAATGTCTGGTTGCTCTACAAGAGACGTTTCCTTCTCAGTAGCATGCTCGTGTTTAATAATTCGCATCTCTAGTATCTCAGAAGCCTGTGCATCTATTTTGAAGTCTAGTTTTTCATCAGGTTGTGCTGTGAGTTCCGAAGTTTGTGCTTCCCTTTGCGACTTTTGAAGCAAAGGCCATTCAGTTGGAATGCCATAAGCAGGTTGCATCTTTATCGCATCTAGATGTGCTTGTGCTGCACTGTTTGGACCACTTTTGTTTAGTTTCTTTTTGTCCTGTTTCTTCTCGGCGTGTAATTGCTCCTTTGGGGTTTTGAGTTCATTGTACTGCTCTGTTTGAGTCGAGCCATCTTCTCTCTGACTGATGTCAATGTCACATTTTGAGACATCTAGTGAAGATGCAGCAAACACGGAAGAAACGTCTGTCCCATGAGCAAAGACAGGTTTACAAGTGTCTGCTTCTAATCCATGGGTGCATATTCGGTTTTGAGCAGCAGGTGCTTGGTAGAGGGATGACAGAAGAGGCCATTCATCCTCTATGGAGCGTGATTGATTTGTGCCTGTGATGTTTGTGCTTGGCGGCCCCACCAGCCCGCTATTTCTTTCTTCTCCATTTCGTAGATTGCTTTCATCAAATCCATCTTCTCTGCTGGCCTCTTGCCCGCTTGTTGCCAATAAGAGCTCCAAAGCCTCAGTTGAGTCTCCTCTGATGTGAAGGTTGCTGCTGAGCACAATGTCAGGAAACAAAAGGTGATCTTGGTCCAGAACTGGGGAGTCCAGCAGATCAGCTGAGGTCCTTGAAGGAGAGACACTTTCTCCATCGCTATTTTCCTGGGATAAGAGTGCCGAGTGCTCTTCAGTCTGATCAGCAGCTCCCTTGGTGGTAATATATTCTGACACTTTACGGCAACAATAAAGTATGTTTCCCATGCTGTCTGTTTGATTGCCAAAGAGTAAAAGAGCTGTAATCTGAAAGTCCCAAAACTCAAGTACGCCCAAAATCAGCTACTAGAGCTTATTTGGATTTAAAATGAGCTAGAAAATGTTGCTTTGTACTTAAATCTAAAGACAAGCCTGACAGATAGTTGACAGACCCAATTACCAAGTCTGGCACTTGGCCTGTGCATTTCTTAGCTGTAGATAGTAAAGACATGTGACTGTTTGCATGCCAGAATACAATTAGGATTTATGCATAGATAAACTGCCTGACTGGATGAAAGTTTGTCCTATATATTAATGCACGTATATAAAACAGTTAATAGAAGATCAGAAAATTGCATAGGTTAAAATAAACTGATTTAACGATCAAAGCATTTCAATATTTGTTAAACTAATGCATTATTAAGCCATAATAAACATGCAGACATCTTCTCACAGTTTTGTACTTGTACTCCATATGCCTCAAAAATCTCTACAGAATCATAGATAGGCAGAAGAGCTCGTCCCAAGCAGGATATGTCCATGTTTTCCAACCAAACGCAACACATTTCAGTACTAGTGTGCTCTCTAATGTCCTTCACTCGGGGTCTCGTGAACCGCTCCATCCCTCCAACACATTCAGTCCCGGGCGGAGGAGTATCGGCGGAGTTTCCTGCATCCCATCCCTCTTCCAGAGAAACCGCAATTCATTTCTTCGGTTTCATTAAAGAAAAAACACGCGTCATGACTTCTTCAGTCTATGCCAGTGCATGTTTCCCCCAGGAGTCTGCGTGTTTTCTGCGAGCTGTCCGCTTTGAATCAGCTGCTGCTGCAGTACTGGCAGAATGTGCAGGAGATGCTTTAAAAGCACACACTAGTGGGAGAAGTGCAAGGATTAGCCCACAGCACAATAAGAATAGGCTACCAAGCCAAACGAAGTAGAAAACGTTATTATTGCTGTAAGCTTGTCGAAGCTCTTCACTGCGGTCAAAACAGCAAGTCGCTGCGCTGCTTGAAAATTACGTTACAAGGAAAGCCTGAGGCGAGATGAGCGCGTATTACTGCAATTACGGTAATGACAGAAACGGCAGAAAGAAAAAGAAAATTATTGCCCATTTGGGAGTTTTATTACACAGTTAAGTCACTTTCTTATTGTTCTTTTATATAGCAAGGTGCTTTTTGCTGTAAAAAAATACAAAAGAAAAAATAAAAGGTTTTGTAATGGTTTAGTCATGTGGTCAATATTCATTATGGAAATTTCAATGAAAACTGGTCCTATAGGTGTCGTGTCTTAATAGGTAAATTTTGCCGTCTATTGGGTTGGTGGCATGTAAAAAATCTAATGAATCCTTATGGACACACTTGATGGCTTTAAAATGTGCCGATTTTAATAGTTAAAATGTAATGGCTTGTAATGGTTTTAATGGCATTTGTTGTGGAAATCATTAGATTCTGTTATGGTTTTATATAGGCTATTTATTGAAATATATTTAGTTATTTTGTTTTGGCCATTTTTGTTATTTTACTTTTTTTTCAATCGCTAACAAGCGATTACCAATACTTCACTTTTTTCTTAACTCTTTTTCTTAACACAGACTCACACCTATACAAAACACAATTGGCCAAATTGATAATTTTTTTTTTTCAAAAATATGTTTTATTAAATATATACTGACTATTCATTTCAATACAGAGCACATCTTTCTATGCACACACTAACTTTATCAAAACACTGTAAATCTGACTCAAAAGGAAATTATTCTGTCAAGAATAACACTTGTTTTCACTTCACAAGGTACATGCATTCAATAAAAGTACAACTGGTTTCAAAATACTGACTATTGTAGACATTACAAAAACTGCAGAGATTTTTATGTTTCAGATTTACAGGTATTTGCATGCAAAACATGCAATCCACTGTTTTGATGTTATCTAAGGCAATACACCTTAGATAAAACCACCTGGCGCCTGGTATGTCAGATCCTCCCTTGGCAATCAATCATCAACTGATGTCCCTGCATCCATCATCCATGGCTTTAAGGAGGGACATCTGGCCGTGTGGCTGATGGTCATAAATCTTCCACCTCCCTGCAAAAATGTACTCATCTTTGGAGTTGAAGAAAGGTGAATAGGGTGGAAGGAAGAGATTTACCAGTCTTGGGTGGCCTTGGTGGAGATCATTGAGAAAGGCAAGCATGCATTTTGTATTATACCATAACCTGACATGCTGATGTCCTGCCTCATCTATGTATATGAATTCATGAGGGGCCAGGTTGGCCACCAATTCCATAACTCCCTGAAACAAAATTGATGTAAACCATGTCATTACTGTATACCAAACTGTACTGAATCCTATTACTGTGTAGGTTACCTACTTGCAAAGTGCAAAGCTTATAGGACATCGAATTGAATATACACTATACCTAAACATATTGCTGTCGTAGCTTCTTGACCCTCTCACTGTTTCTCTTAAAGAGAACAGTGTAGAGCTGCTTCATCAGCACAGTGTTTGGACAATGTCCGCGTAATAGTTGTGAGGTTGATGCTATCAATATTGACAAATATCTCATAGTCCGCCACAATTCTAGTTTGAATTTCATGCAGTTTCATTGCAGTATTTGCAACAACTACTTCTATAATAGCAAGCTCTTGATCATTACAGAGGAGCTTTTCTTTTCCCCCAGAGGGTGGAAGACGTTGCATTCTTGAGAGGGACAAAAAGTTCAACATACGCTTTACTGTGTGACCATATTGACATGTCAAGAGAGAGTAGAAATAATCCATGTAAAATGCAATGCTTGTTGATTTGTTGAAAGATGCGTATAATGGAGGCAATCGTTTACTGCCTTAAACTGGGCAGCACTCTTTCACCAGCCTCTGTTAGCAAAAAAACATGGTTGATTACATGGTCAATGATAGTGTAACAAATTTCACCACTGACACTGTACAAGTTATAGCTCAAATGAAAGCTCTTGCTGGTGCTAATACAGTTATAGCATTCTTTTTTACTGAATTATATTCACATATGAAACAGTTTCCGAATGAATCACAGTGTTTTCATTGGCGCAGAAGTGAAAACAATACATTTATGATCACTAAGCAGCCCCAGATAGCACAGACAGCTGTCATCTCTTACCTTATGCTGTTTGCATCAGGGCCATTTCTCCTCTGTTTTTGAGGTGATGTGCATAAGTAATGCTTTTATATGTCTGACGTGGTCCAAACACAGTGAATTATGTTTGATCAAACAAAAGAATAGTGAAATATGTAAACAATGATCGGCTTTTATAGCACTTCTCATCAGTTGGAATGCAATAACTTTTGCATAGATTATGGTGGAGACATTTTTCTTTTTTCCTATGATTACAGACATGTGCAGGACCCACCAACATTAATTACAGCACGCTAGACCACACAGACCCTAAAAGGTACACTTTCAAATTTGAGTTTATAAAAAAAATGGTCCCACTTTATATTAAGTGTCCTTAACTACTATGTACTTGCATCAAACAATAAATACAATGTACTTACTGTGTTCATAATGTATTTGAGAACACTTGTGGTGCTTTTGAGTTGGGATAGAGGTTGGGTTATGGACAGGTTTGGTGGTATGGGTAGGTTTAAGGGTGGGTTAAGGTGTAGGCAATGGTCAGCAGTGTATTTACAAATGTAAGTACAGAAGTTAATTACAGATGTAATTACATACAGGTATTTAATCGTGCATAAGTACACAGTAAATACATGTATTTACACAATAGGTACATTGTAACAAACTATTAAATCCTGTGTGAGTACATATTAGTTAAGGCCACTTAATATAAAGTGGGACCAAAAAATACAAAAAGCACCTCTTTTTTTAGGTGTTTATTATAACACAGACCACATATACAGTTATTTTAAACACTTTCAATAGTGTTTCATGAAAATTCAAAGGGTTTTCTTTAAAATGATACCAAATTTTTGCATTTACACCTCTGCATGTAGATTTGGGAAGCTTTTAAATTTGGGTAGGCAAAATCCAGGCGGAAATCCTAAAATAACAGCAGAGTTTAACTGGTTAACTGTCATATAAAATACAGCCAAGAAAAGTCGCACTTATGAAACGGTTACAGTAAAAAACAGATTCTGTGTTTGTTCATTTTGTTTGCAACAATCGTCTACTCATTATCATTAGTGAGGTCTTGTGCCATTTTATAAACGTTTCTGGCTTTCTCTAAGTTTGCCTTTGCTGTCTTGGTCATCACCTCATAGACAGAATCAGCTTCATCTGCCTTGTTCCATCCCGTGAGTCCTCCTTCAACAGCTCCTGCCAAAGCAGAAGTTCCCAGCACAACGCCTGCGATGATCGGAGCTGTAGTGACTGCTCTCACACAGACGGCTTTTACTGTTGCTGTAACATTTTCTGCTTTCAGTAAAGCCACAACAGCTGCCACTGCGACTCCGATGCCCAGAAACGCTCCGATCAGCATCCCTGTACCCACTCCTGCAAGCCTAATCCAAAGCTTTTCATAAACACTCTTCTTTGCTTTGTCTCGTTTGCCTTCTGCAGACAGATTTTCCTCCTTCATATCCTTCATCTCCTTTTCAATTTCCTCCTCCACCATGTGAAGCAGCTCATTGTTGTAGCCGGTTTTCTTCTCTATCTTATCTATGGTTTTCAGCATTTTTCTCAGCTGAACTCGGTTGCTCTTGTAGCCCCGCAAGCGCTTTTTCCAATGTTTATTATCAATGACAAAACAGCGGCCTTCACATGAATCAACAAGTTTCTGTAGTTTTGCACTCTTCTGTACAAACTCCTCAATAGTTTGACCCTCTAGATCTTCACCACGAGTGAATAAAATGGATATATGCTTGAGGCTGTCCTCACACTCTTCGAAATATGACTTTAAAGTATCTATAATCGCCGTTTCTTGTTCTGTGTATCTGGCAACATTAAGAATCATAATGCACATGTCAACACTAGGACCCATTTCAGTGATAGATTTGATGATTTCAGATTTGATGGTCTCCTCATTGCTAGCTGTGTCACAGATTCCAGGTGTGTCAATAACGGTGATTTCTCTTCCATTGGCTATAGTGCAGTTACTTACACAACCTACAGTCTCAGATGTAGGTGAAGCTTTAGTCTTGAATAGATTTTGTCCAAGGATTGTATTCCCAGTGCTGCTCTTGCCAACTCCTGTCTTGCCGAAAAGGACAAACTTCCTCTCAGGTTTACATTCCTTAGCTTTTGAAGAAATATGAAAAACACACATGTGTTAGTAAATTATAGAATTATCCGGAAATTACCCTTCCACACTGAGTGCAAATACATTCGCGCTACAACAGACAATTTTCTTCAACCCATCCCCCATAGCAAAATTTCTCTGGCCCAGATCTGGCCCACACCATCAGCATTTGCTTGGCCCACATGCCGCAGTGAATTACGGTACATGACTGGACCAATTCTGGCTTCCATACAAGCGGCAAACATGGACCATATGTGGGCCAAGTCTCAGCCAAATTAATAACCCATAACTGGGCCTGAACTGGGCCCGATAAGTTGGTGTGTTACGATTGCAATGTTTTTTATAAACCCATGAAGCATTTCGCTTTATGGCTGTGCTTTTTCTTGAAGCGACCTGATTGATAGAATTTTTTCTTTGCTCAAAAATAATATAAATGTATTTTAAAAGTGGGTCAAGCTAGGCCAAACTTATGTGGCCCACATGTACATTTAAACATCTGGGCCAAATACTACATTTGAGATCTGGCCCAAGTCTTGAGGGCCGCCTATAAGACGGTGCCACCTCAGCCAAACCTGGGCCATGTTTGGCCCATATGTTGCATGCCAGTGCCAGACGAATGCCTGCTGTGCCAGCTTTATGCCAAATCTGGGGCAGAATTCTTTGCTACCTGGGATATGTGTTCATTTCCCCCCTATATTTGCCCTGTGATAAGTGTACAGCCTCAAATGGCCAGATTCCAAGCATGATTCGATTCCTTAAACCGACAATGCCTTCAAGTCCTTAACTCTCTTGACTGAAGTGAATGTGACCAGGAGCACTGTACTTGAGCTGTACTTACGCAATATCAAACTAGCCTATTTTTAGAGGGGCGTTAGCTGCACTAACAATTCCACTTAGCACCCCTAAACTTTGCAACCCAAGCTCATTGGAAATATGTGCTCAGGACTACATTTTTGAGAACCAACAAATATGTACCCTGAGAGAAGCCGATTGGCTTGTCGTCGTGCATAATATATCAGCTTGATATCCTCTGACCCACACATCCTCCCTTTCTGATAGTGTTTTAAAAAAAACTAGTAGAGAAAAGCCATCTTGGCTGCGTACTTCCACCACAATCTCATGGAGTTTTTGTGGGTTTTGTTTTACCTGGTTTCAGGATCTGTCCTTTATCAGACTTGAACCCTGGTTTTCTACGTTCCACCTCACAAGTCTGGTGCCATACATGTCGAGCTACCTAGCAAACCAGTCATCAACCAGCAAAATCTGGGAGGTAAGCAGTCAGCGGTACCACCCTAAAGAATTTATTTTACACATAAAATGCAGCCATATGTACCCATGAGCACATATTTCTTGGTTCTCAAAAATGTACACCAGGGCACATTTTCCCAATGTGTCTGTGTTGAAAATTTCACCTTAGCCTTTTTTTAAATTTCTTGATGCTTCCTTATAAATTTGGCTTATGCATCACTTGAATGTCACCTGTGTGTTATCTGAATTCTGCAATTAAATTAGTTTACAACCCTACCATATTAATAAAAATACTAGAACCGCCAATGGTATACATTAATCTTAAGTGCAGCTCCTACAAAATAAACCCATAAATGACACAGCGACTGTGACCTTCATCCAGAAGCAAGAAACCACGGCACACTAAAATGAACAGCTGAAACATCTTGAAACAGATGCAGTTTTACTGGGAGTCTGCTTTTAATTGGGACTGGTCATTTATTGTGTGTGTGGAAACTGCCACAGCATGAACCTTTTGGACATGAAGATTGCATTACTCATCGCAGATTTCAGTTTCAAGCTATATCAAACAGACCTGTCTGTAATTATCAAGAGCTATTTAGGTCCTAATTAATACAAGGGTGTTTGATCAGGGTTGGAGCTGAACTCTACAGGAAGGTAGAAGGTTCTCCAGGAACAGGGTTGAGCACCCCTGGACTATGGCCCAACCGTACCCTAGCCCTAAACCTAGCGTTCACAGAAACAATTGGCATTCATTAGATACAAATAAAAACATGCTCCTGTTGATTTATAACACTATTACCCAGTAAAATCCAGTGAAATGTGTTTGCTAAAAGTGGTGGGAATCTTTATGATGGATTCAATTCCAATTCTTGGGGTCATGATCCATTTCCAAAATGATTCTTAACCTACATTTTCTCTATTTCTTCTGCTCTCGGTCTTTACCTTTTAAGCAGAATTAGAGTTTCTATGATTTTGTTTAATGATTGGAATCTCTGTATGACAGTAATGGCATTATTAAAAATATATATTTTATTAAAAATTGGTTTTGGATGAAATAGCTTTGAATGTTAAAAAAAATGCACATTACAAAGAGCAGTTATGAAGAAAAAAAATGTATTTCTTGATAACATTACCAAAATGTTAAGAAAGAATATTGGCTTTTTAGTAGTTATAAAGTCAGTGGCACACTGGACGAGTGTGAGGAACCACATCACTGCATCTAAAACGACTCAAGGTTTTACTTTTCACTTTTGGGTGTGGAAGGAATTTGAACAGCTTCCTTAAGCAGCGGCTCCAAAACGGACCAGAAGCGCTCCGCCTGTAATTCTGTCCAAATGAAGTGAATTTGGCTGCATGCATATGTGCGCCTGCAACACTTTTTCTCTGTTCAGAGCTTGTGCCGGCGGAGGCCTAATTTAAATACAGAATCATTCTGAATATTGGAGAATCAATTTTTTTTTCTCCCACCCTTACTTGCTAGTAGGTGGTTTTAATATCTTACATATTTATCAAATAAGTGCTTCACGACAAAGGCTGAGAATACTTATGTACATGTGATTTTTCTGTTATTTTATTAATTTTTTTGCAACAATTTCAAAAAAAAAATTTTCCACATTGTCATTATGGGAAATTGTGTGTAGAATTTTGAGAAAATAAATGAATTGAATCAATTTTGGAATAAGGCTGTAACATAAAAAATTGCAAAAAGTGAAGCGCTATGATTACTTTCCAGATGCACTGTAAGTGAGGACAAATTAACCCTCAAAGGTATAGATAAAAATGTAATCGATTTTATTCCTCTGATTTCAAAGCTGAAAAATTTGCATCATTAGGCTACTACAGCCTCACGATTCTTCATTGTAATATGCGGATTCACTGTTCATAAAAACTACTCTACTGGTAGAAAAACAAGAAAAGCTAGTTGATTTTTTTCATTACTAACTGCAATTCACAGAATCTAATGTGTAAACAGTAGCAGGCTACAATCAGAAATAGTTGAAAACAGATACAAAGTTTTTGATTTCTTGTTCTCATAATTTTTCATTAAATGTTCTACCTCAGTTACACAACTGCTACAACATACACAGTTTCTTACCTCCCATTATTCTTGTCCTTTTGTGAAGATAAACTCTGTCATCTGTAAAACAAGTTGCATTCATTCAACACAATCACTGTCCTTCAATGCAGTCTTAGTTTATGAAATGGCATAACTTATCATAAATGTTAAATTCACATCCTTTTGAATAGTGAAATAAAAACATTACCACAAAGTACTGAGGCACATTTTACACTATGCTATAAAATTGCTTAGATTTTTGATATTTGTATACAGAAAAAAACTGGTGAGTAAGAACAGATTTCCATCAATGGAGTTATCTACCTGATGAAGATGAAAAAATCAACAGAAGCTACTGTAGTCAAAGCAGAAGCTCAAATGTAAGGTTGGCGTCAAATGTTTTTCCCACCAGATCATTCTCACACTTCCTGGTCGGTGGTCAGGGCTGTACTTTCACAGCTTTTCTCATTTACATTGAAGATAAAATGATACTTGTTGTTGTTAAAACCTTTACAACTTTTTGCTTAGTTCATTTATTGTTGTAGGTTGTGTGTGTGTGTGTGTTCACTACCATGTGTGGATTTGTATCAGTTTAATCCAAAGCCCCAATTCTAAGTATGAGACACCATATACAAAATGATCATTAACCACAGTTTCAGAAGTATACTATTAGCACACTTGCTGTACATTCATTAGTTTTCCTTTGGCTTAGTCTCTATTTCAGAGGGTGCCACGGCGGATTGAACCGCCAACTATTTCAGGATATGTTTTATCCGCAGCGGATGTCTATCCAGCCGCAACCCAATATCAGAAAACACCAATATATTCTCACACTGCCACACACACTCATACACGACGGCCAGTTAAGTTTATTCAATTCACCTATAGCGCAAGTGTTTGGACTGTGGGGGCAGGGCCGGAGTGGGACTCCTTTTCAGCCCTGGAGTTTCAAGCCTTAGACCTGCCAACCTCAGTTCACGACTGACTATATTAAAATAACATCATTTCCTATTCAGTTTCTAATAACACTATCACGTCTTTTTCTATGCTTTAGAATATCAAATGTTTTTCATAAATATGAGAAGATTAAAGAGTAGCTAAATCTCTATCACTATTCTTTAAAACATCACAATGTCCTTTCCTGCAATATCTGAATATATATATATAACGGTGGTCACACAAAAAATAAAAATAAAATATGTACACCTACATAAGTAACTCAAACAGTATTATATTATTATTATTATAATTATTATATATTATAAGTTGAGATTCGAACTTGGGTCGACTGGACCATAATGACGCTGTTTATGCTGGTGCATTTGGAAGAAAAAAATTAGTATTGCACTGTTATCTGCAAGACTCTTTTAACCACAGTATTACTTTCTGTTGAAGGCTTAATCTTTATTTCCCCTTTTTAGATTTCTGATCGAGTTATATCAGATTTATTAACGTAGTGAATCATCTGGTTTTCATTGAACAGGTGTATTATTCTACTCATTTCAAGAGTTCACACTTAGCTGATGATTGATTATAAGCAAGTTTGGCATGCTGTCCCGGGAGAGAGCCCTGAGCTCAAAGGTTCTTGAGCCCTGGGCTTCCTCCCGTTTGAAGGGCGAGAGGGGAGCCTTGAGCTCAGGTGGATCTCGACAACTCCTCCTTGATAAAAACTGATGACTAAAAATTGAATGCTGTGAAAAGATATGCTGCACGGTGACAGATTAACTGTAGTGCAAACTTTAGATTTATCAATTTACTTGTTGTGCATGTTTTTGGAATGTGGGAGGAAACCGGAGGACCCGGGGAAAACCCACGCAAGCACGGGAAGAACATTTAGTCCCAAAGCAGTAGATTTTCAAGTCGTACACTTACAAGTATGACATACAAATATTAATACATGTTGTATACACACAGTGCTCAGCATATATAAATACACCCCTCACAAATCTATCTTTAAAATTCATATTTTTAATAGGAAGCTATACAATATTATATTTGTGCATATACATAAGATTAGTCATTTGACGCCAAACCTGGAGCTAATCTACCAAAATAACTTACGATAACGGTTCAAAAACTAGTACGTGCAAATTTATGTTATAGAAAAATATTAAATACACATTTAAAAAAGAGGAAAAATCAAGAGAAGAAAAAAACCAACCCAAGCTCATTCTGAAAACGTAGTCCCGCGGACATTTCTGGAGACAGCGGAATACGTCCCGGGAGGTACGTACGGCCGCGTTTATTTTTTTCAAGCGAACGAAGCGAAATAGAAAAAAAAAATCAGGGCTTTTATTTTTTTGGACGGCTTTTGTAAACTGTTGCTCGGGTTTAGGGAAGCGAGCGGGCGGGCGGGTCGATCGGTAAAATTGGTTGGGTTCAGGGAAGGAGGAGGGCGGGTCGGCCGATTGGCCGGTCGCGCAGTCAATCATCCGGTCAGTCGGACAGCGGCCTCTGATGGGTTCACGCGGGAACAGCGCGGGCGCGAACCGCACTCGCGAGAGGCGTCTGAGGTGCGAAAAAGCGCACAACAGCGGCCTCTTGTGGATTCGCAAAAACAAAAACTGCAGCAGTACGTGCCCGCCGGGACGTATTCCACGGCCTCCAGAAACGTCCGCGGAACTACGTTTCCACAATGAGCCTGGGTTGAAAAAAAAATGGAAAAAAAATTGTTTGAATTTATTTGTATTGTCTTTAAATTTCTAAATATGTCCGGTGGCTAAAGTATCGTTTTAATAAATATATCTGTTTAATAAATCTGTTTTGTTTAAATGCACCAAAATCCATTGTCTATATTCACTGAGAAATTGATAAAATATTCATTTTCAAACTGTGTACTCAGTTATGCTGAGCACTGTAAAATATACTTTAACATTGCTTAAATACTTTACAAAATGACAGTAGAATCACAACACTCACTTTCATTTACTATCCTTAGACTTCTGATTTATAAGGGGCCACCACAGTGGAATGATCCACCAATTGCTCTTTCATTTGTTTTTTGTGACAGAGGCCCTTACAGCCGCAGAACCAGAACAAACTGGTCAAAATAATACAAATACAAGCACTCTTTGTCTCAATAAACAAACCACAAATCACTTTCTATATCTTTAATTCGTCATAAAGCTTTTTCCCAAAAAGCAGAAGCGTGACAAAACAAAGTTAATATAATACATTTGCTATCTACGTTCACTAATTCTGTTCTAAAGTGTTTTATGGCATCAGAATAATTCACTTCATTGACACAAATAAGTACTGAATGTAGGTTTCAGATGCTTTAGACACTAAAACTCATCCTTTGCAAAAAAATAAAAAGTAAATAAATAACAAGCATGAAAAGATGAACTGGGTTTCAAAAATCACAAAATTCTAAAACTTTTGACAGCGGACTACAAAAAAGCCAATCAATCATTAGTGAACAGAATTTTCAGTTTCTGTTTTTTTAAGTGCAGGGTTAAATTCAGGATCTAGAAGTGAAAATCACATTCATTTTCATAGCGGAACAGATTTTGAACATTCGATTTTGAACTCCAATGTAAAAACTGCATTTACCAGAAGTCTGTAGAGATTCAACCAATCAGAATAATGTGTCACATTGCAATAAAAATGCTACGCAATATGTAATTTTTCAAATTACTTCAATATTTATATGTATGATATGCATGTTTTGCAAACAAAAAAATTTTTTCCTTTCCCACCAAGCAATTTTGTGTTTAAAATGTGTAAACCAGGGGTGTGCAAACTTGTTCCTAGACGGCCAGTGTCCTGCATATTTTAGTTCCAACCCCAATTAAACATACCAGAACCAGCTAACCAAGCTCTTTCTCGGTGTACTAGAAACTTCCAGGGAGGTGTGTTGATGAAAGTTGGAGCTAAACTATGAATTCACCGGCCCTCCAGGACCGATTTTGGACACTGCTGGTCTAAACACTAGATGCCTAGTAGACAATTTAGACGGACTTTAGATGTGTAGTCATATATTCCTGTCAATTTGATGACTAGCATATTTTTGCATTTTTGTTACATATCTATTAGATTTTCATGGGCAGCCAAAGTTGGTTTTAGCCAAGACATCTATATTTAGACATTTATTAGACATCTAATAAACAAACCAAACCAAATCTGACACTATTGTGTTTGCGTGTTTTCAAATGTAATTTTCTGCAAAAAATTATTTTTCATTGTGGAAACGTAGCCCCGCGGACGTTTCTGCGGACCGCGATTTACGTCCCGGGAGGTACGTATTCGAGCGTTTTTTTGTTTTCGCGGATAGGCCGCTGTGCGCGCTTTTTCGCGTCTCGGGCGGGCGCCTCTCGTTCGCGCCCGCGCCGTTCTCACGCGAATAGCCGCCGGATCGAAAAAAAAAAAAAAAAGCAAAAGCCCCCGTCTTCGATTTCGACCGCGTTTTCGGATCCCGCCGCATTCTCGCCCTTATTTTCCAGATTCCGTTTTTCGTCTTACCTGATTTCCGGAACCTGCCGTTCCCCGGACTCGATCCTGGTCGTCGTCCACCGTGGCCGGCTCTGGCTCGTCCTCTTCCTCCTCCTCCGGGGCCTCCGCTCCGCCGATGCAACGATGTGAGCTAGGCGGACAAACTGATTGCGTCGGGAAAGCCCTCCACTCGGAGGCGAGCCGTCGGCCGGCGAGCGCGAAGAGAAGGGGCGGAGTGGCGCCACACCGCCCCGCGGCGTTCGCTCGAAAAAAAAACAAACGCGGCCTTTACGTACCTCCGGCCACTTAAATCGCAGTCTCCAGAAACGTCCGCGGGGCTACGTTTCCAGAATGAGCTTGGGTTGAATTATTTTGTGATCCACTTTGCTTGACTTTGTTCACCACTAATAACTCTTAAAATAGCCATAAAATTCTTTTTATTATTATTATTTGTATATGTGTATATAATAGTTCTTCTAATAAACAATATTTCTGTGCACTTCACTATTTAGTAAAACATAATCTACCACAACCTTCGCTTCCCCCTAAGAAATGACCGTCTTTACTTCCTGGTCAGATGGAATTTCTTTAGGGCGGGGCTATCAGTGCTTGTCTAGTTTTTGGCTTGCTTTCGTCCATTCGTCAATCTTTCATCAATTCGTCAATGCCCGTCTTTCAACAATCCAGCTGGTTCCCAAAGAACTAAGCACCGCCCTACATGTTTTCCCACATTTCATGACCATTTCAAGTGAATCTATTATGCCGACTTGAGTTGTCTCCAAACAACTCCCTTTGAAAGCGTGCTAAAATAACAGCACTCAACACTAATGTGCACTAGAAGGTGAATGGTTGTTTATAGAGTGTTCTGGATTCAACAGTGAAGACGTTAGTCGAAAAGTGACATTATAATTTAGGTTCTAGTGTTTAGGACAGAAACTTAAAGGTGCAGTAGGTGGTTGGCTTCAGAAACATTTTTTTGTTGTGCTGGTTGAAAGTGTCTTCACATTCCAATAGTAATGATTAAACTAATAGACCTAAATGTATTTATATGTATTTTTATATTCTGGGTAAGGCATAAAACAAAACAAAAAAGTTCATCCAATTAAATATTGTCAGGCAGATAATTTCAATTATTCTGATAAGTAGCCCAAACTGTCTGTCAACAAATGTAGATTTGTACAACTGCGCATCTGTTCACGCAGATCCACCATTTGCACGTACATGTGTGCATGTGTGGCGCGCGTTCATGTGCAAACAAGAGACACATCTGTAAAATCAAATGCTGAATCAAAACTTTTTAAAATCAATATTGGAGTTAGGTTTGCATGCTGGAGGGAGGACGACACCATGGCTGAAGTATTTCTTTTAGACAGGTAAAGCTAATGTAGATTGTGTTGTATCATGAATAGGTTATATGCACAGAAGTGATGTTATGAAACCAGTGTGTACTGATATCTTCCGGCGAAAGATTGATGTGTCTATTTTTAATTTTATAAGGGACCTATTACTACATCCATAATGTAAATGTCTTTTGTTTAGTTTAACCACAAAACATCAGTAAACAGGGCTATTCTGCCTAGCCTGCTTTACTGAGCTGAAGTTGGTTTCATATTCACATTGGTTAATTTTTGAACAATGACAACCTGTGACACGTTCCCTACATTGTTTTACATGCTACTTTGAATATTAGGTCTGAAATAGCATGAAAGTATGCAGGGCCGGAGTGGGACTCCTTTTCAGCCCTGGAGTTTCAAGCCTCAGACCAGCCCATGACTGACTATATTAAAATAAGGTCATTTCGAATTCAGTTTCTAATTACACTATCACGTCTTTTTTTGAGAAAACAGCTGCTTTAGAACTTCAAATGTTCAACAACCCTAACAGTATTATATGTCTTAACAATAAAAATGAAAATAATAAATTACTCAGACAAGGATCAAACCTGGGTCGATGGCATCATAACCTAACGTGCTAACCCTTGAACCACAACAGCTGTACATTGAGAGGTGACTCATCTGAGTTATATCATCATTAACCTGCAGGCTGCACCATGCCCACGAAGCTGCGAGAAAATAGACAAAAAGAGCAGAGCTTGTAAAATAATGAATAAGAAGATTGTGGTCAAGTAAATAAATAAATTCATTTTAAAAGTGTGACTGCTGAGAATAACAGATTCTGGAGCTAGGGACACCGGCCCTTGTGGCCAAAAAACGGACCGGCCCACCGGGAATTCTCCCGGTCCTCCCGATTAGCCAATCCGGGCCTGATTGGCTTAGTAAAAAGTGTAATTTTTGCACACAGCCGGCCAACCACTAATCATACAGTTGTAGCTTAAAGAGCCCATATTATACATGAAATAGGGTCATATCTTGGTTGTAAGGGTCTCCAACAACAGTCTAATATGCATGCAAGGTCAAAAAACACTTTCATGGTCTTATAATCTGCATTTATTTTTACCTAATTATCCCAGCGACTCCTGTATGAATCGTTCAGTGATTCATTTGTTCCCAAACCCCTCCTTAGCGCGAAGCTAATCTGCGCTGATTGGACCGATGACAGTCTGTCGCGATTGGTCGATTGCCTTCAGTCAGAGAGTGAAATGGCCAATAGCTAATCAGCAATTTAAAAAGTAATCACAGTTCATACACGCTAGATAGTGTAGGCGTGGATTTTAGCTGCCACACACACAAAAACACACACACACCTCCGGACGAGAACGCTCCCGCTTCCGCCCGCACCCGCCAGGTTTTAGCCTTAGAACCCGCCCCGTATTCTGCCCGCCGCGCCCGATCCCGCTAAAGAGCGGGGGAGAACAAAACCGAAAATCCCCCAGATATACAGTCCAGACAGCCAATCTGTTTGTATAAACACACACACAGCACCAAGCATAAAGCTCTCGCTCGCGCTCTCTCTCTCTCTCATACGCGCGCGTGCGCACTAACACACAAGCACCAAGCAGACACATCTTTCTCTTTCTCAGGCAGCCCGCTCCCGTCCCAAATCAAACCCGTTACCGACCGCTCCGGCGATTTATTCGGAAATTTATTCCCGCGCCGCAGAAATCTGGCGCGGGGACAGCCGCGGGTATGCAGACCTTTAACGTTACCACGGAGCTCCATAAACAAAGCAGCACGCGTCGCGTTTTTAACGTGACTTTGCACGCGATAAGAGAATATAGCCAGTTAACCTGATACAGTACACTCGGTTACAAGTAACAAATCACAACTAAATACATTTGCAAGCTAGAGTCAACGAGGCAACAACTTTAACCGCACGTACTTACACTTGAGAAATGGAAGAAACCCATCCTGACGTCCATCAGTTACTCTTTACTGATCCTTCCTTTAACAAACGCAGATGAAGTATTCTTTGTAGCATGTAGCTTCCAGAAGTTTCCAGTAGTTTCCAACTGCTTGGCTATAATGCTGAGGTTTCATCTTTGGGTAGAGAGTTTGTGTGCGTGTGTTTGTGGGTGTGTGTGTGTGTGTGTGTGTGTCTGGGTTACTGCGTCAGAGGGCGGGGCCTCAGGTTTGAAATCTCCCGGGTTTGCGCGTGCACGTGAATAACTTGGTTTCATTCGTACGTCATGGCGAAACACCTAATGAGTCGGTATCAAGGCGACTCGTTTGAAGCACTATGAGTCGACTCTTTTATAGATGAATCAACCGTTTTAAACACTGTACTCTTACAGATTTAAGCCTTAGCTGGATACTTCACTTCACTTAGAACTGTGTTACACACTACATGGAGGGGAATTTTCAAAAACCCATAATATGGGCTCTTTAAGGACAAAGCGTGTGAGAGAGTGGGACCATTAGGACAAGTTTTGCTTGCTACACAACTGAAAACGTGCTAGGTACAATACAGTTTTTTGTTCGGAATTGTAACGTTAGTATTATAAAGTACTGTAAAGTTTTCTTACTGGTGAATGACATGAAATAGTGGGTTGTCTGATGTCATCTTTAAGGTGCACACGTTTGTGTTTCAGGAGGCAGGGAAGGGACTGTGGCTGCATCCGAAACCACATACTTCACTAAAATCAGTATGCGAGACGAGTAATATGTCCGAATTCATAGAATTCGAAAATCAGTTTGCGAGAAATACCCAGATAACTTACTCCTTCTGGCGAGATTCTGAAGTGCGCTTCCCATGCACGCTGCACTATCCCATGATGCTCCGCGAGAGATTTCATGAATGGGAGTGAAGCGACGCAACTGACGCAGGTAGGTAACGTGACCATGACAAAATGGCGATGTAGTACGTGCGAATTCCATTCGTACTTTTCACATTCATACTGTATAGAACGTACTTTTCTAATGGCCAAGTAGTACTTTAAATTCAAATGCAGCACCTACTGAGTAGTAGGCGGTTTCAGACGCAGCCTGTGTTTCAAAGATATTTCGCTAACCCGGTAGCTTTTTGGCAGATCACCTACTGCACCTTTAATAATTTTTGTTCTTGTCCAGTGTCTGTGCTTTTTCTCTCCAAATGTTATGGGAAACAAAAAAAATCTTTGCTTCGGCAACAGACTTTCACATTCCTGTCTCCTCCAATTCTTTTCCATTCCTGAAACAACAGCCTGATTCAATGTTGACAACTTGTGGACAAATCAAGTAGTGCAATAACAATTGAAAGCGCACATGTGATCTGTGTACATTGTTACAAAAATAAGCGTAAGGTACACCCCTGCAATTCTGATGACATAATTCACATCTAGGCCACTGTGCACAGACCAATGCATACACATAAAACTGAAGAACTTTTTAAACAGGAGATGTTTTATAAGAGATGTTCTGCAATTTACTGACCTTCCACAAGATATTTTGACAAATCTTGGTTGATGGTCAACAGTTGATGCTCAACAATGACTTCCATAGTAAAGAAAATGAAATGCTACGCAAGCCATTGGAGACCATCAACATCTCTATAATTTAAATGAAAGATAAACATACCTCCAGAACCAAGGCTTCTAAAATAAAAAGAACCCACGGAATAAAGTGCTCTATAACTCTGTTGTCTCTGGCCCAATGTCCTCCCTCAGTGGTCGATCCCGGAGTCTACTTATTCGAGCTTCTGAGATCCTGGAAAGGCCGCCTTCCCTCCAGTGGCCTCCAATGGAGCTGCGCAGGGGGAGGAGCCTGTGTCTGAACGGATAGAGGAAGAGGGCGGGGTCAGGCATGGGGCGGGGTTCCTCGGGCCCAAACACCCTCTCGCGGGGAACACATTCCCGAACTCTCTCTGATCTCCGCAGCCTTCCTGAAGATCGGCTCTGATGAGGACTTTCTAGCACACATGAAGAATTAGCAGTCCATTCCGGTTCCTGTAAATGAATAAAAAAAGAAGTCTGATTCATGACTCATGACTGTTTGCGAGTTCAATCCCAGTCAAAAGTTTGGGATCATTTATCTCTTTTGAAAGAAGCCTTTTCCAGCTCACCATAAGAGTGCATGTATTTGATTAAAATATAGTACTGTATATACAGTATATAAATATACACACACACACACACACATAATGCTCTGTATACCACCCCTCACAAATCCCATATCTTTTAAATTCATATTTTTAATAGGAAGTTATACAGTAATATATTTGTGCATATACATTAGATTAGTCAGTACTGAGGCCAAATCTGGAGCTTATCTAACAAAATAACTTACGATAACGGTCCAAAAAGTAGTACTGACAAATGTCCTACTTTCCAACTGCTCATTAACGCACAGGGCAGCAATTCAATGCATTTAGACATGTAGACATGGTCAAGGTGCTCTCCTGCAGCTTGAACCGAGCATCAGTATGGGGAAGGAAGGGGATTTAAGTGACTTTGAATGTGGCATGGTTGTTGGTGCCAGAGGGGGCTGGTCTGAGTATTTCAGAAACTGCTGATCTACTGGGATTCACATGCACAACCTACATGCACAACCATCTCTAGGGTTTACAGAGAATGGTCCAAAAAAGAAAAAATATCCAGTGAGCGGAAGTTCTATAGTTTTGTTTTTATGGATGTGTGTATTACATAATTACATTATAAATATTTATAATAACAACATATATCATATGCTATCATATATCACAATAATCATGGAAAAGGAAACTTTTATTTTAAATGCGATTAAGAGGAAAAACCTTGTTTTGACATTCTTTTAAATCAAATCACAAATTATATCAAGTTATCTCTAATTATAATGTTTGTATGTGTATTTAGGGACATTTTGTCTTGGAAAGTTTACTTAAAATGTACTAATGTTAATTAACTTAAAATTATTAACTTAAAAATTAAAAATGTAACTTGTTTACCAAGTTGCTACATCTAAATATATATTATATATAATAGTTTTAATTACTCATTTCTAATAACTGATTTATTTTATCTTTGCCGTGATGACAGTAAATAATATTTTATTAGAAATTTTCAAGACACTTCTATACAGCTTAAAGTGACATTTAAAGGCTTAACTACAGTAGGTTAATTAGGTTAACTAGACAGGTTAGGGTAATTAAGCGAGTTATTGTATAATGAAGTTTTGTTTTATAGACTATATATAATATAATTATGTATATATGTAATTTATATATGTAATTATTTATTTATGGTTTGTAAATGTTATGTCTGTCCAAATTTTCTGCTAAACTTTGTTACACTTGTTATAAAAAACATGACATTCTGTAAAGCACTGGAATAAAAAGCATGGGACTTCCTCCAAGTGATGTGACTTCCCCTGGTGGGAAACTCCAGAAGGCATTGAGGCATGTCATTATTCTTCCTCTCATTGGTTTGTATAAATGTACAATTGAAGTCAGAATTATCCCCTTTGAATTATCTTTCTTTGTTTAAATATTTCCTAAATTATGTTAAACAGAGCAAGGAAATCTTCACAGTATGTCGGATAATATTTTTGATTTTGGAGAAAGTCTTATTTCTTTTATTTCAGCAAGAATAAAAGCAGTTTTTAATTTTTTAAAAGCCATTTTAGGGTAAAAATATTTAGCCCCTTTAAGCTATACGTATATATTTATGATAGTCTATAAAACAAACCATCAATATACAATAACTTGCTTAATTACCCTAACCTGTCTAGTTAACTTAATTACCCTAGTTAAGCCTTTAAATGTCACTTTAAGCTGTATAGAAGTGTCTTAAAAATATCTATTAAAATATTATGTACTGTCATCATGACAAAGATAAAATAAATCAGTTATTAGAAATGAGTTATTAAAACTATTATGATTAGAAATGTGTGAAAAAAAAAACGGGGACTAATAATTCTGACTTCAACTGTATATACCAATTGTAGATTAATTGACAATTGTCAACTCTTTTACTGTGGTCTTACAGTGAATCATTCACTCTTTAAAAAAAGGATGAAAATTCCATTTAGACATGCCATGTGGTGTCTGCTTTGAAGCTACTATATTGAACTAAAGCACGAAATGGTGGTAAATGTCAACTCTGTTCCCGTCAACTCATTAATGTTTTAAAACGGTAGACAACAATTGAAACAACAATTAGTAACAGAACCAAATGCTCGCCATCATTTTGCATTATTTGACATGAACAATGGATTTGTTTTACTGTAAATCATACATTTGTTGTACATCACTCATACCTGCAGTGTGCCTCCTTCATCCTCATCTTCTTCATCCTCCTCCTCATAGTCTTCAGTCTGGTGATACAATCGAAAGTGTGCAGAATGCAGCTGAAAGGAGAGTTGAGCGGCCACATCGGTCTGCTTGCGGAGGTCCCGACTCAGTGTTGTAATCTTATGACTACGTCGTTTTAGCTCCTCCAGGAAGCGCCGCTCTTCATCTCGAAGTCGGACTTGCAGTGCGCTTGCGATTGCTCCTTTTTTCCTCAGCTCTGCCCGCAGCTCCACCAGCGCACTTTCCTGCTCAGCCAGATGCTGCTCTGTTTCCAGTAACCGCACCTGGAGCAGATCTTCCTCCAGCTCTATATCTGAAAAAACATGCAGAGGAGGAGCGTGGTGGTGGACAGACTGCAATCTTCATATGATTGAATGGGAAATCTTGGAGACTCACCTTCTTGGCTTTTTGCTGGTGGTTTTTCACTGAGATCACAGCTCAGTTCTGTGGAGGTGCACACAGAGATAAAGTAGGATGTTACAGATAACATATTAACAATTGCATGAACATGTTTTAGTTCAGGAGATGTCGTGAAGAAGCGCCTTCTTGAAATAAAGGAGATATAAATTAATGTTTGAAACAAAACAAAGAAAACGTAAGAACATTCTAATTAAAATGTAAAAATGTGTTTTAGTTGTCTCCATGATAGTTTATAGTATTAAAAAAATTATTAAAACTGTCAATAATAATAATAACAATGTTATTAAGTAATAATAAATATATAATGCTGAAACTGATATTTTACCAGTCAAAGATTTCATTTAAATAACTTTGTTTTTAGAAAATATTACCAAAATATTTACTTTTACCCGGGCAAGGCAGTGGCGCAGAAGTGGCACAGCAAGAAGGTCGCTGGTTCGAACCTCGGCTCAGTTGGCGTTTCTGTGTGGAGTTTGCATGTTCTCCCTGCATTCGCGTGGGTTTCCTCCGGGTGCTCCGGTTTCCCCCACAGTACAAAGACATGCGGTACAGGTGAATTGGGTAGGCTAATTGTCCGTAGTGTATGAGTGTGTGTGTGAATGTGTGTGTGGATGTTTCCCAGAGATGGGTTGCGGCTGGAATGCATCTGCTGCGTAGAAACTTGCAGGATACGTTAGCGTTGTTGGTTCATTCCGCTGTGGCGGTACCGGATTAATAAAGGGACTAAGCTGACAAGAAAATGAATGAATGATTGAGTTTTACCCACAAAAATAGATGATAAAAATGTTAGTGAAAGAGAAACATATTCCTTCAAGATCAAAAGTGTGGTTTAAGCATGCGTTACACTTACACCAACAAATATTTTTATTCATTTCTAAGTGAATATGGACAATAGATTTTGTGCATTTGTACAAAACAGCGTTATTAAACCGTTATCTTCATTAAAATAACAGTGTGCTCTCATAACATCTTTAGTAATAGAAAAAAAAAACATTTAAATTCAAATGAGGTGTTGCAAAAAACAACAACAAAAAAAAACTTTTTGTTTATCTGGATTTTATCTCTTTATTAAAATTTATTTTAATATTATTCACTAACATTAATAGGATGTTCGTATTTTTTGACTGAGATGTTTAGTTATTTTGTTAAATCAGTATATTATATATATACTGTATATTTATGTATATTTATTTTATTTAGATTTCATTCATTCAGATCTAGGATGTGTTGCTTTAGTGTTCCCTTTATATAGGGATTAGATAGATAGATAGATAGATAGATAGATAGATAGATAGATAGATAGATAGATAGATAGATAGATAGATAGATAGATAGATAGATAGATAGACAGACAGACAGACCGACAGACCGACAGACCGACCGACCGACCGACCGACTGATCGATTGATAAATAATAGATAGATAGACAGACAGACAGACAGATAGATGATAGATATATAGATAGAAAGAAAGAAAGAAAGAAAGAAAGAAAGAAAGAAAGAACCCAGGCTTGTTATGAAATTGTACCCCTGTATACATTTCTGGACAGTGCAAAATATGTACCAGGATGTAAGTTTTTTTTTAATTTTAGTTTTTGCGAGAACACTGTACGCTTTTTCAGATCTCGAATTTCACTCACGAGTGCCATACACGCCTGCTCTTATCATATAAATCCACCAGAGGCCACTGTCAACTAACTTACCGACTGACTGACCAATTACCCCTCTCCTGAACCCAACCGGTAGTGTTTTTAAAAGCACCGACTGACCTGCCCAACGCTGTTTTCAGCGCACAAAAAACAGGACTCATCGTCAGTGTCATACAGCCCTGCAGCATTCCTTTTAAAGATGAAATGCAGCTATACGTAGCTCTGGCTATTTAATTTGTGCTCTCCAGAAATGTATATAGGGCTACGTTTTCACAATGAGCCTGCGTTGAATAGATAAACATACAATGAATGTTAATATTGTTTAAAACATATAATAAAAGTTGTGAGGTTGAATTAAATGATGAAGGCTTTAAAATAAACTCATAATCCAACCAAAACAAACAAAAAACAAAGAAATTACCTCAATATGTTACAAACCTGTTTAAGTTTATTTTTGAAAACTGCAGACTTTGAATTCTATTTTATTTATTTATTTTTACTACTAATAAGGATGGTTAGCGGTTTCCAACATTCTTTAAAATATTTTCTTATGTGTTTAATAAAGAAAAGAACATCATATAGGTTTGGAACCACATGTAGGTGAGTGAACGGGGAAAAAGTTTTTTAACTTAACTAACTGAAAAGTATAAGGGATTGTATTATGTTTATTGTTTACTGACCATTGCATCGTTTCTTAAGGTTGCGTATCTCCAGCCGCAGACCCGTGAGGAGGATTTGGTGCTCCTCCTGCAAAAACGCTACATTGCGCTCAACACTCTCCACCTGCTGGGCAAGTGTGGATCTATCCATGGAGAGCTCCCTGATGATGCAGGTTTACAGCACCTGCATGCAATGAAAGGGGAAATTGTTAAAAGATGTTTAACTAGTTCAAATTCAATACGGCTTTTTATTCCCAATTATTGGTTTAATAAAATTGGTGGTCTCCCATTTATTTTAAAATGTAATTTTGCTCCAAATAAACTCCCTATAAAATTTGTATTTTTTTCTAATTGGTATGACAGAGATATATTACATTTATTTTCCTTAATTGATGACTTGGGGAACTTTTTTTGGAGTTTATGAAAATTCCTAAATTTCCAATCCCATTAAAGAAATTTAACATTATTGTAAATGCTATCCCAAAAGAATTAATTCATCTAACAAAAAATCATATTTCAAATATAAATAAAAAACCATAGAACCCTCCTTATTATTAGAAGGTATTAGTGTACACAATAAAAAATGCAACAACAAACTTATTCTTCGAATTCTCCAACAAAAAAATCAAATTGCTCCAAGAGGGAAATCATATTAGAAGACATTGATTGGAAAAGAACATGGCTTCTTCCATATAAATACGTAATCCCAAACAAAGCAAAGGAAATCCATTTTAAAATTCTACACAAAATTTACCCGGTCAATGCATTTATCTCAGAATTTACTGATATTGCAATTACTTGTTCTTTCTGTCAGGAAAATGAGGAAACGTTGACTCACAAAAAATCTCACAAAAGTTTAGTTCAGATCTATATAATTATTTGAATAAATCCCAATTAACAAAACAAATCTTTAAACTGAAAGATATTATTTGTTATTAGTCACAAGAATAAAAATGAAGAATATATGTATATAAATAACTTTTTTATATTATATGCAAAATTCTTTATCCACAAACAAAATTTCTTAAATCCTCTCCCTCATTTGCCCATTTTTTAATTGAAATTCATTCCTTGCTTAAAGCTATACGTCTATCTAACAACCAACAATTCTGCAAGTTAATAGAAACCTATGAAAATATCATGCTTCCAATATGTTAGTAATTAATGTTTTCTGTATTTTTAAATTTTATTTAATATTGTACTTCCCCTTTCTTTATTCTGTTCTCTTTTTTTTCTTTCTATTACTTTTTTATTGTTCTTCTTATCACTTTGTAATGGTACATTCTTGTATTCCAGTCTTCTAAAGATTCTTTCCTGATTTATATTGTGTATTTCTTTAAATAAAAGTTTAGAAAAAAAAAGGGAAATTTTTGGTATTGTATGTCTGTAAAAAAACTAATGCACTTTCTTTTTATTTATTTAATTCTTGGATTTATTTAGTTCCAAAGCAAAACATTAATGTAGAGTGCATTGACAATTGCTTACTTTTTCATCAACATTAGTTCAAGTACTCATTAATTAGTTCCTCATTTTATTTTTTAAATGTCTTCATCAGTAATCCATGATGAACAAAAATCAACCAGCTAAAGTGATTCCAACGCAACTTGAGTTAAAACAGAAAATAAAGCGGCAGAAAATTAATAAAGAATGTTAGAAAACAGCCATTTATTTCCAATGTTACATTATTTTTTGGTTTTTACTATGAATGTCAATAGCTGCTTTTTTAACATTCTACAAAATATCTTGTTTTGTGTTTAGCATAAGAAATACATTCATAAAAGTTTAAAACCACCTCAGTTTGATTGGTGAGGAAATGTACATTTTTGGGTAAAATAGTTACTTAGTTTTTAATTTTTACCATTGTATTTTTTTGATGGGGCTTACTGTACATAATGTAGTTTTCACCAGAAACTCCTAGTTTCAGCACACTTTTCGGGGGAACTATCCCTAGTAGCACTTATAGTTATTTGCTTCTTTACAATGAATAACTTGTTTTAATTATTAGTAAGTCGATTGTAATCTAAATGAATAATAGGCCTATTAAATGTAGCTACATTCTCTGTTTTGTGTGGACTTATACAACCATATGTAATTAGTTTTTCTTAAAAGCATTTGTAAATGCTGCTTTCAAATAAACTATATTACATTCTATTTCTGTTATACTGTGCAAAGAGAAATACTTTCGCCATTTTAAAAACAAACAACAGTACTTCAGAAGGCTCGGAATAATTTTCTGGGCTTTAAAATGGCTCATCCCCCTACTTCAGCATCAGGAGACTCCAGTTAAGAATGAGCATTATGTCATTGTTTCATCCGGGATATTCTCTCATCCAGGAAATGCGTAAGGTTGACAGGCGAATGTAAACACGCAATATATGGTTTTGAGCCAAACAAATGTTGGCAAACAACGTCTTTTTCTTGACAGAAAGCACAAAATCTTGCTGTCGATGTCTTAATGATGCTGTATCTTTATGGCACGATGACAACAAAACTAACCGACGCGTATTGATCTTTGGAATGTGTCGTCAAATAACGATTATCTAAATGAATACGACACTCTAAATATTGACAGATGCATCTACTGAATGCTATTAAAACGATATATTATCGGTTATGTTTTCCACACAAGCGCTGCTTTAATTCTGACTTTTTAAAGCACACATCCTATCTGTATCGTGTTGAAATCAGTGCGCCGCGTTTTAAGGTCAATAATCTCAATGACATAAACATGCCGATATTACCTCATGCTTCTCAGAGCTACTTACGATGGGCAGATGAATGATGCAGGACACATCCAGTGCAAAGCATCGCCACCAAATCTCTGCGTCAGGGACACGAAAGGGTTAGTTCACCATCTGCCATATCCATCCCCATCCCAACATCTTATTCATTTAGCCAATGAAGTGGACTGAAGTGACAAAAAGCCCCGAAGTTTCATCTGTTTTAGAAGAATCAGGAATACGGGCGTGTGCTCACACAGCTCATAACAATTCGGACATAGCACATTTAAACTGCAAAAAGAAGAGTACAAAATGTCACTGTTATTAAAGTTTGTGTAATGATTTTTGATTATTGTTTATGGTTTGTAAAATATAGGTGTTCTATTTCTTTAATTGTACATTTTTGTTAACTTAATTAATTAGGGTATAATTAAGTTTAATAATTTCCCTGCTGAAAAATCCAGCTTATACCAGCCTAGGCTGGTTGGTTGGTTTTAGCTGGTCAACCAGGCTGGTTTTAGAGGAGTTTTGGCCACTTCCAGGCTGGTTTCCAGCCATTTCCAGCCTGGTTTTAGCTGGTCAGGCTGGGAGATGACCAGCTAAAACCAGCTTGACCAGCCTAGCTAAGCTGGGAGTCCAGCCAAAACCAGCTATATCCAGCTTAAACCAAAAAAAAAAATGGCCAAAACCCTTCTAAAACCAGCCTGGTCAACCAGCTAAAACCAGCCAACCAGCCTAGGCTGGTTTAAGCTGGATTTTTTAGCAGGGAAATAATATAAATAATTAAGAAATCAGATTAAAATCCACTTAATCAACAAGAATTGTAGTGTAGGTGCTCCATCGGTCTTCTGAAATGTTTAATGCAGTTAAATATTCTGTGTTTTCCTGATAAGTCTTTCCATTAATTAGTGTAAAGGCCTTTCTTCCCAATTTGAAACAAAAAATTGCATTGTACAGGTAAGCATTCTCCAAACCCAGAATAATAAGGGTTATTTCATCCAAAAAATGAAAATTACCTCATAATTTATTCACCTTACAGAGAGAAAGCACTCACTAGAGTCATGTTTGGGTTACAGCAAATTATTCCATTCACCTTCACTAAAATGCCTGTAACATAGTTAGTAAACTGTTGTTCGTTTGAGGCACAGTCTAAATGGCTCTGCATGACATCAGCAGCAGAAATCCTATATATAGCTGCAGAATTATCATATGTGAGGCTGAACCAAAACAGTCTGAGTATTCCTACACTAACGTTTTTTTTCTCTCCACTTAATCAAATGAGCTTGATTGTTTTATAGCACTACGCCACACCTCTACGCTATTTAGCTGCCCTTTACACTAGTGCAATTTAATTTTAAAATGTTTTTTACAATGGAAGTGTTCCTCATTCTGGCATTTTTAGTGCATTTCAGAAAAACGATACCTGCCTAAAATGCATGATATTTAACCATTCATGCTCACTGGGAATGCACATATTTTGCTGGTACTGTACTTGCAGTCTAGGCTCAGTGGTTAGCACTGTCATCTTACTGCAAAAAGGTTGCTGATTCGGGTCCCAGCTGGGTCAGTTGGCATTTCTGTGTGGAGTTTGCCTGTTTTCTCCGTGTTCGTGGGGGTTTTATCTGGGTGCTCCGGTTTCCCCCACAGTCCACTTTACAGGTGAATTGAATAAAGTCAAATGGCTGCAGTGTGTGAGTGTGATTGTTTATGGATGTTTCCCATTACTGGCAATTTTCCCATTGCCGGTTCATTTTGTTGTGGCGACCAGTGATTATTAAAGAGACTAAGCCGAAAAGAAAATGAATGAATGGATAATATAATATATATATATATATATATATATATATATATATATATATATATATATATATATATATATATATATATATATATATATATATATATATATATATATCACCATATTGTTGTATTTTAATACATTAAATAAATAAAATGTTTTATTGTTGAGCATACCTGCTTTGTACCATAATCTACTATCTTGACTCTTGTCATCCAGCATCTGTAAAGAAGGTGTAATGCTGCCCTCTAGTGGGCTAAACACAGAAAACCACTGACAAAACCATTTCTTTCAAATAATTTGAAAAAACAAAAACAACAGATTTACAAGTTATATCAAGTTGGATATAACAGAATATATCAAATTGGAAAATAAAAGATAATTATAATAGTAATAAAAACTAGATGTGTGTGCTAAAATAACATATTTAGATGTGGATTTTTATTTATTTATTGATTTTTTTTTTAGTTTATTAACTTGTTTTATTCAGATTTACATATAAATTGATTCCTGACTTAACTGAACCTAACCTCTACAACTCTGATTCCTATTTATGCTAATTTAAGTATCATTATTAATTGTCATTTAAGTATCAGTATGCTGCTTTTTTGATACATTCTGCCAGCTCTACTGGTTCTCTGGCCTAGTCAAAAACATTTACAAAGTTACAAAGTTCCGTGTTTAATCATATCCATATATCCATATGCCCTGACTAACCAAAACCAGGATAAAGAGGGGAACCGGAGAGTTAGTGCTAGGAAGAACCAGTGAGGTACTGAAGAGTCTGTGTTATGCAGAACCAGAGAGGGCACTGCAGTCTGAGCTAGGCAGAACCAGAGAGGGCACTGCAGTCTGAGCTAGGCAGAACCAGAGGGGGCACTGAATAGCCTATTCTTTGCAGAACCAGGGTGGCACTGGAGAGTCTGTGCCAGGGAGAACCAGTGGGGACATTAGCGGGTCTGTAAAATGCAGCACCAGCGGGTACTGGCGATTCTGTGATAGGCAGAACCAATGGGGCATTGGAGGGTCTGTGGTGAACTGCTGGCAGAACTGGAGTTGTGAGGGGTTGGAGTTGTAGGGGGTATTGGAGTCTGTGCTAGGCAGACTCAGGAGGGGCACTGGAAAGTCTGTTCTATGGGAGAATCAGAGGGGGCACTAGAAAGTCTATGCTAGGGAGAACCAGGAAATCAAGGGCACACCTTACAAATTCTTGCCTTTACATCCTATTCTTGTTTATTCTGGATAACACAAAAGAACATAGGGAGGACTGTTGCAGCGTAAAAGCATGTAGCAATGTATTCACTCGCACACTAATGAATATCATGCAGACTGGGGTACTAGACTAAGTCATTCATTCATTTTCTTTTCGGTTTTGTCCCTTTATTAATCTCGGGTCGCCACAGTGGAATGAACCACCATCTCATCCAGTACATGTTTTACGCAACAGATGCCCTTCCAGCCGCAACCCACTGCGCCACCGCGTCGCCTACTTTAGCATATTTCATATACATAAATATTTTGAAACATGTAACAACAAAACATGCACCTGGATAAGGCAAAATAACATATAATAGGACTCATGCAGCCTAACAACGTGTAGCAATGTATTTACTCCCACTGTGAAAGAAAGAAAAATAACAAACATAACAAAAAGTAATGAAAAACAATCTACAAGCATCTCACATCATAGATCACAATCATACGGTTACATCCTCAGGATTCATTAGTTTAACAAAATATGACACTTGTTAAGTCACTGCATACATTTGGGTGACCTACCGCTGTTGAATCTCATGCAGACTGGGGAGAAGCAAAGTGCACACACTGCCCAAATCAATATGGAGACAGGAAACCCCCCATGACAAGTGGAATCACAAAATAATGAATATTTTTACCTTTCTCTTTTGCACCTGCTGTCTGTGCTAGGTGGAACCAGGAGAGGCACTGAAGAGCCTGTGCTAGGCCGAACCAGGAGAGGCACTGGGGAGTCTGTGCTGGCAGAACCGGCGGGGGCATTGGAGGGTCTGTGCTGGCAGACCCAGAAAGGCACTGGAGAGCTTATGTTATGGGAGAACCATATGAGACATTGGAAAATCTGTGCTTTAGCAGAACTGAAGATTTTGTGCTAGGCAGAACCAGGAGGGCACTGGAGAGTATGTGCTATGGGACAACTAAAGGGGGCATTAGAGAGTCTTTACTAGGCAGAACCAGGAAAGGCACTGACGAGTCTGCGCTAGGCAGAATGAGAGGGGTACTGGAAAGTCTGCCCTATGAGTCAACCAGAGGGCCACTAGAGAGTCTATGCTAGGCAGAACCAGCTGGAGAGTCAAAGCTAGGCAGAACAAGAAGGGGTACTAAAGAGTAGGAGCTAAGCAGAACCAGCAGGGACACCGGAGACTATGCAAAGTGCTGGGCAAAAAAGATAAAAAGCACTGGAGATTCAGTTCTAGGTAGAACAAGAGAGTGCACTGGAGATTCTGAGCAAGGTAGATGCTTCAGAGGCACTGAAGAGTCTGTGCAAGGCAGAACTAGTAGGGCACAGGAAGGTTTGTACTGTGAAAGAAACAGAGGGGCATTGGAAAGGCTGTGCTAGGCAGAGCCAGGGGGCACTAGAGAGTCTGTGCTAGGCAGCACTAGAGGTGGCACTAGAGAGTCTGTGCTAGGCAGCACAGTGGGGGCACTGGATAGTATGTGATAGGCAGAACTAGCAGAGGCACTGGAGAGTTTATTCTAAAGGAGAACTAGATGGGACACTGGGTAATCTGTGCTGTAGCAGAACTGAAGATCCTGTTCTAGGCAGCACCTGCAGGGGCACTAGAGAGTCTGTGCTGGGCAAAACCAGAAGGGTTGTGGAGAGTCTGTGCTATGGGAGAACTATAAAGAGCATTATAGTGTCTGTGCTAGACAGAACGAGGAGAGGCACTCATGATTTTGTGCTAGGCAGAACAAGAGGGGAGAGTGTGAAGAAACTAACAAAACCAACAAGGGCACTTGAGAGTCTAAGCTTTGCAGAACTAAAGGGGACACTAGAAAGTCTGTGCTAGGGAGAACCAGTGGTGGTACTGGAGTCTGAGAGTCTGAGCAAGGCAGAAGCTTAAGGGGCACTGAAGAATCTGTGCTAGGCTGAATGTAAAAAGCATTGGAATGTCTGTGCTATTGAAGAAACCGAATGGCACTGGAGAGGCAGTGCTTGGCTGTGCTAGAGGGGCACTAGAAAGTCTGCACTTGGCAGCACAGTGGGGGCACTGCAAAGTCTGTGACTGAAGAAACAGGAGGAGCACTGGAGAGTCTGTGCTATGGGAGAACTAGAGAGCATGTGCTAGGTAGAACCAGCAGGGGCGAATCTATGGGAGAACTAGAGCAGGCACTGAAGAGTCTGGAATAGGTAGAACCATTGGGTGGATTGGTCTGTGCTATGGGAGAATTGGTGGGGGAACTGGAGAGTCTCCGCTAGGCAGAACCAGAAGGGGCAATGAAGAGTCATTGCTCGGCAGAACCAGAGAGGGCACTGCAGTCTGAGCTAGGCAGAACCAGAAGGGGCACTGAATAGTCTATTCTTTGCAAAACCAGGGTGGCACTCAAGAGTCTGTGCCAGGGAGAACCATCTGGAAAATTAGAGGGTCTGTACCAGGCAGCACCAGCGGGTACTGGAGACTCTGTGATAGGCCGAACCAATGGGGTCATTGGAGGGTCTGTGATATGGGAAGCTAGAGAGGGCACTGAAGGTTCTGTGCTAAGTAGCACCTGTAGGGGGACTAGGGAGTATGTGCTAGGCAGAACCAGGAGAGGCACTGGAGAGTCTGTGCTATGGGAAAACAATAAGGGGCACTAGAGAGTCTGTGCTAGGCAGAACCAGAAGAGGCACAGAGGAGTCTGTGCTAGGCAGAACAAAAGGGGCACTGGAAAGTCTGTGCTATAGGAAAACCAGAGGGTACACTGGGGAATCTGTGCTATAGCAGAACTATAGAAGGCACTAAAAATTCTGTGATAGGCAGCACCTCCGCGGGCACCAGAGATTCTGAGCTAGGCAGAACCTGAATGAGCATGGGAGAGTCTGTGCTATGAGACTAGTTGGGGCTTTAGAGAGTATGCGCTAGGCAGAACCAGGAGAACCACTAAAGAGGCTGTGCTGGGCAGAATGAGAGGGGCACTGAAAAGTCTGTGCCATGAGAAAACCAGAGGTGAAACTCAACTAGGGACAACCAGCGTTGGTACTAAAGAGTAGGAGCTATGCAGAACAAGCAGGGGCTATGGAGAGCCTAAGCTTGACAAAACCAGAGGGGGCTCTTGAAAACATGTGCTAGGGAGAACCAGTGGTGTTACTGGAGAGAATTTTTCTGTGCTCTCCAAAACCTGGAAGGCACTGGAGAGTCAGAACTCATTAGAACCAGCAGGAGCACTAAAAAGTCAGAGCTTTATGTTTTATGTTTCATTTATGTTCATTTGAGTATCATTATTAAGTTTCATTTAAGTATCAGTATGCTATTTTTTATACTTTCGCCCAGCTCTACTGGTTCTCTGCTTTAGTCAAAATCATTTACAAAGTTACAAAGTTCAGTGTTTAATCATATCCATATATCCATATGTTCTGACTAACCAAAACCAGGATGTGTAACTCATATGCACAGGTAAGTGTACAATGCACGGTTTAAACAAGCAAACATTTGTCTACTTGCACTGACCATTTCATTAATTTAAATCAGAATGTGCCATTTAAATAAAAACTCAATATTATTAAAAGAAAGCTTATTTGCAAAATGAAAAAACAAATTTGCTTAAATAAAATTATGATTTTAAACTTTATTTTAGTATTATTGTTAGAATTGTATTGCTATTATTGTAAAGAAAATAAATCATTTTAACTATTGGGCATTGGAGGGTCTGTGCTAGGCAGCACCAGAGGGGGTACTGGTGAGTCAAAGCTAGGCATAACCAGCAGGGGCAAAATTTATGGGAGAACTAGAGCAGGCCTTGAATAATTTGTTATAGGCAGAACCATTGGGGGCATTGGAGGGTCTGTACTATGGGAGAACCAGTGAGGTACTGGAGAGTCTGTGCCAGGCAGAACCAGCTGGGACATTAGAGGGTCTGTACTAGGCAGCACCAGCGGGTACTGAAGACTCTGTGATAGGCAAAACCAACGGGGGCATTGGAAGGTCTGTGCTGATTAACCCCAGAGGGGCACTGGACTGCTGGCAGAACTGGAGGGGAGAGGGGTTGGCGTTGTGTGGGGTACTAGAGAGTCTGTGCTAGGCAGAACTAGGAGGGGCACTAGAGACTGGAGAGTCTGTTCTATGGGAGAATTAGAGGGACACTAGAGAGTCAGTGCTAGGCAAAACAAGGAAAGGCAGTGGAGAGTATGTGTTATGGCAAAATGGAGGGGCACTGGAGAATCCGTTCTATGGGAGAATTAGAGGGACACTGGCAGATCTAGAAGAGGGGTTCTAGAGAGTCTGTACTAAGCAGAACTAGAAGGGGCACTGGAGAGTCTGTTTTATGGGAGAATTAGAGGGACACTGGAGAGACTGTGCTAGGCAGAACCATGAGAGGCACTGGTGAGCCTGTGCTTTGGGAAAACTGTAAGGCACACTAGAGAGTCTGTGATAGGCAGAACCAGAAGAGGCACAGAGGAGTTTTTTCTAGGCAAAACGAAAGGGGCACTGGAAAGTCTGTGCTATGAGAGAACCAGAGAAAGCACTAGAGAGTCTGTGCTAGGCAGAACCAGCGGGGGCATTGAAGGGTTTGTGCAAGGCAGCACAGTGGAGAAACTCGAGAGTCTGTGATAGGCAGAACCAGAAGGGGCACTTGAGAGCCTATGTTAATGCAAACTTGAAGGTGACACTAGAGAGTCTGTGCTAGGCAGAACCAGGAGAGACACTGTAGATTCTGTGCTAGACAGAATAAGAGGGGCACTGGAAATACTGTGCTATGAAAGAACTAGAGCTGCACTGGAGAGAGGGTGTGCTAGGCAGAACCAGGAGGGGCACTGGAGAGTCTATTCTATGGAAGAACTAGAGGAACACTGGAGAATCTGTACAAGGCAGGACCAGGGGGACGCTGGAAAGTCTGTGCTAGAAAGAATCAGGGAGGGCACTGAAGAGTCTATGCTATTGTAGAACTAAACAGGGAACTAGAGAGTCTGTGCTTGGCAGAAACAGGAGAACCACTGAAGAGTCTGTGCTAGGCAGAACAAGAGGGACACTGAAAAGTCTCATGTTATAGGAAAAACAGAGAGGACACTGGGAATCTGTGCTGTAGCAGAACTAGAGAGAGCACTGAAGATTCTGTGCTAGGCTGCACCTGTGGAGGCACTGAAGAGTCTGTGGAAGACAGAACCAGGAAAGCCACTGAAGAGTTTGTGCCAGGCAGAACGAGATGGTTACTGGAGAGACTATGCTAAGCAGAATCAGGGGGAACTGGAGAGTCAAAGTTAGGGAGAACCAGAGGGGCACTAATAAGTTGGAGCTAAGCTATGTGCTAGGCAGAACCAGATGGAAGAGTTTGTGCTATAAGAGAACTAGAGAAGGCACTAGAAAGTCTGCGCTGAGCAGAACCAGGAAAGGCATTTAAGAGTCTTTGCTAGGCAGAACAAGAGTGGCACTGAAAAGTCTTTTGCTATGAGAAAACCAGAGAGGCACTGGAGAGTCTGTGCTAGGGAGAACCAGAGATGGCTTTAGAGAGTCAGCATGGACAGAATCGGGGGGGGGGGGGGGTTACCGGAGAAAGAGTTAGGCATAACCAAAGTGCACACTTGAGAGTATGTTCTAGGCAGAACCAGAGAGGGCACTGAAGATTCTGAGATAGGCAGAACCAGTGGGAATACTAAAAAGTCAGAGCTAAGCAGAACATAGAGGTGTACTGGTGAGTCTGTGCTAGCAAGAACCAAGAAGGCCAATGGAGAGTCTGTGCTATGAGAGAACTAGAGGGGGCACTGAAGATTCTGTGAGAGGCAGAAACAGCAGGAGCACTGGAGACACTGTGCTAGGCAGAGCCAGAGGGGAAAGTTTGTGCTCGACAAAACCAGAGGGGGCATTGGAGAGTCTGTGCTAGGGAAAACCAGAGGTGGCACTGGAGTCTGACCAATTTCTGACTATAAGGAAAGTAGATTAATTTCTTTGTGAGATTAGGCTGAGTTATATCACTCATTAAATCAAATAATTATGCTCTTTACTTGCTGCTCCACAAACAGCGATATTTGAACCATTTATAAATGATGAATCACTGTCTGATATCTGACAATCTAAGATCAGACATAGATATAAACTTTAAGTGTATTACAGCACACTGCAAAAGTGTATTTCTTCTTGCCGTTTATTAATAACTTTGACATCCCAGAATTAGCAAGCATGATCAGCTTAAAGGGTCAGTTTACCCCGAAAATGAAAATTCTATAAACATATCACATTATCAAAAGACGACGAGGCAGTGGCGCAGTAGGTAGTGCTGTCGCCTCACAGCAAGAAGGTCGCTGGTTCGAGCCTCGGCTCAGTTGGCGTTTCTGTGTGGAGTTTGCATGTTCTCCCTGCCTTCGCGTGGGTTTCCTCTGGGTGCTCCGGTTTCCCCCACAGTCCAAAGACATGCGATACAGGTGAATTGAGTAGGCTAAATTCGATCGTAGTGTATGAGTGTGTGTGTGCGTGTGGATGTTTCCCAGAGATGGGTTGCGGCTGGAAGGGCTTCCACTGCGTAAAAGCTTGCTGGATAAGTTGGCGGTTCATTCTGCTGTGGCGACCCCGGATTAATAAAGGGACTAAGCCGACAAGAGAATGAATGAATTATCAGACTATGGTGCATGTAAACTACAGGCAATATGATGCTTGTATGTCACGCTGCTTTTAATAAACACAATCTCAGTATGAACTCTTTAAAGTGAATCTATATTAACAGTATCTTGAAGTGAGCACATGAACAGGACTGTTAACGTTTTAGAGAGAGCTGCAGAGTCACGCAGTTTGCCATCATGTCTATTGTTGTGTGCTGCTTGCTCAGCCGTTCTCTCGTCTCTTGTTATTCTACAACAAATGGCATTGCTCTTTTACAACTGAATACCCTCTATACACTTTACGCATTACCTCTGACTTTTTTCACCTTTTTCCAGCCCAAAACACTGAGTTTGACCCCCGTTTTTTGGAGCAACCAACTTCATGCATGTGTTCAAGTTTCCGAATGATGAAATGTCTAAAGGACAGGTCTGGTCTCCTGGATTATGAACTTATGAACTGATCTTTATGGTCATGACAGCCGTCCAAAGAGTTTGATTATATGACTAAGTTCCACCTAAAGGATAGTGTTTCAAAAATATTTTTTGGAGAAAATACTCTCTACTGATCAGTGATGTCTGCGAAACAATCAGGTAAGCATCTAATAATGTATTATATATTTTTAAATTCAGTTATGTTCTTTTCCAGAAAAAAATGCTACTCTCATATACAATATTTAATTAATTGTAAACCATTTTTAAAATAGTTTTATTTATTTTTTATTATTTATTTAAAAGTTATTTTTAAGTTAACTAAAACTATAATCATACAACTAAAATCTTTTTAATCACTTGAAATAAATGAAACATTAAATTAATGAATTAACTTTTTTCATTTTCATTACAGCCGTTTATAAAATAAATATGGATCATTTTTATTTATTTTAAGTTAGAAATAAAATTAATGAAACAGATAAAATATAAAAGAACAACTTTAGAGACTTTTAAGTGTACTACTACTGCTGCTACTACTAATAATAATGACAGAAAACTACAATTATTTTATTTTGAGCCAAATTGTAGACTAAGGTTTCATTTATTGGTGTTTTTTTAAGAAAAAGATTGCAAAAACTGCTAATGTTCATCGCTCTGACAGTCACTATAATGTTGACTTTCATTTCACATTATAATTAGCATGATGGTCTTGAAATAAATGTGTTATGCTTTCCTCCAAGGCATTGTTCTTGCTATGTTAATCTACATCATAACGGTTGTGATTTATTGTTAAATACTGGTCATTGTGGTTGTAGGTTTAGAAGCTGGTTTGGATCCAGAAGAAGAAGTGACAGATGTTGTTTGTGATGAGGCAGATCTCAGAGATGGAGAGTAGGTTCAACATCAACTCATATCATATTCATGTGTATTATAGCATATACATACCTGTTTGTGTCCTGTATGGGTATTTCTGGCATTATTTGGGTCAAAATTATAATTTTTTTTCATGTTCCATGAAGGTATTTTGAATATTCCTACTGTAAAATATCTATTCCTACTGTATTTTTAAAAAAAAACCTCAGATCCCAGAATTTCAAACCAGACCCAATGTTTTTTGTTTTTTTAATAGAAAAATTCACTCATTTTCTTTTCAGTTTAGTCCCTTTATTAATCTGGGGTTGCCACAGCAGAATAAACCACCAACTTATCCAGCATATGTTTTACGCAGCAGATGCCCTTTCAGCTGCAACCCATCACTAGGAAACATCCATACACACTCATTCACACACATAAACTACGGCCAATTTAACTTACCCAATTCATCTGTACCGCATGTCTATGGAGGAAACCTATGCGAACACGAGGAGAACAAGCAAACTTTACACAGAAATGCTAACTGACCCAGTCGAGGCTCGAACCAGCGACCTTCTTGCTGCTGTGAGGTGATCGTGCTACCCACTGTGATGCCCCTATAAAATTGTAAAATATGTTTTCCTACAACAAACCACATTTTAATGAAAAAGTTTTTGATTTATGTTTCAGATTATGTATAAGTCGGTTTTTAAATACACCTTTTGTATGACCTGTTTTGTAGTCCAGGATCACATTTATGAGACTTTAATATTTCACAAAATCATCATTCACAGAAACACATTCACAGAAACTGTATTTTGCAGTTGTTTTTTTTCAGTCTGTTTGTTTTTAAATGTTTTGTACTTCCTGTGAAGGACACTTAAAGCTCAAGATGTCTAAGTGTGTGTTGTTCTTGTGATCCAGGATGATGGAGGTTGATGTTGGTGATCACAATGTTTTGCTGGTCCGCTGTGACGGAGTGTACAGTGCCATCAGTAACCAGTGCACACACTATGGTGCTCCGTTGAGTGAAGGTAAAGCATTACAAATACGTTTTTTTTTCAGTACACTCAACAGCCACTTTATTGTGTAGACCTAACTGATACTGGATTGGAGATATTTTTGGCGGAATTGATTCAACAAGGTGCTGGAAACACTGATTTGAGATTCTGCTCCATATTTAGTTGATAGCATTACACAGTTGATGTAAAGGGATTGCACAATGAAACTGAAATGCCTGGTTTTACACACAATAATTCATTATGGTATAATGTAAGGCTCCATTTTGCAGCCAGTACAGCACCAGTTTGTCTTGGGAGTGACAGATACAAGTCCTGCACAGTGGCCAGAAGGGTTCTGAAACATTCTTCCTGCATTCCTCTCCAGGCCACTATGTGATGCTGGTGGAGGAAAATGTTTTTTGACTTGCTGCTCCAAATAACCCCAAAGTGGCTCAATAATATTTAGTTCTGGTTTCTGTGCAGGCCATGGGAGATGTTCATCTTCCCTTTGATGTTCATCAAACCACCCTCTCACCAGTCTTGCTGTGTGTATTGGTGCATTATTATTCTGATACACGACATACCTTCAGGATGCAATGTTTGTACCAGTGGGTGCACATGGTACTATAGAATGGTTCGCAAAATTTTTATTTATTACTATTAATATTAATATTTATTGCACAGTTGGGGGATATTTAACTGTTCATAAGGTAGATGGCCTCAGGGAAAGAAACTTTTCCTGTGTCTGGCTGTTTTTGTGCTTGGTGCTCTGAAGTGCCGACTAGACGGTAATAGTTCAAACAGGTAGTGTGCTGGGTGTGAGGCATCCAGAGTAATTTTGCGCCATTTTACTCGCTCTTGAAGAGTAAGGTTCTTGAAGTGTAGGAAGGGTAGTGCCAGTGATATGTTCAGCAGTCCAGACTATTCGCTGTAGTCTATGGAGGTCGGTTTTGGCAGCTGAGCCAAAAAAGATGGTGATTGAAGTGCAGAGGATGGATTGGATGACAGGTGAGTAGAACTGTACGACCTGTTCCTGTGGCAGGTTAAACTTCCTCAGCAGACGAAGGAAGTACAGTCTCTGCTAGGCTTTCTTCACAATAGAGTCTATGTGAATGTCCCACTTCAGATCCTGACAGATGGTGGTGCCCAGGAACCTGAATGACTCTCCTGCAGCCAGAGTGCTGTTCATAATGGTAAGTGGGAGGAGTGCATGGGGGTTTTCTCCTAAAGTTCACCATCATTTTTGAGTGTGTTCAGCTCCAGGTTGTTGTATCTGCACCATAAAGCCAGCCGCTCCACTTCCTGTCTGAATGCAGATTCGTCACCGTTCTGGATGAGGCCAATAACAGTAGTGTCATCTTCAAACTTAATGAGTTTGATGGAGGGGTCTTTTGCGGTGCAGTCGTTGGTGTATATGGAGAAGAGCAGTGGGGAGAGAACACATCCCTGGGGGGCACCAGTGCTGATGGTGGTGCTGTTGGATGTGATTTTGCCCATTCTGACTAGCTGTTGTTTATCTGTCAGAAAGCTGGTGATCCATTGACAGACAGAGCTTGGAACAGAGAGCTGGGTCAGTTTGTACTTGAGCAGTGATGGGACGATGGTGTTAAAGGCAGAACTGAAGTCCACAAACAGAATCCTTGCGTAGTTCCCTGGTTTGTCCAGATGCTGTAGGGTATAATGCAGTCCCATGTTGACTGCATCATCCACAGACTAGTTTGCTCTATAGGCAAACTGCAGGGGTCCAGTAATGTCCTTCAGATATGCTAGCACCAGTCTTTTGAATGACTTCATGGCCACAAATGTTAAGGCAACAGGTTTGGAGTCCTGTGATCTTTGGCTTCTTCGGGATTGGGATGATGGTGGAGCGTTTAAAGCAGGATGGAACTTTGTGCTGTTTCAGTGATCTATTGAAGATCTGTGAGAAAATGGGAGCCAGCTGGTCAGTGCAGGTTCTCAGGCCGTACTCACACTAGGTACAGTTGCCTCGAACCGGGCCAAAGCACGCTTGTCCCCCCTCCCGTCTCCCTCGACGGCCCGCGCTCACACCATATCGGGCCGCGGCACGCTTACGTCATCGCTGCTGCGCTGTTCAGAAGCGCTCTCTATGGCAAGCCTTTTTAGCATTTAAATTTTTATTCTGACTCCATAAATATATTTAGAGATATCTCTAATTATATTTTGACTAGTCATAATTATAATTCGACTAGTCAGAATAACAATTAGAGATATCTGCAATTGCAATTGTACTAGTACGAAATCAGATTGGAGATATCTGCAAATATATTATGACTAGTCATATTCCTCTATTGACTTCCATTGAAAAATATTTGCAGATATCTCTGAGTTTTGACTCGCAGCAGCGCAGTAATCACGTGTGCTTGCATAGGAATGTAAACAAAGACGAGAATGAACGAGAAAAACTCTCTTGGTGAATAAAACGGCTTACAGTTAATGAAGAGCACTTTTCATTACAGTTAATGAAAGTTTCACTTTAGTCATGCGACTGTTTGCTTGTACACTTTTTTGGGGCTTCTCCAAACCATAACTCTCCCAGATTTGGGAAAGGCTGTGAAGGTGGACTTATCAGAGAACAATAAATGTTTCAAATTGTACACAGTCCAAGATTTTCGTTGGTGGCACCATTGAAAGCAACTTTTGGCATTGAGTGTTGAGGTGCACATTTAATTCTGCAGTGAGTTGGGAAGCTGTAGTTTTGTTTTTGCATTCAATCTGGATTAGGACCCGGATATCCCTTTCAGACAGCTTCCTCTTGGGTCCACTACAATGTGGTTCGTTCCTTCTTGGTGTTATGCTGACATTACCCTGAATATCGTGGCTCTTGATACACCAACAAGACTTGCTGTCATGGTCACAGATGCGCCAACAAGACACGCACAAACAATTTGTCCTCTTTTGAACTCTGATATGTCACCCATGATGTTGTGCTCATTGCAATATTTTGAGCAAAACTGTGATATTACTCTGCTAATTAAACCTTCACACTCTGCTCTTAGTGGTGGAACCGTTTCACCATTACGCCACACTCAACCTGAACTATTAATGCAAGGACTGATTGATGTTAAGCTGTTTATAACACATTGAGATTGCAGGCACATCCAGGGCCGGAGCAAGCTGAACTGCCGCTCTAGGCAGAGGACGATCACGCCGCCCTCAACCCCAATGTGAAAACGAAAGTGACCGGTTATGAAAATGAAGTGAGGTGTCACGGACCTTTTTTCCGGCGCTCTATGCGCGGATATAACTGAGGACGCGCGGGTGCTGAGGGAGGGAGGGAGGTGTCGCGGACTGGCGGACACTGGCGGACACGGACTGGCGGACCACCCTATGTGCGGATATAACTGAGGATGCGAGAGTGTCGCAGACCTCAATTCTGCCGCCCTATGCGCGGATATAACTGAGGACACGCGGGTGCTGATGGAGGTGACGCTGACGCCGCCCTCTCTATTCTATCGTCTATGCGCGAATATATCTGAGGACGCGGGGGAGGTGTCGCGGACATCGCCCTCTCTATACTGCCGCCCTAGGCTGCCACCTAGGTCGCCTCTATGGACGCGCCGGCCCTGGGCACATCTCAAGCATTTTACATTCATTTTCTTTCATTTATTTGGAATTATTAACAACAAATGTGTAATTTCCAGAAAACTGAATCCCTTATTAATGTAGAACAATCCAAAATGTATAATAGGGAACATTTGATTCTGTTACTAATTGTTGTTTAACTTTTTGCCAAACTTTATAAACCACTAACAGAGTCGACATTTTCCACCATTTTGTGTTGCATGCACACAGATTGTCATGCCATTTTATAACCAATGTACCAGAGTTGACCAGAGTGTTTATGAACATATACTAAATGCGTCATTTTTATAACAGAAATTACAAATAATACAGAAAATATATGTTTCAAGACTTAGTCAAGACTAAGATATGTTTCAAATCTTTTACTGTTCCGGTGTTTTCCTGAGCCCACATGAACTGTAGCCTCTGCTTCAATATTTGATGTGATGTGTGTTCAGAGATGCTCTTCTGCTGTCCTTAGTTGTAATTAGTGTTTATTTGAGTCTGTTGGGCCCAATCCCAATTTATTTTCATACCCCTACCCCTTCCCCTTGGCCCTTACAACCGAGGGTTAAGGGGAAGGACTTCAAAATTTACCCCAAAGAATTGGGACAGCACTATACCACCTGCACACGTCATCATATATCCTCGTGATCTGATGCTTCATGTGAGATCTGACGATCGCGACTGCTGTAGTTATTCCAGTTGTGCTACTTATTGGTATTTATCTTAAGTAAATCACTGAAGGCATATAGTATGTTATCATAATGATCTAATGTGGCAACAAGATTGTAACTTTACTGTGTATTTACACCGTGGACATATTCATCAATGTAAACACACTAAAAATAACATTAACATTATAGCAGACACTGTAAAAAGCCTATTAACAGCCACTAGACATTACTGACAGGCTATTTGAGTGTCAGAATGCAGTGGGACTGCTGTACAGGAGTTATTAATAGGGATTATAGATCGCAAAATTTAGCATTTTTCCAAAAAGCATGACGGTAAAACACGAAAGCAGTAATGAATATATTAAAAACACATGTATGTTTGTCGTAAAGGTTTGTAATAATGACAAAAAATACTAATTTGTGGATCTCATTACTTCCGGGTTCAGCAATACTGCCTTTGTGGCAAGTGTATTCTGGGAAATTTTCTTACCCCTTGGTTTCAAGTGTGAATGAAGAAAAATCTTCGTTCAAAGGGTTATTCCCTCCTTCCCCTTAGCCCTACGCCTTTAAGCTAAAGAGAATTGGGACACCCCTACCTCTTGGCGTGCGCGCGCAAAACAAGGGGTAGGGGTAAGGGGAAGGGCTAAGAGGTAGAATTGGGATTGGGCCTTAGTCTGTTCGTTCTCTTCTGACCACTGGCATCAAGGCATTTCATCCACAGAATTGCCATTTACTGGATATTTTCTTTAGATACTTTCTTTGTAATGGTTGTGCATGAAAATGTCAGTAAATCAGCAGCGTCCGAAATACTCAGTGCAGCCCATCTAGCACCAACAACCATCCATGATGCATTTTAAGTCATTTAAATCACCTTTCTGTCTCATTCTGATGATCAGTTTGAACTTCAGCAGATCTGCATGACCACATAAACATGCATAAATTCATCGAGTTGCTGCCCTGTGATTGGCTGATTACATTCTTGAACATATCTAATAAATTGGCTGGTGAGTGTAAATGTGCATTCCAGGGTTGACATATTTGGTTGTCCTGGAACATCTTTCCTGTCTGAAAATAGGCTATTGCTAAAATCAGAGAAAAATAAGAAGGATACAGAAGCAGCCAATTCTGACTGCAAGCCCTCAAATCTGATTGGTTGGGTTGAATTTTGTACCTGAATCAACAAATATGCGGATCTAGTAACATGCAAATCAGGTTCTGCCAATGTCAAGCTTGGTGCCACTGATATCTACTGTATCTTCACAGAGAATAAACACAAGAAGTACAGCGCTGCTGAAAAAGTGATCATGTGTGTGCTTTGCAGGGGTGCTGTCGGGTTGTAGGGTGCGCTGTCCCTGGCATGGGTCCTGTTTTAATGTGAAGACTGGAGACCTGGAGGAGTATCCTGGGATTGACTGTCTGCCCTGCCACAAGGTACTGTCAAAAATTGGCTGAATTATTTCATACAGAGCTGTAATGCTGAAAATTAATAATTTATTTTAACATTACATGCATGTGTCATTTATATAAAATTATTAGCTCTCATGTGATTTTTATATGTATTTTTATAAGTCATAGCACTTTTGATAACTTATGTTTAATAATTAATTAATTTTGACTTGACATGATGACAGTACAAATTTTACAATTTCAAATTCAATTTCAATTTTTTCAAATTCAATTTCAAAAAGCTTAACTAAGTCATTCTTAAAAAGTTATTATTTTTTTTAAAGAAATATTGTGTAAAATATATAATAGATTATATAGATACAGTTGAAGTCAGAATTATCATATTTGAAATGTTCTTTCTTTTTTAAATATTTCCCAAATGATGTTTAACAGAGCAAGGAAATTTTCACAGTATGCCTGACAATATTTTTTCTTCTGGATAAAGTCTTATTTGTTTTATTTTGGCAACAAATGGGTTTCAATTTATTTAAAAAAAACATTTTAATGTCAATATTATTAGCCCCTTTAAGCTACATTTTTTTTTTACGATAGAACAAACCATCATTAAACAATAACTTGCCTAATTACCCTAACCTGTCTAGTTAACCTAATTAAGCTCTTAAATGGCAGTTTAAGCGGTATAGAAATGTATTGTAAAACATCATCACATAGTCATCATAGCAAAGATAAAAGAAGTTAGTTATTATTTTAGTTTTTAAAACTATTATGTTTAAAAATCTGTTAAAAAAAAATCTGCTCTCCATTAAACAGAAATAGGGGGAAAAAATAAACAGGGGGCCTAATAATTCTGACTTCAAGTGTATATATATATATATATATATATATATATATATATATATATATATATATATATATATATATATATAAATATAAATATAAATATATATATATATATATATATATATATATATATATATATATATATATATATATATATATATATATATATATATATATACAGGGCTTAACATTAACTTTTTTGACCACCAGCCGATGTGGCTAGTAGTTTTCCAACATTACTAGCCACTCGCCATTTCAACTAGCCACAATTTTATTGTTGGGAAAATATATTTTCTACACATAAATATGACTTTGACATGCTAAAATTACTTGATTTAGAGTTTGCGTTATCTCTACATGCCTCCTTATTCATTTCCCTTTTTGTGTGTCGTGTATGAGCTTGCTCAATAATCATGAGCAAATGGGTCAGGTATATTACAATTATGTGTGTGTATATATATATATATATATCTTTGTGTTCTAATAATAATTAAAACAATAATACATGATGTTAGAATTTAGGAGAGGTGTTTCCACAAAGATATCAAAGTTTACAAAAAGTTATTCAGAATTAATAATGTTCAGAATCATCATGAGCACCAACATGTTTTTTTCTTGTGGATCTTGTGACACTGAAAACACTTTTGCAGCTTTGGTTTTGGTGAGCATAAGAGACATCAGAAGTTTCAAAATCATAATTAATCCAAACATTTGACCCATAGAATGTTTAGTCTCATTCTCATCTGACTTTCAATTTAGACATTCTCATCTGACTTCATCATGTTTCATCTTGACAGGTGAAAGTCGAAAACAACAAAGTGTATGTGTCTGTAAAGAAAAGGGTAAAGTACTTTCATATGTGCATTTTATCCTCTATATTAAAAGACAAAATAAAACTATGAGAGCTTTCGAATGTGGAAAACTCTTTCTGTGCAGATTCGGGGTCAGCCTAAACGTGTAAAATGGATGGGAGTCCGAGATCAGTCGGTGTCACATACTGTGATGCTCCTCGGAGGAGGTGAGAGAAACATATCTGACTTTTAGTCATTTATTTTCTGTGTAATGTTTAACGTGTGTGTGTGTTGGTATGATGTTGAGCACAGGCGCAGCCTGCTTAATGTGTGCTGAGACGCTACGGCAAGAAAACTATGGCGGCAGGATTATTATGGTTTCTAGAGACGACCTCCTTCCATATGACAAAACCAGACTCAGTAAGGTGAGCCACAAGATCTGGGAAATATTGTTTATTATATTGTTTTTACTAAAGAAAAATATATGTTCAAAAAATGGGCTAAGTTTTAAAAATTGATACAATACAAAAACCTTTTCCTAAAATGTTTGTGATTCAGATGTTCATTGTGACTGTTTCTTAAAAATGCATTGAATTTTTTTTTTGTTTACAATAAGTGATTATTGTACGTAATACTTAAGCCCTTAACTGTCACGCCACATTTTGAGTTCACATTTGAATGTTACTGATATAAGCGGGCAAAGCAAAAGCACACGAAGCGCACGAAGCGCAGTAGGTAGTGCTGTCGCCTATTAGCAAGAAGGTCGCTGGGTCGCTGGTTCGAGCCTCGGCTCAGTTGGTGTTTCTGTGTGGAGTTTGCATGTTCTCCCTGCGTGCACGTGGGTGTTTCTCCGGGTGCTACGGTTTCCCCTACAGTCCAAAGACATGCGGTACAGGTGAATTGGGTAGGCTAAATTGTCCGTAGTGTATGAGTGTGTGTGGATGTTTCCCAGAGATGGGTTGCGGCTTGTAAGGGCACCCACTGCGTAAAAACTTGCTGGATAAGTTGGCAGTTCATTCCTCTGTGGCGACCCCGGATTAATAAAGGGACTAAGCTGACAAGAAAATGAATGAATGATGATATAAGCATATTTTATATTGATATATTCATGTAGATAAAGCCACTAACAAGCAAAATGACAAGTTTAAAAATGATTGCAAATCATGCCCCTATTATCATAATTTGTGTCAAAAGGTTGTTGTTTTGCTGCCTCCTAATGTTAATTTCACCAAGAATCTGCAGAGAAATGCATGTAGATGCATGTATATACGCTATTGTGGTTATGTCATGTCTGCAATGGGCCTGGATTGCAAAAAGAGCATACTTTATACTACATGATTAGCTTTGCATTATACTGTAAAAAAGTACACACTGCTGTCCTGATGATCATCTGCACAGTACTCTATTTGTAAAAGACTAAGTACTGTAGTTTGGGTCAAAAGTTATATTACACATACTCAAAATCAAAACACAGTTGCTGCTATAATACAGTTTAAATATACAGTTTAGCTTACCTAAGTACTATTAAAGCAAAACAGCTTTGACCGAAGTGCTCTAAAAAATTAATAATGATACTTTTACTTGAGTATAATTTTTCAGTACTTTTTCCACCACTGCTCCACATTCAGTACTGATCTGCATTTATGTGTTATGAATTTATAAATTGTTATAAATTTATATTTATAATTTTTAAGCACTTATCATAGTGCTTAAAAATGTGGTGTGCTTCAACTAATGTTATTGCTGTTTGGGAAGGCTAATTTTATTTTATTTTTTAACAGATTTTTTGTTGGATATGGGTAAAATATAGCACTACTAATAGTTTATTAAAATGTATTTGATTTTTAGAAATCACTAGGCGACCCCCACTCAATGTTGTGTGACCCCCCAGGGGGTCCGACCCCCACTTGGGGTACCACTACTCTATAATACCTGCCTATTCCTCAAGGCATGTGGAATTATAGTTTATTATTTATATTCTAGAAAGGCCAACCTCAAGTGGTTAAGATAAAATTTGTAATGTATAGTTGGATCTTGGATAATAAACATTTTCTATTTTGCATTAATTTAGGTATACTCACATAACAATTATTTTTAAGTCATAAAGAAATTAGCTTAGTTGGTTTTGTCAAAATGTACTATTATTTTTAATGTGTCATTGTTTTTAAAGAAATATATTATGTAGAACTGTTTTCAACATGATAAGATGTTTTTCTGAGGACCAAATCAGCACATTAGAATGGTTTTTGATGGATTGTGTGACGCTGAAGGCTGGAAATGTAGTTTTGACATTATTTACATTAAGTTGAACTCAATTCTGATTTAGGTGATGAATGCTGAGAGCGACAGTCTGTTAATGAGAAGAATGGACTTTTTCCACAAACATGATATTGAGGTCTGGTTGAAGAAAGAGGTGAGGATAAAATTTGTGTTCTTTCTCATTTATACCACATTGATTATACAACAAACTCAGAGTTGTCATTTCTGCAGGCTTTATCAATAGACACAAACAAGAAAACAGTGACATTTGATGATGGGTTAATCCAGAGTTATGACCAAATTCTGATAGCAACTGGGTGCAGGTGAGTATCTTAACTATTTATTTTATCTTAACTATTATTTTATACTATTTATTGTGGTATATATATATATATATATATATATATATATATATATATATATATATATATATATCGTATGAGTATGTTTTTGAATGATTGTGTGTGGATGTTTCCCAGAGATGGATTGAGGCAGGAAGGGCATCCCCTGCATAAAAACGTGCTGGATAAGTTGTCGGTTCATTCTGCTGTGGCGATCCCAGATTAATAAAGGAACTAAGCCGACAAGAAAATGAATGAATGAATATACATACAGTTTAAGTCAGAATTATTAACCCCTCTTTGATTTTTTTTTTCTTTTTTTCTTTTTTTCAGTATTTCCCAAATTATGTTTAACAGAGCAAAGAAATTTTCCCAGTATGTCTGATAATATTTTTTCTTCTAGAGAGAGTCTGATTTGTTCTATTTTGGCTATAGAATAAAAGCTGTTGTTAATTTTGTAATAACTATTTTAAGGTCAATATTTTTTGCCTCTTTAAGCTATTTTTTTTTTAACTTACCTAATTACCCTAACCTGCCCAGTTAACCTAATTAATCTAGTTAAGCCTTTAAATGTCACTATAAGCTTGAGTCTTATAAAGTCATCATGGCAAAGATAAATCAGTTATTAGAAATGAGTTGATAGAAATGTTATTTTAAGAAATGTGTTTCTTTTTTTTCTTTTTTTATGTTAAACAGAAATTGAGGAAAAAATAAACAGGGCTAATAATACAGTTGAAGTCAGAATTATTACCCAACCCCCCCCCCCCTGAATTATTAGACCCCCTGAATTATTAGACCCCCTGTTTATTTTTTTCCCCAATTTCTGTTTAAAGGTGAGAACTAATTTTTAAACATAATAGTTTTAATAACTTCTTTCTAATAACTAATTTATTGTATTTTTGTCATGATGACAGTAAATAATATTTGACTAGATATTTTCAAGACACTTCTATACAGCTTAAATTGACATTTAATAGCTTAACTAGGTCAATTAGGTTAACTAGACAGGTTAAGGTAATTAGGCAAGTTATTGTGTAATGATGGTTTGTTCTGTAGACTATTGAAAAAAATGTAGCTTAAAGGGGCTAATAATTTTGTCCTTTAAACTGTGTTTAAAAATTAATAACTGCTTTTATTCTAGCCGAGATAAAACAAATAAAAATTTTTCCAAAAGGAAAAAAAAAAAGTTCAAAAAGGAGCTAATAATTCTGAATTATAATTCTGATACGTATATATATATATATATATATATATATATATATATATATATATATATATATATATATATATATATATATATATATATATATATATATATATGTATATACACACACACACACACACAAACACACACACACACACACACACACACACACACACACACACACACACACACACACACACACACACACACACACACAAACAAATTTATAAATATTAGTTTTCAGCATTTGTCAAAATTGTTCCTTCATAACTGAAAAGAAAATCTCATTCATTCATGTTTTGTGAAGTATGTTTGTAGGAAAACACATTACTGCATCTTTGTTTTACAGAGCAAAAGGTCTGGACTGCCCGGGTGCAAACCTGGAAAGGGTGCTAATGCTAGAAACACCAGAGGATGCCAGGTGCGTCCACTATGCCTGTACGGGCTGCAGGACAGTCATCGTGGGCACTTCTTTTATTGGTATGTAAATGAATAGATAAAGAAAGAAAGGTATATGGATGGATGGATGGATGGATGGATGGATGGATGGATGGATGGATGGATGAACGGATGGACGGATGGATAGATGCGTGTGTCTCTTAGATGACAAGTATATTTGAAACACAAAAGTGTTGACCAATTGTTTTGTGCCTTTATTTTTACATTTTGTTTTGTATTACCAAAATAACTGTTCTGCTGTGTGTGGTGTTGAAGGCATGGAAGTGGCAGCTTATTTGCTAGACACGTCCAGCAGTATGACAGTCATCGGCAGCAGTGAACTGCCCTATCAGAAGACTCTGGGCCGGGAGATAGGAAAGGTCACCATGACGGTTTGTGATCAGGGCAATATCAACATAATGCACATTTCAAACATCTGCTTTAAAATGGTCCTCTTACTCTGGTTTGCTTGTTCTTTGAGATGCTGGAAGAGAAAGGGGTGACGTTCTACATGAATGATGCTGTCGCAGAAGTTCAGGGCAAAAATAGGAGGGTAAAGTCAACTTAACTTAAAAATCTATCTATCTATCTATCTATCTATCTATCTATCTATCTATCTATCTATCTATCTATCTATCTATCTATCTATCTATCTATCTATCTATTTATCTATCTATCTATCTATCTATCTATCTATCTATCTATCTATCTATCTATCTATCATCTATCATCTATCTATCTATCTATCTATCTATCTATCTATCTATCTATCTATCTATCTATCATCTATCTATCTATCTATCTATCCATCCATCCATCTATCATCTATCCGTCTATCTATCTATCTATCTATCTATCATCTATCTATCTACAGTAGGTGAGAGTTCAAAGTGGCTATTAACGCTGCAGCATGTACCGCCGCCGTTTGAAATAGGTGCCGCTCTGTTTTTAGTGTATGATCGCAGTTTGTGAATGAGCTGCCAGGGAGTGCAAAGGGACAGGATGCGAACGGACAGAAATAGCCCATACAGCAGCTACTGTGCTTGTAAATGATATTAAACAATAAGTCAAATCATAATAATTCCTTCATTAATCATTTAAAATTTGTTAACAGGCTTTATTGTAAACTTTTTAAGTGCAAAGAGGATTCGTTTTGGAAAATAGAATTGAAGAAGTAAAAGACAACTAAAATGAAAGCACAAACATTTAGTACAAATATGTAGTCTTAAATAAGTAAATAAATAAATAAAGCAGCCTAAATATAGAAAGATGTTCAGTGTTTGCTATTTTGATAGGACTAAGACAAGACATTTTCATTTATGTTTTATTTCTGTTTTTATTTCCATTTTCGTTGTTGATTATATTTTACTATCTCATTTATGTCTCAACAATTGTACATAATAATAAACGAATAATGAAAATAAATGAATAATGAAAATAGGCCTAAATAAATTATTTATTTAAAGACATTGCCGTACAGTACGTGAAACACTGAGAAACGGTCAGCAGCATGGTCTAAAGAGCTTAAGTTGAATGCTGCTTCATCAAAAGAAAAAATAAATTGACCTACCTTAAGCAGATTGTTAAAAGTATAATAAAATATTTTTGCCGCAGGACATAAATTAAGTCTCGCAGGTTTATTTTTAATAATTTAGTTTCAGTTCAGTTCAGTTCAGTTTTTTTTTTCAAAACGTCAATGTTCTCCTTTAAAGTAGCTATAACTGTTGTTTTTTTTTTTTACTTAATGGCTCAGTATGTTTTGTATTTTAATTTCATATCAGTCACCTTGCATATGTGTGTGAAATATAATCTATCTATCTATCTATCTATCTATCTATCTATCTATCTATCTATCTATCTATCTATCTATCTATCTATCTATCTATCTATCTATCTATCTATCTATCTATCTATCTATCTATCTATCCATCCATCCATCCATCCATCCATCCATCCATCCATCCATCCATCCATCCATCCATCCATCCATCCATCCATCCATCCATCTATCTATCTATCTATCTATCTATCTATCTATCTATCTATCTATCTATCTATCTTTCTTTCTTCAAAATCAGACTCAAATTATGTTACTGCTTGTTTAAATTACTTATATAAAATGAGCTGAAACAACAGTTCTTGAGATATTTTTTGGACAACTTAATTGTTTTATGTTCAATTAACTAAAATTTGTTAAGTTCGATTTGTGTTGAGACAACATGGATGAATTGTTTTTTACACAATTCACGGTGCAGCACATGAATGCAGGTTTTTTTTTACAGTGCAGCACATGAATCCATTTTACTGGAAATTAACTGATTAAAATAGATCATAAGAAACACCAAACTGGACAAGGATTCATCCTGTTCATCATAACTTTTGTGCTTACTACAGGTTAAGGCAGTGAAACTGAAGAGCGGCATCACTATTGAAGCTGATTTGTTAATTGTTGCAATTGGTAAGTACAGTACAGACTAGATAGCAAAAATATACGCCTGGGTCGTTACCCAAAACCGGCACACACACTGGAAACCGTCACATACATTTCCATCTGGCCCATATCTGGCCCACTTCCTTTAAAAACAACATATAGGGTTTATTTTATGTGGTCCAAGTCTAGCGCAGGTGCTACCAGACAGTCTGATAGTCTCCCCTTCATCAGGGTGTCAACAAACTACGACTGGAGGTCATTTAAACAGTCAATGTGTCACGTGATACGAGTAGACATCCAAACAGTGCAGAAAATTGTAAGACTCAAACAATAATACCAACCCAATATTTATTGACAACACAGTAAGAAAAGAAAAACATAAAACAAGATAAATCCAAGCATAGGTGCACATGTGTGATGTTTTTAATGTATTAGCCATGTAAATAATAGCTGTGATTGAGTTTTGCCATAACAAACGAATATAAACGCCTAGACCTACAGTTAATAAAACTCATCAACATGTTTACACCATTTCAGATGTTTTACTACGGACACAAACATTACCAATATACGACCAACGGCAATTTATACTTAACCCTGCAAACATCCTGACAACTGCAACTACTTCTCAAACGTATTTAAACTTTTGCAAAATATTTAACTTTACTCAATAGAACAGCTTTTCAATGAGCGAATCGTCCTTTGTAGTTGTGGGAGGGAGCACACTTAATCAAACAGTTCAACGACCAAACACATTTTTTTTGTCATGTCATCTGGGCTTCCTTATTCTGACAGTGGCCTGTCTGTGACAGTACGAACTTGGGCCAAAGGTGGTTACACACAACTTGTCACGATTACCAGCGATCATATCCCAAAAGATCGCTGGTTTGCACTAATTATAACAATGGACTACAAATCCACCATTTCTGGACTACATTTTCATACATGCACTCCGGTCACACTCACACATGCTTCCTCATCTAGACTGATTACTCGCACCACCTGAGGATTTTCAGAAACTGATTGCACACACTATTTAACCTACACACTCACTCATTCACTTGGCCGAGTCTTGTTTACTGTAAGTAGCATTACAACGCTTTTCACAGTCTTGCTATTCTGTGTAATGACCTTAGCCTTGTTAGCCTCCTTGTCTTTGTCTGCCGCCTGCCTTTTGACCTTTCGCCTGTTACTGATTACGATTCTGGACTGCCTTCACATACCCGTTTGCACCTGTATTGACCATTGCTTGCCTGACTACGAATAAACCTGCATTTTGGATCCTACCTCAGTTGTATGTGTCACTCCTCGAGGTTATACAACTAAACCAAGAGTGTACCTGTTGCGCTTAGAACAGTTTGAGCAAAGACCGGCCCACAGAAAAAAATGTGTCAGTCATCCAGGAGGGTTGTATAGATTTGGCACAGCTCTAGCTTATTATCTTCATACTGATGCTCAGACTGAGCCGACAGTGCCAAATTTTTGCCAGAATTGGCCCAAAAGTGCTTGCTAAAGGCAGTTGTTGAAGTGAGAACAAATTCTTCTTCAGTTTAAATAACTGGAACATAAATGTTGTGCTCATCTCCTCAAGGTGTCAGTCCGAATTCAGAGTTTCTGAAGGGGAGTCGAGTTAGAATGGACTCAAAGAACTATGTCATTGTGGATGAGGTAAGTGTTTATAAACTTAAAAATTAGCAGTCACATCACGCTTGTGCTTTTTAATCATGTCCCTGTATGTTTAGTACATGAGGACCAACATAACAGACGTCTACTGTGCTGGAGATCTGACCTCCTTTCCTCTCAAAATGGCAAAAGGCCAGAAAGTGAGCCTTGGCCATTGGCAGATAGCGCAGGCACATGGTAATCAAAACTTCTGAGATGTGTTTATTTTTGTTTAACTTGTGAGTACATTAGCAAAGCATGTCTTAAAAGTGGCCATGTGTTACAGTGGCCAAAATACAATTGAGATTTTAGGTGTTTTTTGAGCTGTGGATGAAATACTGTGGCTTTAAAAATGATCAATTTGCTTTAATAAACTGTGCTTTATTAGGAAGGATTGCAGCTCTCAACATGCTGTGCAGAGAAGTGGAGCTAAACACAGTGCCATACTACTGGACCGTCCTGTTCGGGAGAACCATTCGATACGCTGGTGGGCCCTTTTACTTTCACAATAGTAAAACACAAATATAGATGTAGTCGTACACAATTGTGCTCATGTTGTTCAATATGCACAGGATATGGGGAGGGATACACTGAGATGGTGCTGAAAGGGAAGTTTGAGAACATGAAGTTTTTGGCACTTTACCTCAAGTAAGCAGCTGTGGGATTGTTGCCTCTTGTCTCCATACAAGTTTTCTCATTAGAGCTTGAAATATGGGTTTTGAATGTTTGACTGCAGGGATGGTGAGGTGGTGGCTGCCGCAGGACTGAATGTTGAACCCGCCGTTTCTGTGGTGGCAGAAAGACTGGCAGAAGGAAGAGTGATTACAAAGGCAGAGGCAGAGTGAGTGAGCTTTCATTGAGAAAAGATGCCCTTCACCGACTACATTTAAATGTGCATCAATAATGTGATTTTTTTTTTTGAGAATCAGGGCCTACTCACACTATGCCATCCGTACCATGCCCAGGCCCGTTTCCCGGATCGTTTGAGAAGTTCGAGTGCGCTGAATTGGGCTCAAGCACGGTTCACTTGGCTGTCCCTGGCCCGGTTGGAAGAGGTGTGCCTGTGCGCGGTTCACTTGGGCTTTGGCGTGGTACACTCGTAGTGTGAGTGCAAAACGCGCCAAAGCCCGAAACTGAAAGCGAGACGTGACTTTTAAGGGGCTGTTTCATATGGATTTATTAATCATTCTTACTGTTCAGTGAACACAAACTGCTGTAGTTTATTAAAGACGAGAACTCCTCACTGCACGACAGCTGCGCACCTTCAGCAAACCTCCTCTTCCTGCAGCACGAGAGCTTTATGATTGTTTATGAGCGCCAAAAGTGTTCCCTAAGGACTGTTTGGCAAAATATTTGACTGCATGTCACTGCATAACGATATAACTAGAGAAATCTCCACTGTGCTGCTGAGTGAGAGAGCGCTTCTCACTGAACAGCCCAGCAGCGATGACGTAAGCGTGCCGAGGCCCGTTTGTGGTGTGAGTGCGGGCCGTCGGGGGAGACGGGAGGGGGGACAAGCGTGCTTTGGCCCGGTTCGAGGCAACTGTACCTAGTGTGAGTACGGCCTCAGAGTAAGGATTTCATTGCATGTTTACATGACTGAGAAAACCCCTGCAGTCCTGTTAACAATTATCAGCTTAATCACATTAGCTTGATAAAAGCATTTTCATTTATACGAGGAAACATTCAATTGACAAAAATCCAATTATAAACAACATATTATGAGGGTGTATCTAAATGTAGTTGGATGCATTAAAGTTGCATTAAATTATTTTTTTCAACCGTCTTTTTAAACCTTTTCAACCTTTATTTGTTTTTAAACAGCCAGTACAACCAAGGACTCAAAAAGTGGAGTTGTTAGTATTGGCTTGCATTAGAACGTTTATGTTCAAAAAACAAGTGTTTTTATTCACCCACAACTAAAATATTTTCATATGCCATGAAAGTGCTAGCATATACTGACAAACTGCATACTTTTCTCAGTATACTGCATACATATTTGGAATAGTATGCTATCCAGAACAATGACTACATCTGAAATCACAAACTTTCCAACTATATAGACCATAGTGAGTGAAAAAAATATGCAGTACTAGAACAGTATATCCAAATTCACACTATTTCTAATATATATATATATATATATATATATATATACACAGACACACAAACACACACACTCACACACACACACACACAGATAGATAGATAGATAGATAGATAGATAGATAGATAGATAGATAGATAGATAGATAGATAGATAGATAGATAGATAGATAGATAGATAGATAGATAGATAGATAGATAGATAGATAGATAGATAGATAGATAGATAGATAGATAGATAGATAGATAGATAGATAGATATTAGCAATATCCTGAGTAGCAGTGCGATGTGGTTCTATATCAGCACTGCGCAAGATCATAGGTCTTAGTCTTTACAACACTAGGGGCTCTTTTTTGACGATCAATGCGCAAAGTCCAAAGCGAAGGGCGCAAAAGCATTAAGGGCATGTTAGAATTTACTTTTGCTATTTTAAGAACGGACAAATCTGCTTTGCGCCATGGTGCATGGTCTAACAGGGTTGAGCTTATTCTCTAAATGAGTTATAGGTGTGTTTTGAGAATAAACCAATCAGAGTATCATCTCCCATTCCCTTTAAGAGTTAGTTGCGTCGCGCCACAGCGCATTTGCCATTTACATGGTGGACTTTGTAAGTGGAAAAACTGAGTGCTTTACTAGAGAGACAACACAGTTAAACAGAGCATCTACAGCGCGAGGTTAAAGAATGAGCCTGCTCATTCTTTACTTTCACTTTCACTCTTGTGGATAGGGAAACGTGTTGTACGCACAGACATCCATTAGCCTACATAACTAATTTTGTTTATTAAGCGCAAAGATTTGTTTCAAAATTATTTCTAAATTCAGTTCTAATTTCCAGCAAATGAATAAATGATCAATAATAGCGAAGTGAAGAGTTATTTCCAAATACACATGCTGTGCCCCATATGGTCTAAAACCTGACAGGTGGGCAAATCTAAGCTTGTTTTTATAAAACAAATATAAATAAATATATTATTTTCATATAATTAATGATACTACTACTACTAATAGTAACATTATACGAAAGCAAATTGTCATGAATAAACTAAAAAAGTCCCCCGAGATGATGAAGGCATGGTGGCAGCGATTTTATATTTATGTAGGCTAGAAAATAATAACATTTGTAATATTTTAATCCTTTAATTCTTTTTCATTTGTAAAGATATATGCGTATTGCTGTACATCCTGTGTGTATTAAGCAGTGTGTAAGCGAGGCGCACAACTAACGCGCTCTGCGCTGGACTTTAGACTAGCTTTGATCTGGTCTATTGTGCAGTCTATTATAGGTCCTCAAAATAGCAACACGCCAACAATGTGCCTTAACACACCTCCTATTTTAGACCAGAACGCCTATGGGCTCACACATGAGCGCGAATAAATTTGCTACTTAAACAGCGTGGTGCAAAATGTCAAAAAGACTCTTGCGCCAAGCTGAAACTAGCAAACAACAATTGCGCCGCATAGTGCCGGGTTATGATAGGGCCCTATGAATGAGTTAAAACCTCAGCAGATATTCTGGCTCTGATTGGCTGTTGTCATTTTCCTCTCACGTCTCAACTCTAGCTCTTTATATTAAGCCCTGCGTTCACCTTTGAGCTGCTCCAGCCAATAGCAGAACATCAAGGGAGATAGGGATAAAGATAAGGCCCAATCTATCTGGTCAAATTTAGATAAACAACCAAAGCATACAATAAATTTAATTTAATTACATGTCGGTTTAATGATGCATATACTATTATCGCAGTAATGGTTATTTTGTGATAAATTGTGCAGCTGTAATACATTAGTCAACTGTATAAGGGGTATAAAACCTTTCATCATAGTTGTCCTAAAACTATTAAACAGCATCCATTCTTATCTCAGGACAATTTTGAAAATCTTTTATGATCGGCTTCAAATGTTGACTAGTGTACATACTGAGCAATAATCACACTTGAGTCACTGCAACATAGTTGTATATGACAGTCCTGCTGATTTACAGCCGTATCGCAGTGCTGTGTGTGATATGTTATTACAGTACAGTTTGCTAGAAGCATCTTTAAAAAAGATAAAGGCCTACACATACCATCAGAGCTCTAGTGTACTCCTAATTTTGTTTTTAAACCGAGGTTTTCTTTCTTTTTCTTTTTTTTAGGTCAGATGACCTCAGTTGGCTGAAACTGGAGCCCATGTGACCACTGACAACAGTTTTGACTCTGAATTCAGCTATTCTGTCCACAGTACATCCCATCCAACCATGCCTTTACTCAGAAGACATTCTTCGTAACATTTAAAGGCCAATACAGTATGTTTCTCCAGGAGCTTTGTACACAGTTCACAGAGCTTGCCATTTTACCACTGATATTCAGAGACGAGAACCACTACCCACACACAACCAAAACAAGAGGAGAAGCTTTTATTCTGCTCTTACCTCAGTTCTCTTTGTGACTTTGCCAGTTAGCTCCGTTTCACATCTGTTTTTCTCAAAAATGAAAGTTAACGCAATCAAATTTTTATTCTAATCAGATATAAAGAGAACATATTGAGCTTATGATAGATGAGAAGAGTTTTTTTTTTTACATAAACAGCATCTAGTTTGTAAAGTAAATCAATGTTTTAAAGGCCTGTTCATGGCAAGAGTGCTAAATTTAATGATAACAGTAACTATAAAGCTTTAATTATCTTTTTAATTCTATGAGCTTTAGCATTTAAAGTAACCATTAAATTCAAAAAGTCTTATTTTTTATGGAATATTGCAGTAGTTATATATCTTAAATATTTATCTATTTAAATTTGTCATTCTTGTGCCGTTATAATCTTTAATGAAATAAAATAATCCCCTCCCTTTTACAGCATGTATTCTGTGATGGTGGAGAGGGGAGCGGGCCAGCTGTCAATCACATAAGATTGACCAATAAGCAAACAACAACAGCAGTCTGTTCAATTCTCAGTGGAACGAAATGAAAGAAGTTCTGTCCTACATTTATTTTTACTTGAGAAGTCGTTTTACTTGGATATAAGTCGCAATAAAAAAAAAAATACTATTGCAGCTTACATTTCAGGATGAATTTACAGGTGCGGATAAAGAAAACATTTAAACATAACAATACTGTGTGTTGTTGACACTAATATAATTACCACTCTTGGCGTGAACAGGCCTTTAATCCATTGTCAAGTATACAGTCGCTCTGGCAGACTTGTGTGCTTGATGGATCTATAGGTGGCGTCGCTGGTCATCAAGCTGTGAAATGGAGCACGGGTAGTAGAAAAAAAAGACATCAAATCATAGTGCTTAGCAGGATTAGATGAACACTGAGCGATGGATGCTGAATGTGACAGTGGTCACAAAAGAGGCAGCATATATAATGAAACCGGACAAACATGTTACAAAAGAGCACATTACAAAAGAAATGCTGAGCTGCTCTCTTATATCGCCTCTTATTCTCTCACTCCTGCCATGCAACGCAACCCAGTTTTCGCTCCCAAATCCTCATAATTCACTTCTGTTCTTATCAGCAAAAATTTGTGCAGAGATAAATGGGTCATACACGACAGTCCAAATCTGGAGGTGAAATGTGGGCCATGAATCAGAGCTTGGACCTTAAGAAGATATAGCAGAGAACTGACCAGATCCCTTTATCAAGTACAATGATCTAGCTAACATTACCTAACATTTTCCTCAATGACTCTAAAACATTTATAGAGTTATTATCAAGGGAAATGAGGTAAGAAAAAGTGGTTACACTTTACAATAAGGTTTCATTCATTCTTTGTAGTTATTAATTAATAATGAACAAGTTATTTAGGAATACGCAGTTATATTTTAGTTTAAGTTTTTTATTGATGCATATTAGTCAGAGAAATACAGTATTAAATATAGAGAATAAGACATCATGCAGCAAAAAACTAAATTAGTGGATGTTTTCTTCCTCTCTGAAGTAAAAATAGTGCGATTATAAATATATATAGCATTGATAACAATATTTTGAATAGCATTTATTAATTGTAGTTTAACATTTACTAATGCATTATTAAACTCCAGGGCTGTGCTTGTTGACATTAGCTAATGCAAGAACTAACAATGAACAACTTTATAAAAGTGGTTACACTTTACAATAAGGTTTCGTTCATTCTTTGTAGTTGTTAATTAATAATGAACAAGTTATTTAGGAATACGCAGTTATATTTTAGTTTATTTAAGTTTTTTATTGATTGATTTGTCAGAGAAATACAGTATCAAATATAAAGAATAAGACATCATCAGCAAAAAAAAAAATTAGTGGATGTTTTCTTCCTCTCTGAATTAAAAAAAGTGCAATTATAAATATATACTAATAACAATATTTTGAATAGCATTTATTAATTGTAGTTTAACATTTACTAATGCATTATTAAACTCCAGGGCTGTGCTTGTTGACATTAGCTAATGCAAGAACTAACAATGAACAACTTTATATTTATTAACTTATGTTAACAAAGATGAATAAACACTACAATGTATTGTTCATTGTTTGTTCATGCAAGTAAATACATTATCTTTGCTTAACGGAACCTTTTTGCAAAGTGTTATTGAAAAAGTTAGCTATATATTTGAGATTCTGGTATTTAATACAGGTTGATGTAGCTTATAAAGTGGTAGTACCCCAGAAATAACAATTCTTTCACCATTTACTCTCCTAATGTCATTCTAGACCCATATGGAACACAAATAAGTACACAATCGAACATTTTTTTTAACTTGAAACTGACAAATTTTTGTCTCTGCTGAAAGTTTGTTTACCCACTACTCTAGAGATTAAACAAAATCCATATTAATACATGGATTAAATCACTAATTTAAATTGTTTCAATTGTCTTTGCTACCATAGATAATCGATAAACTTTTAAGGAGAGAATCTCTTCCTTTGTTTTTTGAAGATAAATCTTAATATCTCACAAGGGTGAGAATATGATGACAAAATCGTAATTTTAAGGTGAACTAACCCTTTAATATTATGACTTCCACATTGGTTCAGTTTATCTATCAGGAAGGGCATTGCGGTGTAATGCATTATTAACAGCATTCAAATACTTTAAGAGGTCCAGTTTACTTGCCCACTAAAAAACGTGAAAACATGATGGCAACAGGATGACAGTTTTCTGTTACACAGCACTATTTTAGATACAGCATAGTGAAGGAATTAATCGTTTGAATGTAAACACAAATCAACATTATTTTATTCCGAAGACGGTCACACATCAATGCTGCTTTTTTTTAACCAACATAACAGTGTGCTGCAGAGCAAGTTTTAGTCACTGTTACTCATTCATGGTTCATTGTCTTGTTTTTACTCAGTTTAAAAATACTACACACATTTGTCATGCTCATACACATCTGTAACATTCACAAAGCAATAAATTATTACGCTATACATAGTTTGGACTGTTTTTTGAAATGAAAATATATACACTCATGGGCAGCTCATGGGTTAGCACTGTCGTCTCACAGTAAGAAGATCGCTGGTTCAAGTCCGACTGGGACAGTTGGCATTTCTGTGTGGAGTTTGCATGTTCTTCCCGTGTTTGTGTGGGTTTCCTTCGGATGCTCTGGTTTCCCCCACAGTCCAAAGACATGCGCCAAAGGTGAATTACATTCATTCATTTTCTTGTCGGCTTAGTCCCTTTATTAATCTGGGGTCGCCACAGTGGAATGAACCGCCAACTTATCCAGCACAGTTTTTACGCAGCGGATGCCCTTCCAGCCGCAACTGGAAGCCGGAAACATCCACACACACTCATACACTACGGACAATTTAGCCTACTTATTTCACCTGTACTGCATGTCTTTGGACTGTGGGGGAAACCGAAGCACCCGGAGGAAACCCACGTGAACGCAGGGAGAACATGCAAACTCCACACAGAAACGCAAACTGATCCGAGGCTCGAACCAGCAACCTTCTTGCTGTGAGGCGACAGCACTACTTACTGCGCCACTGCGTCGCCATAGGTGAATTAAACAAACTGTGGCGACCCCTGATTAATAAAGGGACTTAGGAGATGGAAAATGAATGACTAAATATACACACACAGGCCACTTTATTAGGCATGCTTTTTCCTAAAAAAGTTGCTCTAATGTAATTGGCTGATTAGATATCTGCACTAACAAACAGTTGAACGGCAGTACTTAATAATGCAAAAGGTGACTGTATATTTTAATATTTAAAAAAAAGTCTCTTCCTATTTGAATACATTTAAAAATGTGATTTATTCATGTGATGCAGGCATTAGTCCTCAGTGTTACATGATCCTTAAGAAATCATTCTAATTAAAAACAATTGTATATATATATATATATATATATATATATATATATATTAATCATTAAATAAAAAGAACAGACGACATGACAAAACCCAGACAAATTAAACAAAATAATAACAAAGCCATTAATCAATGTACAGGCACATTATACAGCAGAATATTGATAGTATTCATATCAGAGAATGTTTTGCACATTAAGGCCTAAAGCACTTTCACACAATTCAGTTATTTACTAAAATCCTCATATTAAATTAACTCAGCATGATAATAAGCAAATGTAAAATGAACGCCTTCATGCTAAAACCTTTTTGTTTTGATTATTTAGTTTAGCCTAGTTCGAGCCTATACATTGACCAGTCTAATTGTTTTGTAGAAAAGCTTGCCTTGATGCCATGTAGCGTTTGCGTCGGTTGGCTCTGTAGACCTCCAGCCGCTGGGCTTCTGCAGCAGGGTCTTCCAGAGCTCCTTCCCACCTCAAGCTGTCCTGTTTAAAGTGGGACAAATCAGATTTGACCTCTTCTCCTGAAGCAAAAGCAACTTCTTGCGCAGCCTTGGGATTTTTGGGTTTGCTGTTCTTTCGCTCTTTGGGTTTGACATGACCTTTGCTCTGAGCATCACTCATCTCTCCGTTGATCCACTGTTCAGTCCGAAGTTTCTCTAGAGGGGTTGGTGATTTACAAGTTATTCTTCCAGCACAACATTACTGTGGAAAGTTTAAAACATCACAGTGGGTCACAGCTTCATGGGCAAGGCTTTTTCACTCTGCTTCTGCTGTCATTGATAATGAAAGACTTCAGGCTTCTTTAACACTCTTGCCGGAAGCGGTGTGAAAACATGGTTATGCAGGAGGACAGTGGCCACAGAAAGCTTGAATTAATTACACAATTGAAAAATAAATGTTCAATAAATTGAACTTTGGATTAATTCTCTGTGTTTTTATTATTACTATTTAAATCTGAATTATAAAAAGGAATAGTTTAACCCAAATAAATACGGGCAATTCCATGCAAATGTCAACCTTGCCATAAAAATAATTTAGTTTTCACCAAAATAGACAAACCTACATTTTTTGTGTTAGCAAGTATTTTACAGTACTGTAAAAATACTCGTAAATGTATCTGTCAGTATTTCAAACTATTATATTTAATTTGCCAAAATCACACAAGTGGCTATTTCACAGCTGTCACATCCATAACGGAAATGTGTCACATCCATAACGACACTTTTTCTTCATAAATGCAAAAATGTCAAATAAAATAAAATCAATCATTTTAATTCTATAGTGTGCCGACTAATACCTGTTTGATGAGCATTGTTTCTTTTGGGTTGTGCAGTTTAACTGTCAGAATTTCTAAATAATCTGTTGTCGACTGTAAATTCGCCAACTTTTTTTGTCACATCCATAACGCATGTTTATTTTCCTCATTTAAAATATAAAACATGTTTACATATTGATATTTTTCAGCTCCCATAACTCTGTGGTGAGCTATTTTGGAAAATATAAACAGAAGTTTTGATACAATGTCAACATATACCTTCTGTGTGAAATTATGTTTTGAGTTTTTACTGCAAATGTCACATCCATAACACTGGAAATGCTTACACCTAACTGGATAAAAGTGTCCTCTAAATGAGTAAAGAAAGATAATGTTATATTTTTAAACAGTTGTGTTTAATAACAACTTTTCTGCAGAAATATGACATTCCCATGATGCTGTGCAGAAAATTTGTCACAGCAGGCAAAAAGTGTGGAGTTTTTAAGCTCCACCCACTCCCATGCATGAAGTAGAGCAAATGTCGGGCCCCCATGGTCTCAAAATATTGGTGTAGAAATGAATCCAACAACTTCACGTGAATAGTTTTATAAATCTGTCATATGAGCCATGTACAATGCTTCCAGTGATAACAGATCTTAATTAAAGTCATTACATACACAATCTTGAACCTTTGTCTTTTGTCTGATTTTCATTTAACCTTTTTGCTTCTTGTAATGGTATTGAGCTGGTGGTTTGGCTCACACAACAATGGCCATTAAAAGAAAACATACTAAGGTAAATAAAAGGCTGTCATGGGATGACATGAAGTTGAGCAAATGATGAAATATTTTATTTTTGAGTTATCTATCACTCAAGGGAATTTGCTCACATAAAGAAATACTCACTATTTACTCACCCTCAAGTGGTTCCAAAACTTTATGGGCCCTATCATATACCCGGCGCAATGTGGCGCAAGGCGCGGCGCAATATTCTTTTGCTACTTTTAGCTCGGCGCAAGGGTCATTTTGAGGTGTTGCGCCACACTGTTTAAATAGCAAATGCATTTGTGCTCAAATGTGCGCCCATAGGCGTTCTGATCTAAAAAAGCAGGCGTGTTTTGGCGCGTTGCTATTTTGAGAAACTGTAAATAGTCTGATCTTTAGACCAGAACAAAGTCGGTCTATTGTCTGCGCAAAGTTATATATATATATGAGGATATATACAGGATATAAATATAAATGAAATATTACAAAACATATTAATTTCTAGCCTACATGAAGACTTAAAAACCACTGCCTTACTTTCTTCATCTCGTGAGGCTTTTTCAGTTCATTCAATATGCTTTTGTATAATGTTGTTATTATTAGCAGCAGGGTTCAACGCTATGGATTATTTCTACTGGTACAATCGGACCAGTGGTTCAGATTTTTACTTGCCCTGGCAAAATTTTCACAGGCCCCACCAAAAAAAAAGGGAAGTTAATAGCTATTTTTTGCCACATTTTAAATAATGTGTCAAAAATAAAGTCTGTGAATCTAGAATTTCAATACTTTAAATAAATTGTAAATAAAAGTGTTATGCAAACAAACAAAAAAACTACAGAAAATGTTAACAAAAGTTGGCTGACTTGTTAAACTGGCGGCAAACTGTGCAAAACATCACTTCATTTTTATTTTGTCATGTTAGTCACACGTAAATGTCTACTTCCAAGACGTTCGAAACAGACATTTTCTTTTAGCCTTATAATTTGATGTTTCCGCAATGTTGCCGTTTCTTCACTGTACTGGTTTTTACCAGATTACAGAAAAAAAATATCATGGTCAATCAGATAAGAGGAACCGGAAAAGCAATATGGTGTTTACGGCATCACAAAGAAGGTAGTGTTTAAAAACTTAAAATGCACGTAATATACATAGTCGCAGACAAATTAAATGTTAGTGACAAGGCAGCACTGTCCCAATCGGGCCAGTAATGATCCGGTCTACTGTCCCAAGTGTGTCTCAACCTGGCCCTGGGCCACCGGGCAGTCCTTATTGTTGAGCCTTGAGCAGTATTATTAATTATATCCATATTTTTATTTGTTTTATTAAAAACAAGCTTAGATTTGTCCACCTGTCAGGTTTTAGACCATATGGTGCACAGCATGTGTATTTGGAAATAAGTATTTTGACCACACTTGGTTATTATTGTTCATTTATTCGTTTGCTAGAAATTAGAACTGAATTTAGAAATTGTTTTGAAACAAATCTTTGCGTTTAACAAACGAAATTAATTATTTATAGGCTAATTGATGTCAGTGCATAAAGGTTTCCCTATCCACGAGAGTAAAAGCGAAAGTGAACTTACTTTACATCAAAATGCACTTATGGCGTGACGCAGCTGGCTCTTAAAGGTAATGGGAGATGAGACTCTGATTGGTTTATTCTCAAAACACACCTATAACTCATTAAGATAATAAACTCAACCCTTTTAGACCATGCGCCATGGCGCAAAGCGGATTTTCCCGTCCTTAAATTAGCAAAAATGCGTTTTGACACACCCTGAAAGCGTCTGCGCCCTGCGTTTTGCCATCTGCGCATGGACCGTCAAAATAGAGCCCTATGAGTTTCTTTTTTCTGTCTAACAAAAAAAGAAGATATTTTGAAGAAATCTAAAAACCTGCAACCACAGTCTTCCTTATAGGAAAAACAAATACTATGGACCTAACTTTCAATCGATCATAGGCTTGAAGCATTCATCTCAAACTCAATTCCTGGAGGGCTGCAGCTCTTCAGTTTTGCTCCATCGTTATCAAACACAGATGATCCAAATAATTGAGGTGTTTAAAAAACTCATAAACACCTTCTTTAGTTGGATCAACTGTGTTTGATCAGGGTTGGAGTAAAACTGTGCAGAGCTGCAGCCCTCCAGGAATTGAGTTTGAGATATGGTCTAAAGGTTTACAGCAGGGGTCACCAATGTCGGTCCTGAAGGGCCGGTGTCCCTGCAGGGTTTAGCTCCAACTTGCCTCAACGCACCTGCCTGGATCTTTCAAGTATACCAAGTGAGACCTTGATTAGCTTGTTCAGGTGTGTTTGATTAGGGTTGGAACAAAAATCTGCAGGACACCGGCCCTCCAGGAACAAGTTTGGTGACCACTGGTTCACAGCTTTCTTCAAAATATCTACCTTGTGTCAAACAGAAGAAACTTAAATAGGTAAATGGTGAATACATGATGACAGAATTTGCAGTTTTGTATGAACGTTATCCCTTTAAAGACTCCCTATCCTCCCACACACCTATTCTTATTTTATACATTTATTAATTTTATTACATTACTATATGGACAATTAGGATTACACCAGTGGCAATGTAAAGTATTGTACACGTTCTGTTTGTTTATTCAATTTATTTCTTGACTCACCTGAATCCTTTGACTTGTTAACGACATTTTTCGCTTTCTTCTTCTCTTTTGTTGTGTCTTTTCTTTTCTTTTTGCTCTCTTTCGTCGTGGCAGTCAAAGGTGGGACGTGAAATCCTTTTTGAACCGGAATCTCCTCGTTCATGTTTGCTGTTTGAGCGCCTTTAATCCGTCTTTCTCTAAACGACGTCATAACACAAGGCTCCAAGCACTTCAAAACAAGCACCAGCACATGGCTTAAAGAGACTGACCTCCAGTTTTTCTTTCTGAACAAACCGTTAATTCACATGAAGAGTATTAGAAGATATCAATGCGCCTTCTATTTAGAAAAAATAAACCAAGTAGCGCGAAAAACTCAGGGTTCTGTCTGAAATGAATGAAGGTCGTTTGAGCGTGATGACGCGTCTCCATGGAAACAGAGCTCCGCCCATGTACCAACAGGAAAGGTGAAGTCAAAAGTTCAGTCATAAACAGACATTTGACTGCTTTATAGAGCTTTAAAACACTTGCAGAACAATAACAGCACACATATTATTTGCATCATTCAATCACTTATTTTATTATCGTGTATAGAAGAAATGAGATTACATTACTTAAGTAATCATTCCCAAGAAAAGAATATATAAATGTATTACTTGCCCAGATTTTGAACCTATAAGAAGATCAAGACCAAGGGTCATGAAGAAGAACATGCTGTTTAGATGCCAAATTAGCATTGTAAATAAAGGTTTCAATTGGGAACATTAAGAAAAACTGCAAGCCATACACTTCTTTTGACATATTTGAAAGATGTCAAGGGTTATATATTTGTATGCATGCTTTTTGTGAGATTTTTAAAGAGTCTGCTGCAACGAATTAAAAAAATGTAAAAAATGGTAAAGAGTGAATGAAAATGAAAATGACAAAAAGACTATTTTTTTCTGTGTATGAATATTTATCTGTTCATATGAAAAAAAGAATTAGGATTGAACAATGTTGAAACAACAGGACATAAATTTACCCTTTTTAAAATCAATATTATCAGAGGTTTGTGCACTAATGCTGTTCTCTAATGTAGGTTGCACAAGTTAAGCTGTGAAGGTGAGTTTTCGAAAGACACAGTCACAGATAGAACAGAAAATTGTACATTTAGGATTCCATTAAAATTCCATTAAAATCCCTTATACTTGTCCTATAATTAAACAATCTAATGGATTCCTTCAGGTTTTAAGGTTTCAAAAAACATATGGAAATTCTAAATGGAATCCTGTACAGAAATCCTGTTGGAATCCTTTAGGAAAGGTTCCAAAATATAATAGAAATTCTAGTTGGAATCCTTTATCGATATCCTATTGGAACCCTTTAGGATTTTTTGACAAGGGAAGTGATGATGAACTGTGTTGGGGTTTTGGTGAAATATGATAGTTTGATTTTCTCTTTGTGTTTAGAAGTTTTTACTAAGAGGACACCACAGAGGCTGTTCAGATAGTAACACTTGTTATAAAGTGTCAAAAGTGTTATAACTTGATATAAAGTTTCATAAAGTGACACACACACACACACACACACACACACACACACACACACACACACACACACACACACACACAGACAGACGGATATCACCCCAGACATTCACTTGACTTTTAAAAACCCAGATTAATAGTGATGCTTTTCAGCAGCTATTCTTTATATCATAAGTAGGCCCACACGGAATCTGCATGTGCAAAATTTTGCAGAATTCTGCATATTTTTATTCCATCATTGATTCTGTTTATTTACTTGTGTAAATTCATATGTATTCAGTTTTTAAATTAATTTCAGTATTGTAAATATTATTATAATATAAAAATATTGATATGATTAATTTACAAAATAGTTTGTAAAGTGATATTTTCTGTCTTTTAGTAGATATAATATATGAGAGACTTGCTTTGTTTACCAAATAACGTGGATCTAATTGGACTTGCAATGTAAACATTAAATACAAGTTAAAAATGTATTACTTTTTATTTCATAGGTTTTAGTTATGATACTCCCAAAATCATTCCCCATAAATCCGCAGATTTTTAGCAAAATTCTGAGCAGAAATAACAAAAATTGTCGGGAAATTCCATCTGGCTCTACTCATAAGCTATCCAATAGAGTCTCTGTAATATTCTACAATTCAAATTCATTGCATCGAGCATAGATTTCACATCTGTAAACTGTATTCCTTTACTTTTACTTATTCTTTCTTTCTTAATTCTTTCATTTTCTTGTCGGCTCAATCCCTTTATTAATCCGGGGTCGCCACAGCAGAATGAACCGCCAACTTATCCAGCAGGTTTCTACACAGCGGATGCCCTTCAAGCCACAACCCATCTCCGGGATGCTATTCTATCTTTAACTTATCATATTTGTTTTTAATTGATTATTTATTACAGATTCAGTTTAAACATCAGGCTGTGTTTTTTAAATACTTTTAAAAAATATTTCTGATATTGCCTATTACAGGTTCAGGGTGTCCGGTGGGTCTTAAAAAAAATCTCAAAATGTCTTAAATTGCAAAACCTAAATTGTACCTAAATTTGTCCATGTAAAGCTACTCAATTTGGGCCGATATTTACATTTACATTTAGTCATTTAGCAGACGCTTTTATCCAAAGCGACTTACAAATGAGGACAAGGAAGCAATTTACACAACAAAGAGCAACAATGAATAAGTGCTAAAGGCAAGTTTCAGGTCTGTAAATATCCATCTAATGACAAACAACACATCTCAGTAAATCCTTATTTTTTTATATTTAAGTTTTTTATTGTAAAGAGATACAGTTCACAACAGCTGTTAGACATTTTTACAGCAAATCACCCAAGTTAAATTCCCTAATCAGCAAAAAAAATAAAAACAATTACAGGATTCTCCATGAAAATACCGGGCCATTAGAAATATTCTTACGCCATTATATGTCTAAAATTTAATTCTTAAAAAGGTCTTAAAAAGTCTTAAATTTGACTTGATAAAAGCTGCAGACACCCAGTATACAAGGGTTAAAACATTATATGTTCGATTTCAAACATATATTTTAATGTGATTTGTGGTTTTTATTGCAAATGTTGTGTGGGAATGTATGTATGTTTTGTAAGGATGTACATAAAGTGTTACCTGAAGTCTCTTAGAAGCTCTAAACCTTTTTAAATGTGACTGTCCAGAGTTTTTAAGTATTTTCAAACCTCTTAAATTCATTCATTTTCTTTTCGGCTTAGTCCCTTTATTAATCTGGGGTCGCCACAGCAGAATGAACCACCAACTTGTCCAGTATTGTTTTGACACAGCGGATACCCTTCCAGCTGCAACCCATCTGGGAAACATCCATACACACTCATTCTCTACGGACAATTTAGCCTACCCTATTCACCTGTACAGCATGTCTTTGGATTGTGGGGGAAACCAAAGCACCCGGAGGAAACCCACGCGAATGCAGGGAGAACATGCAAACTCCACACAGAAATGCCAACTGACCCAGCCGAGGGTCAAACCAGCAAATGGCTTGGTTACAGTGAGTAACAGGCAACAGTGTTGTCAGTTAATTACTTTGACAGAGCAGTAGCGGTAACTGAAAACTGCTTACAGTTACTTATTGAAGTGTGACAACTCACTGCATTAAGCTGCAGTCACACTGGGCTTTTCTCACCATAGACTTCCAATGATACTCACGCGAATGCATCAGACCGGAAACATAGGGTCATGCGTAAAATTTCGCAGGTTGCTGCGGTGCAAAGTTTAAGCTTGGTGAACTCTGACCTGTGAAATCACATCACTTGACTGCGTGAGACCAATCGAGGATCAAAACACGACCTCTCTGGACAGAAATTTAAAACATGGAGCAATCGCTTGCTTTTTTAAATATCTAATATTGCATGCTCATATTCTAATGATCTAAGATCTAAGAATTCTAAGATCTTCTCATTTACAGTTATTGTAGTGTTACTAAAATTAATCAGTATTCTTAAGTGTTATTAAATTAGAAAGCATATAAATTCTTCAGACACATGGATTTTATTGTTTTAGCAGCAAACAAATTTACAACAGAAAACGTACAACAAAATTAAAGAAATCAGCAGATGTCAATACATTTTGTATTTACAATGAAAGAAAAAGGTTCAGTTAATAAACAACACATGCAGTGTATATGGCACCGGTGTCAAACATTTAAATTTCATCTAACATATAGCAGAGGGCCACAGGTCTGCACAGTTCAGCGTTAACTCTAATTAAACACACCTGAGGCTCATTTGAAGTCTACAGGTAATGTTGAAGCAGGGTGGGAACTAAACTCTGCTGGCTGCAGCCCTCTGAGTTTGACAACATTTAAGCAACTGCCAACATTTATCACAATCACAGATCCAATAAAAAACTCCAATATAAATTAACTAATAAACAAACTCCATCTTAAGCAAAAAATAAAAAATCGTTCAGCACTGATCCTCATGTTGTTCCAAACCTGTAGTAATAAAAAACTAAACAAATAACCTGATTTATGCATTTATTTAAGAAACACTTTATTGTAGAAATACCACTTTTATTTACTTCAGTTAATGTTTTCCAGTCAACTTCATTGAGCCTCTGCAAAAAATATGGAAGTGCTGTTTAAGAGAGAATTTTTTTAATTTCGCCTTTAAATGTATGTGGTTCATATACAGTATAATAATTATCTTTGAATAAGCTCTAATGTAGTATCACTTGACTCCTGATATACAAGGTTACAATAATATAAGGTTAAAAACATAAAAGGTCTAAAAACAAAAACAAAAAAACAATTAAGTTTTTTTTTTAAGTTTCAAATAATAATAAAAAAAATTGCATATCAAAAGAACACACGCATACTTACTCTAGGTTTGGTTAGAAACATGTTTGTCAAAAAACAGGCACACACATTAAATTCTCAATAAAAAAGTTTAAAATAATTATAAAAAATTAAATTAATTAAAATAAATAAATTAATAAATAAATAAAGTCAGCAACACGGAGAATCTTATTATTATTTACTTAAAAATGTTCAAGAAAACAAACTATTCTATTGTCCTTAGAAATTCACAGTTGGAAACACAGCTCTGAAAAATACTTAGCAACAAATTCACAACCAGGTACCTGAGAGTAGAGGTTTGCGAATCCCTGTGATGATTCCTGTGCACGTTAGCTGCCTAACTGAGGAGATTGGAATTTAACAGTTTTTATGTGTATACAATCTGCTTATTTGCTAAAAAAGACTGTACATTATGGAAATAGGCAATATCCAATGAATAAATATACTTAAATGAAAGTAATGTATGAAGTTATATGAAGAGAGACTAACTAGCTAACAATGTAGCCTTCATGTACTCAGTTCAAGACAACAACAATCTAACTTAATATGCAGACTTACAAACCCTCAAAATTTAAACACATTTTACTTACTCATTATAGATTTTTGGATTAAAACACCAGACTCTGCATCTGAACTGCTAAACAGAGAATGGAGCACTCAAAAGTAAACAAATCAAACTGGCTCCCTTAAAGGGCCAACATATTCTGAAAACTTTGTTCACAATTCTGTGTTTAAAATAAGACAGACATCCTGTGCATGTGTGTGTCAATATCTAAATCATTGTTTTTTGCATTAAGATAAATGCAATATTCTAAATACCACCATAAAGCATCAGAGTAGATGGGACAGTAATGATTGAACAGTAATTTACCATTTGTAATCACATTTACTACCTGTAATGGCTACATAAAGTAAATTAGCCTACTGTAAATTATTCTTTGCATACACAATTTCATACAAATCCTGCTCGTTTTACAGTAAAATACTGTTTCCTGTTATTACAGCAAAACACTGGCTATTTTACAGTTATTTACTGCATAATATACAGTAAGGGTTAACAGTGGCGCTGCGTCGCCAACCTCTTAAATGTGTAACTAAATGTTAAATTAGGCTAACTTAAAATTACACGATTCCTTGTGATAATACTGGGCCATTGGAAAAAAATCTTAACCCTGTATAAGTTTAAAATTTCCTTCTTTTATGGTCTTAAAGGGGTCTTAAAAAGTCTTAAATTTGACTTGATTAAACCTACAGAAACCCTTCTATTAGTATGCAAGGGTTCAAACTAAGTAAATATGTTCAGTTTCAAAAATATTTCAACGTGATTCATGGTTTTCATGGCAAATGTTGTGTGGTAATGTAAGTACACAAGCCCATTTCTGCTGTTTTGTAAGGACTTACATAAAGTGTTAATTAAACTCTCTTGGAAACTCTGAACCTTTATAAATGTCATTGTCAACTACTTTTAAGTATTTACAAACCTTTTACATGTGTATCTAAATGTTAAATTGGGCTAGCTTAAAATGAGACGATTGAATTACATTAAAACACCATGAAAAAAATAACTTTAGGGGATGTTCCGCAAACTTTTACCGCAGCGATGACTGGCTGGAAACGCATTCGTCCCTGGGCAGGCGCCATTTTAATTGGTCAGGAGCATTTTATCCCGCCCCCTTTCCCAGGAGTGGAGGCAACGGGTTGGCTAAAGTAAGCGTCATTTATAGTCTACGGAAGACAGTCGTCATAGCCAGCCTTTGACGTCTCAGATCCAGCGGCCAGCTGTTACTAATCGCGTCACTCCCTTTGCCAGCTGATCGCAGACGCCGGTAAACGTGAGAGGAGAAAACGGAGGAATCACTTTACCGGTGAGGTGAGCGTTTGTGCTAATCAACTTTTTTTCAGACATTAACAAGCTTCATATTGAATCTAATCCGTAGTCTGCTCCAGACGGGATTTAGAGAAAACAGCTTTATTAGCTCCGGGGAAAGGCGAGGCGGTTCACTTAGGTGGGGCGGAAAAAAGCAGATTCCTATGAGGTACGAGCGCCTGTTACATTCGCTTTAAAAATGAAATGTTGTAACATTAGAACAGGCCATCATCGAATATGTTGGATATCGGGCGGAGGTCATTACATAAGTTTCATTCCATTAAACCGGCCAAACTTCCAGCTAGCTTACTAAAGCCTTTACTCGAGCCGGTGACTGAGTGTAATCTGTATTTAAAGTTCTTTCAGGAAAAAAAGAAAAGCATAATCCGACGCAACAGAGACGTGTTGAGCACATACAAGACAGTTATTCAGTTCAATCACGTCAGTCCTTTTTTTATTGCAGCATAGATGCCAGCGTGTCTGCTAAAGTGTGTTTCCTGATTTGGTTGGGTAAGAACATGCTTATGCAATTCATTCACCTCTGATGAGGAAATCAAAGTAGATTATGATCGATATATGTGACGTTTAAACCGGCTTTGTTAGCTATATGGAACGTGTCAATGGAATTTTACAGAATTGGGAAGTGACGTAAGAAAGGTTATATTATGTTTAGGGAGGCTGTTATAGGAGTGCTGTAGTGGGGTAGTCTAAATTAGCATTTATAGAAAAAAAAAATTGGCTACTGTCTATCTATCTGTCTAATCTGATCTGTGAACAATGTTGTACTTTGATAGTCATTTGCTGCTAATATAATTTCCCTATTTAGAATTTGCAAATAATACTTCTCTGAAATCATATTATTAAGCAGATTGTCTTACTATAAGAATATAAAACCAACTATCTGTCTGTCTGTCATCTGTTTTTAGTTATAATTATGTACTATTTATTTTTATTTTAGGCTGTGGTTCCATGTATCTTTAAAAAAATAACCTATATTGGGAAGTGCGTCCATGCTTCATATTTCCTAAGTGTTCATTTTGTTGAGTATAAACTACAATAAATTCTAATTACAACCAATTATGCAATTATTAATATATATTATAATTAATTGTGCAATTATGGTTCCAGAAGTAGAAACTCTGTTTTGCATAAGGAAATTTGTGAAAAATAAAATTAATAACTGACTTATACAAATAACAAAGATTGATTGATTTGTATTTGCTTTTGTTGAACCCATAATTTTGAATGAATTCAAATAATTTGTAATTAAAAAATTAAATAACCCCCATACAGTACATAAGTCCATCAATAAGATTTGCAGCTAGCAAAGCATGCCAAAATGGATATTTATGCCAATCTGTCCTCTCCCATGAAGTATAGCAAATAATGTAATTGCGCCAATTGATATTCTCACACTCTCAAAATATGAAAGCTGTTCAGTATATGGTCTTATATTTCTTCCCAGTTTTCATGTACTTTTTCCTGTAAGTCAATTTTAATGTTTGGATTCGCCTTATAGTTGTTTTTTGTTGATGATTTAATGCTTAATAATGAAGACTTTAGGATATAATGAATGAACCAATACGTGTGGACTCACGGCTGCTAAAAATGTAATTGACAACAAGAAAACCTTTTAAACTTTAAACCGTATGTGAGCAGGCCTCAAATCATCAAATCATTACTTAAAGAAATTACATTAGCGCTAATGCATAGTTTACCTCAGAATGACGATTGTCATAATTTACTCAACCTCCATTTGTTCCAAACATGTTCAGATTTCTTTATTTTGTTGAACACACAAGAAGATATTGTTAGAAACCGGTAGCCATTAACATCCGTACTATTTTCTTTTTCCACTAGCGATGCCAGCGATTTCCCTTTCTCAACATTTTTCCAACAATCTTCATTTATATTCAACAGAAAACCAGACTTTGTTGGGTGTAAGGATGGCTAATTTCAGTGAGCCACCCCTTTAAGACCATGAAGATCACTAAAAGACACTGTATTCTGTAACGTATTTATTTTCAGCTAGCTTCAGTTTTGAGTCATAGCAAGTCAACACACTTCAAGCAGGCACCCATAAATAGGCAGTTTGTCTAAAATCTCGATACTGCAGGGTTCAACGCTAAAGATTTTTTCTACTGGTCCGATCGGGTCAGTGGTTCATATTTTTACTTGCCCTACCAAAATTTTCACTGGCCCCACCAAAAAAAGGGAAGTTAATAGCTAGTTTTAGAAACATTTAAAATATGCGTGTGTCAAAAATAAAGTCTTTGAATCTAGAATTTCAATACTTCAAAACGTGTTAATAAAAGTGCAAACAAAAAGAGCAGAGGAAAATGTGGAGGTATTTTATTGCGGTTCAAAATTATTTAACAAAAGGTGGCTGACTTGTCAAACTGACGGCAAACTGTGCAAAACATCACTTTATTTGTATTTTTTTGGTCCCGTTGTTCACAAGACGTTAGAAACAGACATTTTCTTTTAGCCTTATAATTTGATGTTGCCGCCATGTTGCCGTCTCTTCGCTGTATTGGTTGTTACCAGGTTACGGAAAAAATAGCATGCTCAACATCAAATCACGTAAGAGGAACCGAAAAGCAATATGGTCTTGACAACATCACAGAGAAGGAAGTGTTTAAAGACTTAAAAGAACAAACTTAAAATGCACGCAATTGACAAATAGTCGCAGACAAATTAAATGTTAGTGACAAGGCAGCACTGTCCTAATTGGGCCAGTAATGATTCTGTCTACTGTCCCAAGCGTCTCTCACGCTGGCCCTGGGCCACCGGGCAGTCCTTATTGTTGAGCCCTGTACTGTAATGCAGTTACAGAAAGAAAACTTGGCCAGCAGCTTCTTGTGTACGAGGAATCCATTTATAAACCCTGGTGTCTATCTACAGGGGGTTGAGTTGCTTAAAATCAACCATCTATTATAAAAAAAAATCGAGTTTGCCCAAGTTGGTAAAACAAAATGTCTTTTTATAGATTATTTCAATTATTTAATCTATTTATTACTTAATAATTTAATGTAATTATATTATTTTAATTATTATTTATTTGCTTTGCTATTAGTTGATGCAATAAAAAATTCCTGAAATAGCCATAAGTTGTTGATGTGTCAATAAATAATAAATAAATAAATGTAATAAACAATTCCTTTGCATTTGAAGAAAAAAAGTGTTTTAAATGAGTACTCCATTAAAAAAAAGGCTACTTTTACAACTACTGTAGAGTTCTGCAGTCGATTTATTTATTTATAACTTTTTTTTAACCATTTTTTGGAAACGGTGTCTTGTGGTAGCACTTTTAGCTTAGCATAGATCATGAAATCAGACTAGACTGTTAGCATCATGCCTAACTATAGCTGCGTCCCAAATCGCATACTTATGCACTATTCTACGCTTTTTTGTAGTATAAATAGTGTAAGTAGTGTGTTCACACTGAAAACTCTAAAAATAATAAGTGCACTTTAATTACCCGGATGATGCACTCATACAGCCGGTAAAATGAAGTGTGTAATGATGGACACTTCACGCACTCAACGACCGCAGGTTTGCTCACGTAGCGGAAGGGGCGGAGCTATCGGGCGCACATGTTGGATAACTTTATTTATTTTAGATTGTGAAAGCAAATTTCTCCTGTGAGAGTGATTATAGTGCCTCCCGATGGTGAATGCGGTTATACTCATGGCAGGTATTATTTGATAGTTTGCTCATTTATTTCACTGATTTGGCGACCGTCAAACGTCATCAAGGAAACGGTTTGAATTTCTGCTTAGTAAAAAAACATTAGTGCTGCATTTGGGACAACACTACATACATATACTATCCTGTTGAGTGTGTAAGTGCATAAGTACATAGTGCATAGTGTATAGTGTGCCATTTGGGACGCAGCTAATGACCAAATAGTTTGCAGGTGCTAATTCGTGCAGTTATTTTCCACCATTTTCAGGTGCTGCACAATATCATTGCACATGCTGCAACCATGGTACGGCAGCAAAATTCCTTGACTGTTATGTCGGAGAGTATAGTTCCTGGCCATTTTGGCCTTGAAAATTAGCAACTTTTCAACCTTTAAATAGGATAATTAACAAACTTTTGTTTAGATGCCAATGGTCTAATCTGATTCATTGATTTATGCTAAGCCAAGCTAAAACTGCTCCTGATAGAACCATAGGTTTGCTGTATTGATTAAGAAATGTTTAACTCTGAGGAGTTGTAAAAGGAGCCTGTTTTTAGGAGTATAGTGTTCCTTTAAGTTAGTTTCAAAAACAAAATGGCTTTTTCAGTGTTGAAGCCAGAGCATTAAAATGGCCACCATTTGCCCTGTTAGCAGAATCCATGGCAAGTCAGTACTCGGTCACATCGGATTCAGCCTCAGGCTTTGCAGTGTGATGATTTATTATTATTATTTTTTATTTCCTTCCACACTTAAAGAGCAATGGAGACATCTTCCCACCATGTTCCTCAGCTCTTGCACACTAACTGATTCAGTCCTTTTGTTTGCTCATAGATATCACTTTGTCAGCCCTGAGAAAAGGCATCAGCATTAGCACAAAGTCAGAGTTTAACTCTATGCTTGATGCTTGTGAATGACTATTGATTACACTGGCGGAAGATGAGCCATTTCATTGTTTGCTCTTGTGCGAATGCTTTAGATGTCAATGGCTGAATGTGTCTTGGTGCCATAAGCTAACAATGTAGGCTAGTGTGTTAGCCATTAGCTGTAGCGAGCTGACCTTAATGTTTCCCTTTTCCATTCACGCAGTGCAGCTTGTGCTCACCCAGACTGGATCAATAGATCGACTGGTGACTGGGGAAACACGATGAGCATGTTCAGATATGCAAACACTGTCAATTCAGCTTTCAAATCAGGCTAATATGTTAGTACTGTTGTGAGATCCCTGGGTATTTTATTCTGCTGAAATCAGCATTTATTTTGTTTAGGTGGTTCAAACAGCATTTGATTTAGTGAGTTGAACACTCTTTGGCAAATTGTATATTACATACTTGCTAATGAGAACTAATTGGTAGATAAACATATTAAAGTATTATTATATCAAATTTAAGTCTAATTTTTCTGATTCCCCTACTGAAAAAAACAGCCTAAACCAGCCTAGGCTGGTTGGCTGGTTTTAGCTGGTCGACCAGGCTGGTTTTAGAGGGGTTTTGGCCATTTCCAGGCTGGTTTCCAGCCATTTCCAGCCTGGTCTTAGCTGGTCAGGCTGGGAGATGACCCGCTAAAACCAGCTTGACCAGCCTAGCCAGGCTGGGAGCCCAGCCAAAACCAGCTATGTCCAGCTTAAACCAGGCTGGTCAAGCTGGTTTTAGCTGGATTTAGTTGGTCATTTTCCAGCCTGACCAGCTAAGACCAAGCTGGAAATGGCTGGAAACCAGCCTGGAAATGGCCAAAACCCCTCTAAAACCAGCCTGGTCGACCAGCTAAAACCAGCCAACTAGCCTAGGCTGGTTTAAGCTGGATTTTCAGCAGGGTCTCAATTATGTTTTGCACAAAATATCTGCAGTTACAATGTACTGCAGTTTCCAGCTAAAATTAGCAGTAGAATACCACAAACCCTCATTCCTGTTTATGGTTACATGGGCAAATTAATTAATAAACAATTACACACTACTTTTAAAATCCTTTAAACATGAAATTTGAGTTCATTAGATTTGCAGTTTTAAGATGTAGATGCAAATTAATTTGCTAATGTTTTATTTTTGGCAGATATTAAAATGTTTGGTTCGTTCAATTCCACAAAATCGATCGAACTGTTTAATTTAAGCTCCTTTGAATGTCAGGTTGCATAATGTTCTGCACCGAACTGAACAGCTGGTTGGAGCGGAGTTTAGTCTTCCTTTAGGCTTGTTGTTCAGCTATGTCGCAATAATCAATATATTGACTTATCACAAAATATTTGCACCTGACCTCAATCATTATTGGTGACGTGATTTATATTGGAAGTCATGTTTACATAAATGAATGCCACCAACATTTTAGCTGATTGCGTAGACTCTCATCTTATCTAATGTAAACAACACTTACTGACAGGTTAAGAATAGCTGAATTTGAACATTGTCCTGAAAACTTCTGACTATGATGACAAAGTTGTTTTAAAGCTGCTGTCAACTTGCAGTGACCGTGTAAAACGATTCACAATACAAAAAATCTTCTCTTAAAATTGTATATTTACATTATTATGCTGTTATTTGGTCAATGTATAATCAGTAAAATTGTCTTAAATAACAACATCACTTAGCATAATCATTTTTGTCACAATATATTAGGGATGTAACAATATTGTAAATACTGTCATACTGCAATAGTAGTTTTTTTCAATATTATCGTAGGCGCAAGACTCAATAAAACTATATTTCTGAGAAAAGTTTGCTTAGGCGAATGAAGCGAACGGGAGGTAGCGGGAACTACAATTCCCATCAGCCTAGGCGTGGCCATCATCCTTTGCGGTCTGTTGTCACTACAGATCCAGTAATGCAGAAATGGAGTGTGTTGCTAGTAGCGGGGAAGAAAAAGAGCTGGAAATGATCGAACCTAAAGCGGGTTTTAAATCGGATGTGTGGAAGCATTTCGGTTTCTTTCTAAAAAGATATGAAAAAGGAGAAAAGGTGACAGACAAAGAAAAAAACAGTATGCAGGCACTGCCAGACTGTGGTGAAATATAAGTCGGGGAATACGACTAAAAACAGTCATGGGGACTGCAGAACACAGCACACTGTTCAGATTGATGCAGACATTGACTTGTACCGCAAAGAGACCTCTATCTCACTCATGGCTTGTCCTCTCAAGTGGTGGAAAGACGATGCACAACGTTACCCACTGCTGTCAACCTTGGCTAAATCATATCTCTCTGTCCCAGAAACCTCAGTCCCAAATGAGAGGGTTTTTTTTTTCTGTTGCAGGGGACATGCCCAGAGATCCCAGCTTTTACCAGATTGTAGTTATATGATAATTTTCCTTAAAAACCCATCTCTATCTAAGTGAGTAAGTGATTAAATGTTGAATGTGATGAGCTTTCAACAATACTAAATTGAAACTTTATTATTTTATATGGTTTTATAGTTTTTTGTTATTAAAATTGAAAAATTGAAGTTCCTGTTTCGAAACTTACAGATAGATGGCTAATTTGTATGTCATTAATATGTTCAGTGCTAAGGTAAATAAACACTTTTGGCACTTTTTTCGAGTCTTTTCATTAGTTTTGTTTTTCCTGTAAATTATTCAATAAATACTGTACCGTGCCATTCATACCGAGGTATTATCGTACCGTGAAATTCTGATACCGTTACATCCCTACAATATATAAATGGCACATCAAAAATTAATTATCATGGTCAGTTTGCTTAAAATAAGTGAACATGGCTCTACAAAGACGCCTGCCAAACATAAACAAAACATGACGCCTTTATTGATGGATGTTTTGTTAAAATCGTCAGTCATAAAAGGCTTTTCAACGGCATGGTATGATGCAGTTCATTTTGATATGGCTTACTTTTGAGGGCTTTTCACTTCATTTTGTATCTACAGTAGTAACTGATACTTTTGTTTACTATCACCTCATATGAGGTTCCTAGTGATCTATACCGCTACCAAAATGTGATGTATGCACTCTGTTAATCACCCATTGTAGAATTGATACTACTAGCGTCATTAAATTTGCAACACAAGACACCAAATCCGCTATTTTTAAATAATCAAAGGTAGCCACTTCTTAACACAATTCCATTGGTCGCATGTTTGTTGTATTAGGAGGAGGCACAAATATAGTAATAATCCCATTCTTGTCAAGCGGTACTGAACTGCAAATGCAAATCGAGGAAGTTGAGTAAACCTAAATCAAAGTAAGACAAAACGTACTGTTTCAAAAATCAGTATTAGAAGTCTTTGTTGCAGGGTTCAACAATAAGGGCTGCCCGATGGCTCAGGGCCAGCAAGAGAAATGTTCGGGTCACTAGAGAGAGTTGTTACTGGCCCGATCAGGCCAGTGCTGCTGTCTTGTCACAAAATTTCAATTTGCCTGCGACTATTTGTCAATTGCGTGCAAATACAGTCTTAGAATCGAGAAACAATTTGTGCTTTTAAGTCTTTGAATGCTACCTTTTCTATGAAGTCGTAAACACCATATTGCTTTTTGGTTCCTTTTATCTGATTGGATGTTTTAAATATGTTATATTTTTTCTGTAACCAGGTTAAAACCAGTACAGTGAAGTGACGGCAACATCAAATTATAAGGCTAAAAGAAAACGTCGGTTTCTAACGTTGTGGAAACATATTAAAATGGGTACAACACAATGAAAAAAAATGAAGTGATGTTTTGTATAGTTTGTCACTTTTAAGTCAGCAACCTTTTGTTTTGCAATAAAGTACCTACACTTTTTTCATACTGCTATATTTTACTGCTAAACATTTTAAAATGAAAAAAAATATTTAAATTCTAGATTCACAGAAACAATTTTTGATACATTATTTAAAATATGTGGCTAAGAAATAGCTATTTTTATTTATTTATTTATTTTGGTGGGGCCAGTGAAAATTTTGGCAGGGCAAATAAAAATCTGAACCGCTAGTCCAGTCGGGCCAGTAGAAAATGTCCTTAGAGTTGAACCCTGTGTTGTAATACTACTTGTCAAACATAGTGATAACACTTTACTACAATAACAGTACATGAATAATGATGTTTTACCATGTTAACTAAACAGCACTCTATGAACTAATGAGTTAATGTATGCGCTAGGTATGATCTCACTTTAACAGCAAAATGGGTCACATGAGAAAAAACTGCTACCTTAATTACTTGTAAGTACATGATTGTTTGTGATTAATGTATTATTATAATAGTTTATGGTTAATGTAACCATCAGGAACTCATCACATCCTACTGTATAATTATATCATGATTTTACTTGGAAGGGGCACATCATCATTAACCCGTTCTTAATTACTCATGAACTTCTTATGCACATCTGTCTACAGCATTTACAATGAATAACAATAGAAGTGTGTTCAGTCAAGATCAACAGTTTAAAGGTGCAGTCGGTGATTTGTTTTCAGAAACTTTTTTTTTTTCGTGCTAGTTGAAAGTCTTTTCACATTCCAATAATGATTAAAGTGAATGATTTAAATTAATTTATATGTATTTTTATATTCTGGGTAAAGCGTAACTAAAAAATGTTCATTCAATTAAATATTGTCGGACTGACAAATAACTTGGGCACTTTGAGATGTTACGACAGGCATCTCAAATTGTCCGTCAACAAATTTAAATTTGTATTTCTGCGCAGCCTCTTTAAGCAGACAGATACGTCACTGGTCGCACTTGTAAATTTCGACTCTACCGATGACCGACATTATCAGGCAACCTATGCATCAACCTGAACTTCTTTCTGAAAGACCAACGTGGCCTTGTATGCATGAAAAGAAAGATTGTTTCTGAAAGGGCTTCTGCCAAAAATGCAGAATTAAAACTTATCTAAACCCTGAATCAATATCGGAGTTACTTCTGCACGCTGGAGGGAAATGACGTCATGTAGTTCATATCATCAATCTGATGGATGACACCAAGGCTGAAGTATTTCTTTTATGAATAATGTTTTAACTAGTATGTATAAAAATTGTTTTTAAATAGTTGGTTTTAAAACCATTCACATCACCTTTAATGACCGATGCGTGTGTGGATCTTGTTGGAAAATATGACGGTAATGGTTTGATCGTGGTTTGAATGCCACTAATATAAGCATTCTCCGCACGTCTTAATTCCGTTTTTGTTTAGTTCAGTTATGACTAGTCAGATTAAGGTGATAAAAAAAAATCGCTGTTTGGAGCTTATGTAGGCCTACAGTTCAAAATTCATGTTTAATTGAATAAACCGTTAGTAAACACAAGCACATCTTATTGAACATCATTTGTTTTCATCACCAATTATCATAGTAGAGCAGTTTCTCAAGCAGTTTGTGATGCATTTTGGAAACAGGAGATGAGCCCCTAGTCTAATGCGCCACCTGGCTTGAGAAACCCGTTCTCAAAGACTTACTTTTAGTCATTGTTTGGGTAGCACACTTATCCTGAATGCCTTCGGCAGAATTCAAATGAGCCATTGTGATCTAGATTATTCTAGATTGATTCCAAGATTACTGTGAGATTAATCTAGATTAAAAGAATGAATCTATGCTCACCTATAATGTCTACATATCGTACCTTTTGTTGCACAACCAAAATCAGGTGGAGATGAGACGGTAAGAAGATGAGCCAGAGCTAATAGCAAACAGATTTTTCTCAAGCAGATCAACATACTGATATACAGAAATGATTAAACCCAATTATTATAACACAAAATACTAAAGTAATGTGACAAACATAATTTATTAAAAGTGCAACTATAATGTACATCACTGAGGAAAAAAGTTTCATGCAGGAAATTTTGAGAGTCAGTTTATGGTTAATTAAGCGTGTCACGATCCTCCACATCCTCTATTTTCGATTCTAAAGGCACGATTCGATTTTCGATTATGAATAATTAATTAATTAATGACCAATTAATTATTTGTAGCCTACCGTTTAAACTGCCTGACCTGCGTGGTCTTTGTTTTACCCATAAACAAATCATACAGTAAATGAATAAAGGAAAGATATACACATAATTACCACCTGTCAATCACTTTTTCTGTGGGACTCGTGAGTAGGCAGTGATCTGTGTCGTTATAATGGCGTCGGTAAAAAAGACGCACAACCAACAGGAACCAGCCAACAGTATCTGAGGTGTTCGCTAAAATGACTAAGTACAAGTGAGTGAAAGATTGAAGCAGTCCTCTGACTGCCTGGACCTGCTGTCTCGAGCGCATGACTGTAGTGCGTCTGTGTGGCCACGTTATGTGCATTTTCAGAAATAGAGAGGAAGGAGGGCTGCTCAGAAATGCTACACGCCACTGTGGATGTCAAATCGTTGTCGTTCTAAAATGCCATTTAAAAACAAAGACAGTGTAAACAGGGCCTGAGTGTGTACTTTTCGCGAGCGGATTTGCAACGGGGGCGGGCGGAGGATCGCGATACCGGTGTTGTCTATCGGACGAACCGTACGTAATGCGTACATAGCAGAGCTTGCAAAACTGTTTTTTTTTGTCGACAACATGAATGTTGTCAACATAACTCGCTGGAAATCCAAAATGCTTACACACCTGCGACTTCATTGGCGACTTCTGCAGTTTAACAAGGACTTCAACAAGCCTGTTTTTTTCCCGCTTGGCAAGCCAAGCTGACGTGACATGGGGGCATGGCAGCATCGACAATTCTATTTTTTGATTCGATAATCTAAATTGAGCATAAATTTCGATAGATTTCGATTAAAAATCGAAATCGTGACACCCCTATGGTTAATTGTTGTGTATATTGAGGAAACGCAACCAGGCTACAGATTTTAACTGTATCACAGCCATTTTCTAAGTGTGTAAATGTTTTAGTCAAGTTTGACAGTCATTTCCATTTATATGGAATAATGTAGCTTGGACATTCTTATAAATCTCTTCTATTGTGTTCCTCCGATAAAAAATGATTATGCATTTGACAACACATGGGAGTGAATGATGTCTGAATGATCTATTTTTGGGTAAACTCTTTAAGCTGCACATATGAGAACGCAACATTTGAGTCTTGTGTAGCGTTCAGACTGTTTATCGTGATTGTTCCGTGCATCACAGATGACGGTACGTCTGAATTGTGCTCTCAAGGCTTTACCTTGTCCTGTGGCCTCCACCGCGTGCCTGCTGATTCATGTGTGCGAGTCTGCGCCGGCCTGCAGGATGGGGGAGGGAGAACGAATGAGGGACACGGAGTACTCGGAAAGAAGGGTAGATGATTACCAAACGCTGCACAGCGAGGAAAGCAAGACGGAAAGTGCGAGCAACCTGATCCTGTGTCGAAGAGTTAGCATGATTCAGCATGTGTGATTCATTTGGGATTTAATGGAAAATAGCGACAAAACGCAAGCAGGAATGTTCTGGAAGTCTTATAAACATGTCTGGGATTTGAGAAATGGCATTCTTTGGCCTTACTCATAAAACTCCAATGTCATGACTGACTAAAAAGTTGCATTTAATTAAATTTATTTGGTAACAGTTTGCAGATGTGAAGCCATTTATGCGCAAAGGATGAATAATTATTGAGATTCAAGTGAATTAGATTAGATGTCTCCTAAAATACAAGGTAAACGAGAATCTTATTTAATAGAAATAGTGTTGTGAGGAAGAAATGGTTATACCTTTATAAATTATACAAGCACTATTGTTTTGAAAGTTTAGATTAGAAGAAATGTACAATACCTTCAAGTTGATCATTTGGTATAACTAGTTGCTTATATGAAAGGCAAAAGCCTTGAGATTACGCTGATTTTACTAAAATTAAATATGATCATTCCTGGATTTTTAATTGCTTAATTAGGAGAATAAGGTCTGACTTATGTAACGGTGGCTGGTAATAATAATTCAGTTTAAATATAATTTGAATGAAGAAAAATACAAATAAATTTCAAATTTCAAAAACCAGTTTTAGTGGGATTAGAACCCGGGCCCGTCTACACCACGGTCCAACGTTCAACCGCTAATCCACATGACCACTAGGCTTCAGATTTTCACGGCCCTAAATCTCACTCCCAGCAGACCTCAAACAAAAAGAAAAAAAATTAGTTATCAATATTTTTAATTAAACTTTGGGCGCCAGACAAGATTACCTTGCCAAAATTAAAAACATTTACTAATACCCTGGTTAGCTACAGCCGGCATTTAACCACCATACACAATGCAAAAGAAAAGGATAAATAATAACAACGCAACACACTTTAAATGAAATCAACTGTTGTATTTATATCACACAATACAACATATATTTTCTAAATAATAACGAATTCTTTTTACCACTGTTCAATCTTGGTTGAACGATTTTTAACAACAACAACAACAACAAAAAAAATCACTGCTTAGATAAGTCAATAAAATAAAAGAAAGAAAACATCAAACAAACAATCAATCAAACAAACAATAATAACATGTGGCTGAGGTAACAGAAACCAGAGAGAAAAAGAAATTTAAAGAAAGTTTGTGAAATTGAGTAGCAATGGGTGTGGATTGTATGGGTGTATGAATGAATGTGAATGACCTAAATAACTGACCCGGCAAACAACGCTGATTCTGTACAGGTCCACCTTGGCTTTCGATCCCCATAAGATCCTGCAGACCCCTCGCACTTAATCGCTCGTGTAGCTTTTCTGGTCAGCCTGTCCACCATCACTTTCACACCACAGTATTTATCGCCACACCTCCATCTTCAAAGCCAACAGCTCTTCACCTTTGCATCTTTCTTGTTTCTCGTCTTTTTCTCTCCCCACGATTTCACCACCAACACACGAATAAAAAAAACAGCAAAGAAAACAGCAACTCCAACAGCAGCAACCACAACAACAACAACAGCCACCCCCTAAGCAACCCTCAAGACCACCTTTTATGGTCTCCTATTGTGTACCTGCCCTTCCGCTTCCTCCCGACCCCGAAAATAAGGTTTTGGAAGCTCGAGGGAGGGCAGAACAAAGCAGCGCCTCCTAGTGGCACTTTGAGAAAATGGGAGAACATTTTATTCGCCACACTTAAAAGTCTTGTCATTTAACAGAAATAATGTACAGTATAGAATTTATAAAGTCATGGTGCAGTTGAAAAGGAATGAATATTGTGTATGACTCTCAATAGCTTGGATGACTGTATCCTTACATCTCTGCAATAACTCAAACTTACGTCATCTGGAATGGCAAAGAAAGCGTTCTTGCAGGACTCCCAGAGTTCATCAAGATTCTTTGGATTCATCTTCAATCCCTCCTCCATTTTACCCTAGACATGCTCAATAATGTTCATATCTGGAGACTGGGCTGGCCAGTCCTGGAGCACCTTGACCTGCTTTGCTATTATGAGGAGGTTGAAGTATGAGAAGGAGCGCTATCCTGCTGAAGAATTTGCCCCCTCTTGTGGTTTATGTAATGGGCAGCAAAAATGTCCCTATACGCCCCCATACTGAATACAACCCCAAACCATGATTTTTCCTTCACCAAACTTGACTGAATTCTGTGAGTATCTTAGGTCCATGCTGGTTCCAATAGGTCTTCTGCAGTATTTCTGATGATTGGGATGCAGTTCAACAGATGATTCATCGGAAAAATTTACCTTCTGCCACTTTTTCCAAATGATCAGCTAGAAGTCAAGTTATTATTTGTTGCTCTTACAACAAGACTTTTGTCAGGTAGTGTATTGGTAATGTAAAAATGAAATGACAAATATTTAGTCCATAGACTAGGAATTTTGAAATGTAAGAGTCAATAAGACCGTTTTACTAATGTTCGAACATGTCACTGAGTTGGATTGTCTTGGGAACCAAATGTTTTGTTTCTGATGTTTGAAAGTCTCTTCGCGTCCTGATCGCGATCATTAATAGTGTTGTCAACTATTTCCAATAAAAAGTAGCTAAAACCTGCCCGAAAAGTAGCTAAATGTTGCCAGATTTGCATATTAGTGACATTATCACATAGTATCTGACAAGCGTAAGCCGGTCATGTTTCTACTTTCTGAGGTGCCGAGTAGATTATATTAAAACATCACATCCAGATGCACAATATTAACATATTACTTTGCGTGATGACGTCATTGTGTTATCGCAACTCAAAACTACATCTTTAAGTAGAATACAAAATCATTAATGTTTTCTAAAATTGACTGGCCATCTCAGCAAAAGCATTATTTGAAATATTTCCATTTAGATTTGTATGAAAAGTAGTTAACTATTTGTAGAATAATACAAACACCTTTTTAATGAGCACTTTTTAATTATTAAATCAAACACTGATAACAAACAGTTAAATCCTTATAAACAATCACAGCTTGTGTACTTACAGGGCTCAACAATAAGGACTGCCCGCTGGCCCGGGGCCAGTGTGCAAGACGCTCGGGACAGTATACAGAATGGTTACTGGCCCGATCGGGGCTAGTGCTGCCTTGCCACTAAAGTTTAATTTAGCTGCGACTGTCAATTGCATGCTTTCATGCCCAGACGTGTTTCAGAACTTGTTTGCCCAGTAAGCGTGGTTCGTGCGGCTAATATGATTATTATGTTGATGGATCAAGCAAGAACAAGAAGTAAAATGCATTTTAAAGCTAGATTTACAAATAAATGAAAAATAAAAATATTGACAGTATTATAGACTGATGTAATGAGACGGTTTATAAAATTAGGAATTTTGGTTGGTTATAAACAAAAAAAAAAAAACATAAAATTGTCAACTAAATAATTCAACTAAACCATTCACTTTATTTAATCTAATCAGTATTGTATTTAAATTAAATCATTTTTAAATTGTCAGTTGTATTTAAAGAAAAGTTATGCTAAATAACGAAATGGCTAACTTTTTTGGTGGGGCCAGAGAAAATTTTGGCAGGGCAAGTAAAAATCTGAACCACTTGCCCAATCGGGCCAGTAGAAAAAATCCCTAGCGTTGAACCCTGACTTACTCTTTTTAACTTGTGCAATTACCATATTTGTGAAAGTGACAACAATTATAGCACTTTTGAAAAAATAAAATACCAAAAGTTACACGTTAACAGTAAATTAACAGTTATGAAAAACAATCTGAGCCAGCAATTTACTCTTCTGAGTGAAGCCCGCAACCACTGCTCTTTTGAAAAAATTGCCAGATGAATGTTAAAAATTGCTAAATTTGTTGCTATGTGCCTTTATAAAAAAAGTTGCTAAATTTAGCAACAACAATTGCTAAGTTGGCAACACTGATCATTAAGGGGTCCAAATGAATTTATATGTATTTTAATATTCTGTGGGAACTAAGAAAGGTTCATCCAATCAAAACGTTTGATCCAAACATTTCTATAGGCCAGGGGTGTCAAACTCAATTCCTGGAGGGCCGAAGCCCTGCAGAGTTTAGTTCCAACCCTGCTCCAACACACTTACCTGTAGGTTTCAAACAAGCCTGAAGGACTCAATTAGTTTGATCAGGTGTGTTTAATTAGGGTTGGAACTAAACTGTGCAGAGCTGCGGCCCTTTTGGAACTGAGTTGTGTTGACACCTGTGCTATAGGTTGTCTTACCTCTCTGTCAAAATATGTAATTGAATACCTCAATCCGTGAACCCTGTTTGCACAAAGTTTTGTCATCACCGTGTTCATGGATGCAGTTCATCAGCAATCGACTTTATTATTCATTTTAACTTTGGTATTGTACTTCTTAATTGCACTGTAACGTTTTCTTTAAGGTAAATGTTACGTGATGTCTAGTGACCCTTTAGATGGCAATTTGCAGGGAGGGCTGTTTCCTTTCAGGGCTATCAAGCTAACGTTAGCATTTTCCAAGACATCCTGTTGCACTTTTAAAGACATTTGTGTGCTTGAAAAGGTGTTTATGAAAGTCTTTTTGGTTTTCATGGGAATGTTTTTGCGGAGAAAATCTGAAGGGCATGACTGTTCCATGCACTTCCATTTTACTTTTTTTTTTTTTATATTATTTTTTTGGGGGTTTTCACCTTTATTTTTTAATAGGAGAGTAGAATTGACAGGAGCATGGGGAGCAGAGAAAGGGAAAGGATCGGCATAGGACCACGAGGCGGAATCGAACCCAGGTCGCCGCGAGCAACGGAGTGCATGTGTCGACGCACTAACCACTACACCACTGGCGCCGACACTTCCATTTAGTTTTAATCATTTAGCCAGAAGCTTTTATCCAAAGCAGCATGCAAACGGGGACAGTCGAGGAATTTAAAATCAACAAAAGAGTGACTTTTTAGTTCCGGTTCTTGATGCATGTCAGTAAATAAGGTGTAGTTACTAGACAATCATAAATTGAGGAACTTAATCTTGTCACTGTACACTTAAAAAAAGACACTTAAATTTCTACATGCACATTAGCTCCAGAACAGGTCGTTTTCAAATCATAAGCTACTACTTTGTTAACATGTTTAAACTATATTTGCTCTGTAAGTAACTTGTATTACCTTAAGGCTTAATCAAATACATTAGATTTTGGAATTGGAAATTTTGAGGCTATCCACTAAACTTGTTTAGATATGTCACATAACCTGCTGTCTGGAATAGCACCACGCCATTCTTCATTGTTGAACCCTGGATACAGGATCTTTTCATTTAAATTTTTTATTTTTTTTTCCTGTATTTGATGGTTTTACAAAAATGTCAATATTTGCAACATTATGCAAAACTCTTTGTTATTACTGTAAGAAAACTAAGGGACATATCTTCCTTTCAGTGTGTTTATACAAGTGTTAGTGTACTTTATTTGTGAAAGTGATCATGTCTTGGTTTTTTTGTCTTCCAGGTTTGTAATGGCTGCTGAAAGTGAATATTGGCTGACCTACCGTAGTTCTTCTCTGGCAAACTTTATGACTCTGTCTTTACGCTAAAGCTGCCAGCTGAAGAACTGTTGTGGTCAGCTTTACCCAGCACGCATCATTTTCATCCCAGAGTCCCGTGGATCTCTTTCACACTATTTTTTTTGCTGTAGATCTTTAATGACATGTTAAATGAAATATTTTGTAAAATGTCTCTGTTACCTGTTTAGCAGGTTTTTAAATAGTTGCTTAAAATTCATTCATTCATTTTCTTGTCAGCTTAATCTCTTTATTAATCCGGGGTCGCCACAGCGGAATGACCCGCCAACTTATCCAGCAAGTTTCTACACAGCGGATGCCCTTCCAGTCGCAACCCATCTCTGGGAAACATCCACACACACATTCATACACTACGGACAATTTAGCCTACCCAATTCACCTGTACCGCATGTCTTTGGACTGTGGGGGAAACCGGAGCACCCGGAGGAAACCCACACGAAGGCAGGGAGAACATGCAAACTCCACACAGAAATGCCAACTGAGCCGAGATTTGAACCAGCGACCTTCTTGCTGTGAGGTGACAGCACTACCTACTGCGCCACTGCCTCGCCCGTTTCTTGAAATTAAATTAGTAAATCCTGTTTGTGGAGGTTCTCTTTCAAATGCATGATACAGTTTTATAGTATATTGCAATATTTTACCTTCAGTTAATTTAAAGTCATGTTCTGTCCATGTACACCGGGGAGCAGTTGCCAGTTGGCATTAAACTAAAAAGGGAAACCATGTGCAAAAAACTTTTTTTGTGGCATTAAATTGTGGTTCATATCCGCTAACATTTTTCAATTTGATTTTACATCAAAAAGGGAAGCACCCTTTTACATAATCTGAATGATTTATAGATTAAACCGCAGTACAAGCAATGCATTATGAGCACACATCCGTTAAATGTGGTTTGGTAATGACAAAGTTTTGGATAAGAACTTTTACTTGAAGGGGATGTTAATGAAATGAACATTTAGGGCGTAGTCACACTATGCTCTCCGAACCGTGCCCAGGCCTGTTTCCCGGATTGCTTGAGAAGTGTGAGTGTTTTGAATCGAGATCATGCACAGTTCACTAATGCCGAGTTCAGACCGCATGATTTTCAAAGTAGTCGTGTCACAGATGTTTTCACACTGCATGACTATCTGGGCTAGCGTTTCGTCGCTGCTTTGTTTACACTGCAAGATGGATCGGCGACAGGGACTTTCACATTGCATGACTTTACTATAGGAAGAATCGCTGACAACTGTGTCCAAACTACGTCTCACAGCCAAAAACACATAGTATATCTTTTGTTATTAACCACATAATGAGAGAGAAGCCTTTAATGGGGTAGAACATGTACATATTTGCTCACCTGGGTTTAAAGGGAATTAGCAATTTCTCCTCAACTTAAGTTGATAATAAACTAATTTCTTTCTGTATAAAACGTCAAACAGACACGGTTGCTCCTGAGTCCTGTCAAACCTCCATTAGTTTTTCCTCCATTTCGTGGGTCCAAATAAACCGAAAATGAACGCTTTTAACTTCTCCCTCAGCCTCCCGCTGGCCTGCAGCAGGTATACACACACACACACACACACACACGCAAATAAATGCTGCTCTCTTATTGGCTGTAGGCAATCGCTGATGTTATTTTCAGTCAAAACTCAATTCACACGCCATGATTTGAATCGCCGACAGCTCCAGATGTTTAGCATGCCAAATATCTCGCAGGCATCGGTCTACTCATCGGCGATTCTCTCAGATCGCATCTTAGATAGTTCATACTGCGTGATTGTCACTCACGTGCACGAGCAGTGATTTGCCGGTGATTTCAGGCATTTGTCGGCGATTTCTCAACCTGACGGCGAGCCAAAATCGGGGCTAAAATCACGCAGTCTGAACTAGGCATAAGCCGGCCCTGGCCTGGTTGGAAGAGGAATGCCTGAGTGCGGTTCACTTGGGTTCAGGCGTGGTACACGTGTCTGTGTGTGATTGCAAAACAGGCCTGAGCCCGAAACTGAAAGCAAGACATTACTTTTACGGGACGGTTTCATATGTGTTTAATAATTATTCTTACTTTTCAATGAATCTGTCATAAATTATTAAAGATGCAATCCCCTCACTGCATGACAGCTGCACCTTCAGCGAACCTCCTAATTCCTGCAGCACAAGGACTTTATGATTGTTTATGAGCATCAAAAGTGGCTGAACAGTTAGCAATCACCATTGTGACTGTGCTGAGCGAGAGCGCTTACTGAACAGCGCATCATCGATGATGTAAGTGTACTCAGGCCCAAATCTAATGTGGGGGGAGACGGGAGGGGGAACAAGCGTGCTTTGGCCAGGTTCAAGGCAACTGTACATAGTGTGAGTACACTCTTACTTGCGTCTGAGTGCACACTTGTGCATCGGTCATTAGCCCGATTCAGAGCACTCACATTTCTCAAACGCTCCGGGAAACGGGCCTGGGCACGGTTCGGATGGCATAGTGTGAGTAGGCACTAACAGTAGGAAAGAAAGGTAGTCCTGTCTACAAGTGCAATATCTTTGACAATCACCAGAAGTTGCAGAGGTTTTATTTCAGTATTTTATTTTTAGTATGCTGATATAGCCCAAACTGGGTTACATTTTGAAGAGATTACATTTCTGGGTTACATTTTGAACCCTTATGCCTTTATACAGGGCCTCAGCACTGCAGCACTTTAACACACTTGCCTGTAGGTTTCAAAAAAATCTGAAGAACTTAATTAGTTTGATCAGGTGTAATTAATTAGGTTGAAGGTTTTTCCACATTTTTTGTTTCCTTTTTTCTGATTCAAATCCAAAAGATTTGTCATGCACACAAACCTTGCACGCAGAGTTCGAATTAATTTATCCCTGCCGATTCAAAGTTTACTTCAGGATGTCCATGGCTAAATTTGATATTTTGCTAGTGATACTGGAACCACATATAAAAAAGACCACCATTTTCAATGAACCAATTGATTCTGAACAGAGACTGTCCTCACTCGTAATTTGCCTTTCGCTTGTATGGCGGCCCTTAATTGTCAAAACACCACTCAAATTTTATGATTGCGGAAGTGTTGGAGGCAGTGTTTCAATATGATTGACAAAACGTGAGGTTGCATTTATTTTTTAATGTGTAAAAATCTTCTGGTCCATTGTGCAATAACATTTAAATAACATTTGGTGTTAAATAACATCTAAAGTTAAACTGCAGGGTTTTACACCTGTGTCCTAATCACTTTGGAGGGTACCTCTGAAGGGATTAGAGCAGGGGTAACCAATCTTGCTCCTAGAGCGCTGGTGTCCCTGCAGAGTTTAGCTCAAACTTCTCAACACACCTGCTTGGAAGTTTTTAGTAGGGTATAAACGAGGGTCAGAGTCAGCTCCATGTGGGTGGGATTTGAGTTCCAAGTGGGCTGTACAAAACTGGAGTTTTTATCCATTTAATGACATGGCACAGAATCCAGCATTGTGTTTTATGAATTGTGCTTTCTACACCTACCCCGACCCTAAACTTAACTTCACAGTAACCTGATGTGTTTTATTAACCTCTACTCCATCTACACCACCTAAACCCAATCCATCTGTGGCATAAATCCCTCCCACATGTAGGTCTCCGGGCTGCAGTGATACCTACTTGGAAGTTTCAGTCACACCCTATTTACACGAGGCATCAGCGTCAACGCTTCCCATTCACTTTGAATTGGTGACATCAGGCGTTGCCGAACTGCATTGTAGATCCGTCGGCGCTGCTTCAGAGGCGTTGTTCGCTGCAGAAGTTGAGACTGGCTCAACTTTTCAAGCGCCAGCCAATCAGATCGCTGTATGCAAATAAACCAGCTAGACAGTGGCCAATTGCTGACTGAATTTCATTGGCTGACGCTGCTGTGATGATCGCTTCAGCCCCAACTTCAGACACGCCTTCAGTCAAGCGTTGACGCTGAAGCCCCGAGTAAATGAGGCGTTACACCTTGTAAGGCCTTGATTGGCTTGATCAGGTGTGTTTGATTTGGGTTGAGCTAAACTCCGTTGGACACTGGCCCTTTTAGTTTGTTTACCTCTGGGTAAGAGCAGATGAGGCCTTCTGGACTGAATGCAGTTTACAATCATGACACAAAGGCTGCATTTCAGTCCAATTATGCCCTTTACTCCCTCTCGTTTCCTCGGATGTGTCATTGATTACGCTACACATGTGTCCACTACTGGCGTAACATCTGAATGGGTTTAAGTCACAGGTGTCAAACTCAAGTTCCTTGAGGGCCGCAGCTCTGCACAGTTTAGCTTTAACTCTAGTTAAACATACCTGATCAGACAAATTGAGCCTTTAAAGCTTGTTTGAAATCTACAGGTAAAGCTGTGGTCACACTGCACTTTTCTCCCTATAGACTTCCATTCATACGCACGCCAATGCGTCCGACTGGAAACACAAGCTCCTGCGACAAGTTTTGCAATCTCATCACTTGAATTCGTGAGACCAACCCAGGACAAAACATGACCTCTCTGGACAGAAATTTTAAATATGGACCAATCGCTCACTTTTTAAAATGTCTAATCATCTTGTTTAATCCTGCCCTTTTTCGCAGCGCCGTACTACAAGCTCAAACTCTAGTGTGACCACAGCTTAAGTTATTAAAGCAGGGTTGGAACAAAAACAGTAGGGCTGCGGCCCTCCAGGAACTGAGTTTGACATCCCTGGTTTAAATGGAATACCCTAAACTGGTAATGCCCAAACTCTGTTCTAAAGGGCCAGTGTCCTGCAGAATTTAGCTCCAACTCTAATCAGACACACCTCAACCAGATAATCAAGGTCTAAAATATACTATACTGGAAAATTCCGGGCAGGTTTGAATAAGAGCAAGTTGAAGTTAAACATTGCAAGACATCAGCCCTCCAGAACCAAGTTTGTGCACCCCTGCCCAAAACCTTGAGAGCACATGAGAACTTGTTACATCCTAATCGCATTGCATTTTGGGACGTATAGCATATGAAGCCGACTCGATCAAAACCTGGTCAAAATTGAGGGTATGTCCATGTAAGCAACCCTAATTCACTTGATGAAGTGGAACTCACTTTAAAATGGCAGCAAAAAAAGGGATTCCTCCAAGAGAAGAGAAGTCTGTGAGTGCATGTCTAAAATAGGAGTGGAACACAGCTAATAAGTTTATTGTATCCTCCAAAATACTTCATTCCAGAGGGCCCTTTATTGTGGAAACGACACTTCAATATTGTTTTACTCCTAAGTGTAAACTTCAGAGGGTGTAATGTGCCATTTGGAACGCACAGACTATATCCATAGATATATACACTAGATATCGCATAGGGACCCTGAGCATGCGTCAATAGCGCCGCCACATTGGTACAGTGCTCCCAGGACAAATGTCATTCAACCGCACTAGTCAAAAGAGTGTTATTACGTGAAGACGTGGGACTTTAGCGCTGTCTACAGGTGTAGTAACGAGCAAACAAAGAAAACAAAGCACAAAGGCAGAACATTTCATTGGTAATATTAAGTTTTTTTCTGTTTTTGTATGTTCTGAACTTTTGTGCTAATCAGGTAACGTTATTGATGATAACAGTCACTTACTGCATTCACCATAAGGCAAAGCAGCTCCAACTCGCACTAAACACTCGGCTTATGCTAGTTTTGTTGAATAAAATCAGCAAACAATGCAAAAGAAAAATAACAACGAGATGCTGCGCTGCCAGAAACTTGTATTATTGTCGGCTAACGTTAATGAAAGAGTCGTTCGGAGGATTCATTCTCAAACGAATCGCTCCCTCCGTCAGTATGAGAAGTGAAAGCAGGAGAGGAGGTGTGTTTTAGGATATGATTAGATTAAATTTAACAGGGAGGGTGGATAGTAAATTTCTGTACACACAAGCACAAGCTTTTTGGCAGGAATGCCCGTGCGGTCACTGATCCATCAATGTAGAAAAGTGATGTAAAATTATAATTTTCGTAATTAGAAAAAAAAAATTACATACTAACATCCAGGAAAACTCCTGATCATAGATATATGTGTATATTTCTGGCTTTGGATGGCCACAGTCCTCCACTGTACCTTGTTCCCGCATTCATTTCAAAGGAGCGCTACCCTGTAGCAAGATGGCGGCGCTATTGACGCATTCCGTCCAATAGACAACAATAGGCCAGGCGACATCTAATGTATATATCTATGGACTATATCGAGGAGTGGGCGGTTCTTTTCAAGGGGGCGTGGTTAAAATAATACTGTGGCTTAAGCTGACATAGAGAGAGAAAAACCTAGGCGAAAGCAAAGGACTTTGATTTAATATTTACCAAAACGATTTATTTTTTGATTGGTGATTTTCAAAAATTAAATTAATTTTAAGAAACTACTGCTTTAGAATGAGCATATTTTATCCACTGGAATTGACCCCTGGTGTCCTTCCTATTATGTTAAGGACAGCAATAGGGTCAGATGCAGCAGATCATGACACCTGACACCTTTACAGCACATGCATACATTAAAATTAAATACAGGCCACACCTAAACATGGAGGATGACTTCTGCTTGGCGTTTTCTAAAATTAAGAGACTTGGACCTTTTAGTGTTTTTTAGTGTTCTAGCCATGTTGCGTTTACAAAGTTTGTATATGGGGGTCCCAAGTCACTTGAATTATTTTGGGTATCGCTGGCTAAAAAGTTTGGGAAACCCCTGCCCTAAACATTAGTGTGAGTAGTCTCCCCGCAATAAACGTTTAAAATGTGACGCATAAGTCTTACCAACAGAGGGCGACAATGACTGTAAAGTTGATCCACAGCTTGTTAATCAGACATATACACATTTACTCAGACATTTTCCGCGCTTGTGATTGTGATTAGGGGGCCCCGCGTCGTCGCGATTTTCAATAAACTGTTGGGAACAACTGTGGTCGGAACCAAAGTTCACAGGTCTGTGTTCTCTGAACACCTCTCAAGCGGTGGACTACTTCATTCTGATTGCTTGCCGCCAATGTTGCCAACTTAGCGACTTTGTCACTAGATTTAGCGACTTTTCAGACCCCCCTAGCGACAAATCTAGCGACTTTTTTTGTGTGTTATTGGAGATTTTTTTTAGACTGTCATTTGTCCATACTGTACCATCCCTACTCTTCTCAACGAGCTGCATGTGATGCCGCCGGCCCCTCCCCCGCCTCACAGCACTGACAGGCGGCCCAGTCAGTCCTCTACAGCAGCCTCTCCCACCTGCAGCCCGAGAGCAGATCACCCCTCTGCGTACCGACGACAAATGATTTAGCACAGGCAGTGTGAAGGTATTTCCCTTGTACAGTCTAACCGATCTACTTCTTCTTTATTTTAACAATTTATTTGGACCGTTTATTCTTTTTCTTGTTCACAATCACAGATATTTTAGTGACAGTTTCTGAACTTGTCTGAGTTTATTAACTACATATGAGAGATTACTGCACATTCACTAACGTTACACATCTATAATGATTTACTGTATTCAAACAGCAATAAATTTAGTTAAATAAACATGCTTATATAAAGTGTAGTGCAATTATAAATGCCCCTTTATTAACCATAGGCTGTTAAACAGAAACGGTAGAACGTGATGACGTCAGTGATATGCAAATTGACGTATGACGTACCCCCCCCCCCCCCCCTTCATCAGGGGGCCCCGTCAGCGATCCCTGCAGGGGGGCCTCCGCATTTTGCGCTACGCCACTGCCCTCAGTATGGCTTGAAGATGATCATCATTAAGTCTAGACCTGTACTTTGACTTATTGAAGTCCTAGGGGAAAAAAGTGGGGGAACTCACTCAAAACTTCCATTCCCTCACCTAAAAAAAAGGCGTGTATATGTATAAATAAAACACCCCCACCCCACTCCAGTCACATCAGTCTGTACCAGTCTGTATCTACCTATAATATCAATATATATAAGATACAGGGCAGGCACGTGCACACATAGGGTTCAACCTGTGCAGACAAAGCACATGCCCTTTTTAGTCTTGCATAGAAAGTGCCCTTCCAAAATGATCAAAGGTGCCCCCGCGACGCGACACACCCTCGGTCCAGCCCTTCAGTAGGCGCGCGATAACACCGCTCTTGAGTACGCGCGCGACAACACAGCTGATAAAAACGCGCGCGACAACGCACATTGAGTGAGAAGCGCGCTGTGCACGGATAGAATCAGCGGAGCGGGGAGCACTCTCTCTCCCCGCTCCGCTGATTCTGTCAGAGTACAGCGGTCGGCGCGGGCCACAAAATATTGCACTGAGGGCCGCAAATGGCCCGCGGGCCGCGAGTTTGAGACCCCTGCTCTAGTGTGACCGTATTAGATCGTACGAATTCATACGAATTAGCCAAAAGTTACGAATTGCTGTGAGATTGTGTTGGGAATTGAACATTATTTACAATATTTTTACCTTTACTCAGTCATTAGGAGCCTATTGATTTGGACTAATTTGCGTGTTTTAGTCTTAACAGTCACCAACACCAAGGAGCATGGATCCAGTTAAAATTCTTTTTTAATGTTCTGCTAAAGAATGAACGACAACTAGGCTACATCTTGGATGACCTGGTTGAGTAAATTAACATGAAATTTTGTTGTATAATTTAAGCAAAAACTGGGTAAAATGTATGACCTAATTTACCTGTATATTATTAACGCGAGAGCAGTGTTGGGCTAACAGTTGTAGTGATATAATTAATTAGTAATCCATTACTTTATTTAACAAGATTCCGGTTTAAAAACATAAACAGTGAATATATTTATTATAGTGTCCCAAATTTCCTCACGTAATCCTCAGAGACAATTTGACCATATGGGTTAAGCGTGGTTCTGTTCATTAATTCACAATATAATAATGATTTGCTATACAGTAGAGAAAAACACTGGTGTGCGCGCGGCACATCCTCAATTGCGCGTCTGTTGAGTGACAGATAATTTTTTCTGAAATTAGTCTTTTATGTCAGAACAAGTTAAGAAAAATAACATTTAACACCACTGATACAGGTTTGCAAAATCAAGCAGTACGAATGACTAGGTTGCTTCATCTGGAAAAAAAATCTGGAAGCAGAAGAGACCGGGAACAGAGTTAAAAACTTCCCTTAGCCGCTATTTTAAGTAACAGATATGATTGATAAAACATCATATAACCTGATAACGAGTGCGCAGGGAGTCATTTATTCGCTAATGAGATTAATCTGCTATGCACATTAAGGAATTGTTTTCCTTTTCGATTAAACATCTTGATCCACATATAATGGATGCACGCGCTTGCGTCAATTCACGCGCGCGCCTTCGCCAATCAGATGCCTTTTAGGAGCGCCCTCGCAGCGCAAACTCATTGATTTTTACACGAAGTATCCTGATCCGCTTCTATGATGTAAGAGGGTGGTAAATATTGATGAAGTGAACGGATGTCCAATAGCTATCCGAATTCCTCGCCGGGGCTGCTCTTGGATAAAAAAAGTAATTGTAAAGTCGCATGCAGAGCGATATAACCGCACAAGTGTGTAAGATTTATGTTGTTTCCATATAAAGGATCTATTCTGATAAGAAATGGCTATTAACACGGACGCGCCTCACGCGACAGACGCCGCGCTTCAGTCCACCGATTTTGGAGATACTCAGAAACTCCTGGACATCTCGGACAAACAGCTGAAGAGAGAATTAAACCACACAGATTCTGACACACACTTCGCAGGTTCTCTGAAAGAGGAGCCCACTGAGCAGAGTGTGGTCATTTCTGCTTCAGTCCCGCGGTCTTCGTCGCGAGCGAGCTTCAGATGCGCGTCGCCGCCCACGCCCGAGGAACGCGAACCCTGCAGCTTCATGTGGGTCGCCGTGATGTCCTGCTTCTGCCCGGCCGTCCCGATCAACCTGTTCGCGCTTTATTTCGCGCATATGGTGAGTATCCCCACAAGTTTGGAATTAAAACAGTCTGATAATTAAAGGGTTCACCCAAAAGTGAAATACTCTCTCTCAAATGGCTTCTAACATTTATGAGTTGCTTAATGAAGATATTTTGAAAAAAAGCTGAAAACCTGTAACCATCTATTATCATACACAAACACTGGAAGTCAATGGTTACAGGTTTCTGGTTTTATTCAAAATATCTTCAATAGAAGATAAAAACTCATAAAAGGTTGAAACAAGTGAAGGGAGATTAATTGATGACTGTTTATTTTTGGAAGATATATCCCATTAATTCTAATGTTAAATGTTTTTTTAAATGAAAACATTTTAAAACCAATGTTTCCTCGTTCGTTTTACATTTCGATATGTTCCTCCTGGACCCCTAATAGTTCCTATTGTGACTCAGGGAGGCATAATTTGCAAGGATTCTAATACTATTCTTTTATAAAGACTGTTAAAGTAACCTAATAGTTCACCTAAAAGTGTAAACTTTGTCAATTTTCTCATCCCCCACATTGTTTAGTACATTTTATTTTTGTGTTCAATAGAAGAAAATAATCATACTAATTTAGAAGCACTTGAGGGTGTGTGCTTTTGTGTTTGAACGAACTATACCATTATTATTTTCATTTGCAATCCACAATACAAGCAAAAAATTAATTAAATGTTTTTATCTTGACTAGTTCTTCAGATATAATCATTGTGTTTTGCTATTAGTCATGGTTATTACAGGATTTCTACAAAATATTTACTTTGAGTTTCTGAACTTCATGTATTATATATCTATTTTTTCATTTAACTTCTGTTAAAGATAATTTAATCACAATTCACCCACAAATAAAAAATAAAATAAAAAATACAAAGCATCCACCCTGAATCATCCATGTAAGTCAAAGGTTACTGGTTCAACATTCTTCAAAATATGTACTTTAGTTTCAACAGAGAAACAAAACTCAAAAATGTGCATGAGTCAAGGGTGAGTAAATGAAGATAGAATTTTCAGTTTTGGGTGAACTGTATACACTCACCGGCCACTTTATTAGGTACACTTTACGAGTACCGGGTTGAACCTCTCTTTCGCCTTCAGAACTGCCTTAATCCTTCCTGGCATAAATTTAATGGGGTATAAGGAAATATTCCTCAGAGATTTTGGTCCATATTGACATGATAGCATCATGCAGTTGCTGCAGATTTATCGGCTGCACATCCATTATGTGAATCTCCCATTCCACCACATCCCAAAGGTGCTCTATCAGGTTGAGATCTGGTGACTGGAGGCCATTTGAGTACAGTGAACTCCTTGTCATGTTCAAGAAACCCGTCTGAGATGATTCGCGCTTTATTATATGGCGCGTTATCCTGCTGGAAGTAGCCATCAGAAGATGAGTACACTGTGGTCATAAAGGGATGGACATTAGCAACAATTCTCAAGTAGGCTGTGGTGTTGACACAATGGTCAATACTAATGAGCCCAAAGTGTGCCAAGAAAATACCTACACACCATTATACCACCAACAGCCTGAATTAGAGTGTTGTTGATGCCAAATTCCGACCCAACACTCTCAGAAATAAAGGTACATGAGCTGTCACTGGGGTGGTACCTTTTCAAACGGTGCAAATTTGTACCTAAAAGGTCCATATTAATACCTAAAAGGTACATATTAGTACCTAAATAGTACAAAATTGTTCCTCTTCAAATTTGTAGGTACTAATATAGACTTTTGAGATACCAATATGGACAAGTATAAATGTGTATCTTTTGAAAAGGTAACACCCCAGTGACAGCTCGCGTACCTTTATTTCTGAGAGTGTACCATTCAAATGTCACAGCAAAAATCCAGACAGGCAACATTTTTCCAATCTTCTGTTGTCCAATTTTGTTAAGCCTGTGTGAATTGTAGCCTCAGTTTCCTGTTCTTAGCTGACAGGAGTAGCACCTGGTGTTGTCTTCTGCTGCTGTAGCCCATCTGCCTCAAGGTTGGACTGGTTGTGCGTTCAGAGATGCTCTTCTGCATACCTCTGTTGTAACGAGTGGTTATTTAAGTTACTATTGCCTTACTATCAGCTTGACCCAGTTTGGCCATACTCCTCTGACATCAACAGGGCATTTGCGCCACAGAGGTGGATATTTTCTCTTTTTCAGGCCATTCTCTGTAAACTATAAAGATGGTTGTGCGTGAAAATCCCAGTAGATCAGCAGTTTCTGAAATACTCAGACCAGCCCATCTAGCACCAACAACCATGCCACGTTTAAAGTCCCTTAAATCACCTTTCTTCCCCATTCCGATGCTCGGTTTGTCTACATGCCTAAATGTATTCAGTTGCTGCCATGCGTTGGTCTGATTTGATCTTTGCGTTAAAGAGACAGGTGCACCTAATAAAGTAACCGGTGAGTGTATATCCCAGATCTGCTGACTTCATCATGTTGTCAACTCACAATGTATTTTTCAAACCCACAGAATGTATTTTCTTCCTGTTCATAAATGACCCACAGCTTCTTCACTAATGGCTAATGGTGTATTCACATGAGGATAGAATGATAAAAGCATTGATGAGGAAGCATCACGTATAAAACCTTGTGTCCTAACTAATATTTTGTATTTGTTTCCATTTATTTTTGACACTGTTTATTGTTTTAATCATAAACATTATGTACATTCTGCAGGTATTTCTTACTTAGAGTGCCTTTTTGTCAGGGTTTTTCTCCATCTGTAAATATTCTTAAATAGTCAAACAAATCTAATAGTTACTAGTACATTTTACATTAAAAATGAAACTTGATTTGAAGAATGGTCTTGAAATACTACTTGCTTCAAGGAATAAATATTCAATGCAGTCTTTCTGCTGGATACAGTGTTCCCATGTTCTTGTAAGCTATTGCTAACTGGTAAATGGAGAAACATACAGGAGATACACTATGTCTTTAAAGCAATTAGCTAGTAAGTAAATCACATTATTCATTTATTCAAGTTCTGAATTGCACAAAATGAGTCATTGGTTTGCTCAACTTTTGCTTTTGTAGTCGATTTACGTGTTTGTTTTTTTTTAAATAAGATTAATAATTTTGTTTTGGGCACTACATGTCACCTATAGCTAATTTTACAACAATTCCCTTTAAACATATACTACATTTCATAAAATTTGCTCTCAGAAAAGATGTAAGCAATTTATCGTGCAATAATGCTGCCATATCTCTCTCTATTGATATATCTTTAAAAATAATTTAATTGATTGGTCGTTGATCAATAAATACGACCTGATTGGTCATAATGTGACTCATGGGGCCTCCAGCTGTTACATTAGAAATCAACTACCCATAAAGCTGACTTACGCTTGATTTCCTTCCTGTTTCACTTCAGTCTCGCTCTATGATACAAGCAAAAGATTATGACGGAGCCAGAAGACTTGGACGTCTAGCTTTGTTGCTCAGTCTGATTGCCATTGTTGTGGGTCTGGCTATAATCATTTATCTACTCATGACAGGTAAACGCCACTTTCTATTGTCTTTACATGCTTTTCGTTAATTGGCATTTTGTATTTACTATAACATTGAGATACACACACAGCCGTCAGATTCGGAATTGTGCAAATTTATTAACGGCTACAGCATGGCGCAGTCCAAAATCGTGAATTAGACCTATGCACAAAACTGAAATATCGCGTAAAGCAGTGATTCTCAAACATTTTTCACCAAGTACCACCTCAGAAAAAAAAAAAAAACTGTCTTTCCAAATACCACCATAATGATCAGTATTAAAATAGAGTAGTGTAGCAGGCCTAATTAAGCATCTACAGCACTGCAGTTAAAAAACGAGGCAGATTAATTCATATTTTTTAAGAATATTTATTATTGTCAGCCTCTTTAAACATTATAAATAGTTTAAACATTAACTGCAGTAGCAGGTAAAAAAAAAGAGTCAACATTCAAATTAAAATGTGCTTTTACAAGTTAATTAAAAATGGCGCTGTTCTTAAAAAGTACAAAGAAAAATGCTGTACTTTAATTGTGAAGAATTAACTTAGTAGCGGCGAGGCAGTGGCGCAGTAGGTAGTGCTGTCGCCTCACAGCAAGAAGGTCGCTGGTTCGAACCTCGGCTCATTTGGCGTTTTTGTGTGGAGTTTGCATGTTCTCCCTGCCTTCGCGTGGGTTTCCTCCGGGTGCTCCGGTTTCCCCCACAGTCCAAAGACATGCGGTACAGTTGAATTGGGTAAGCTACATTGTCCGTAGTGTATGAGTGTGTGTGTGTGAATGTTTCCCAGAGATGGGTTGCGGCTGGAAGGGCATCCGCTGCGTAAAAACTTGTCGGATAAGTTGGCGGTTCATTCCGCTGTGGCGACCCCGGATTAATAAAGGGACTAAGCCGACAAGAAAATTAATGAATGAATTAACTTAGTAGCCTATTCATCAAAACAAAGAAATGTTGCTTGAACATTATAAATATAGGCTATATGTCATTCATATTCATATAATTTTTGATGCAATTTGAAATATATGTTGCATGTACACTTTTTAAAATCTAAACATTAACTTGTATGTAGATCGATAGGAAACCTGTTTTTCTTAAGCTGATAAAACATTGCTGCAGCTCCAAGTTTCATTCCTGGAGAAAATTAAAAGCACTGCAGTGTTTGGGTGTTCTGTGTTAATTAGATAATTAGTCTACCGAAATTCTATTCCATACAAAATATGAAGCTGATCGGTGCTGGTGCTGGTCTATGGCCTGGGGGTCGGGGACCACAGCTCTAGCGCATATCTGCTCTGCAAGTGCCATGCGCCTCTTTCTTTAGTTCTGCATCAATTGAATCGATATTTAGCAGCTGAAGACGCGATGCACTAAAGAAAACGTTCCAAGCACAGCGTTTTGATCATGGGCTTCAGCGAACAGCCAATGCTGATCACATCAGTGTTATCGTACACATGAAATGATTAAAATTAATTTTTGCTTTCATTATTCAGCGATTCCTCCGCATACCACTAGTGGTAAACGTACTGCAGTGTGAACACCACTGGCGAAGAGCATTTTCCAAAAAAGCAGTTTCCATCCAAACGAACGAAATAGTCACTTAATGATAAACTGGCACAAATATCAAAATGGAACTTACTGGTTAGGATAAGCCCTGTTGGCCTTTTTTCTTATTTTATAAATTACTTGTGCCTCAGAAAATGAAGACGAAGCGATATGATCATATGTTTGCATATGTAAGCGTAAGATGCTCTTGAAATGTGGTTCTGGGAAGTAAAAATACTGATCCACTTTGATGACGGACTTTGGTGAAGGGATTTTCGAATGACCTAAAGATCATTTCAATAATTTTTCAATCATTATTTCAGTCTGCTGGATTTATTTATTAATGCCATCAAATAAAGGTTATTTTATTATTATCACATGACCTCAAAATAAAAAAGGCAAAAAAATAAAAATAAATAAATAAATAAATAAATAAATATGTAATCAAAAAAGCAAGACACCAAAAAAAATGTAATCAAAAAAGCAAAACATCAAAAAACAAAAAAAAAAACTGATGCACATGCTGGAATTTGTTTGGTAAATTGATATAAAGACATTTATACAAATTATTTAAAACTATTTTATATATGTTTTTATGCACATTTTTTAAATGTATGCACATCCTGGCTTTTCCATTAAAGATGCTGTATGTACGTATTTGACTCTTCTCCACCCAATGCCAGTTTAGCCAATTATATTAATCATGGGTTGCCTTGGTGTGATTCATTCAGTCATGAAGACTCCAAAGCATGTGTCCGTAACCAAAAATGTGACCTAAATGTGGACAGTAGCAGCCCCCGAAATGAGCAGCAGATTCAGAGTTCCACATGAGATGGTTATTAATTAGCAAATAACAAAAACATTATAAACAAACATTAGGTGAGGAGATTACTATAGCTGCAACCCAAATGGCACACCATACACTATGTACTTATGCACTTACACACAACAGCATAGTATATGTATGTAGAGTCATTGCAAATGGAAAGCAGAAATTCAAACCTTTTTCCAGATGACATATGATGGGTACCAAATTAGTGAAATAAATGAGCAAACTACCAAATAATTCCTGCCCTGAGTATAACCGCAATTACCATCAGGAGGCGGTAAAATCACTCTCCTAGGAGAATACTGTTTTCACAATCCAAAATAAATAATCCAACAAAAGCCCTTGATAGCTCTGCCCTTTCTGATACGTGAGCAAAGCAGCAGCCACTGAGTGTGTGAAGCGTCCAACATTACACACTTCACTTTAATGATTGAATAAGTTCATCATCTGAATATTTAAAGTGCACTTATTATTTTAAGTGTGAAGGCACTACTTACACTATACTACAAAATAGCATAGAATAGTGCATAAGTATGCAATTTGGGACACACCTATTGTAACCGTGTCCTAACAACACGCTACATGAAGAGATTTGCAGTGACAAGCAATTGGGCTGTTTGCACCAGACCCAACACAACAGAAATTTAGAAAAAGATTTTCAGAAGCACAGGACAGTGCACTTACTGCACCCTCATAAATAAAGGTACAAGAGCTGTCACTAGGGCAGTACCTTTTCGAAAGGTACATATTTGTACCTAAAAAGTCCTTAGTGGTACCTCAAAGGTACATATCAGTACCCAAATGCACCTAAAATGTACCTTTGAGGTACCAATATGGACTCTTTAGGAACAAATAAGTACCTTTTGAAAAGGAACTGCCACAGTGACAGCTCTTGTACCTTTATTTCTGAGATAGTGCCCCCCAATGAAATGGTAAGGTTTACAATCTAATTAATACAGATTTACCATTATTAATGTACATGCTGAATCACTAATATTTGTTGGCTTGCATTATTTCACAGTTCTAAGGTTCCAAGTCACTTTAACACAAAACGCACACTTTATTTTCAAGATCTGAGGTGAAGTGCATTTATCGTGTATGACCACACACCCAAAAGCACTTCACAATCATAAGGGGGTCTCTCCATACTATCACCAGTGTGCAGCATCCACTTGGATGATGCGATGGCAGCCACAGGACAACAGTGCCAGTGCACTCACCACACACCAGCTATTAGGGAGTGGAGAGACAGTGATTCAGCCAATTCAGTGGATGGGGATGATTGGGAGGCCATGATGGGTAAGGGCCAATAGAAGAAATTTGGTCAGGACACTTTTACTCTTTACAAGAAGTGCCATGGGATTTTTAATGACCACAGAAAGTCAGAAACCCAATTTAACATCTCATCTGAAAGACGGCACCCACTAACAGTATGGCGTTCCCTTCACTATACTGGGGCATCAGGACTCACACAGACCACAGGTTGAGCACCCCCTGCTTGCCTCACTAACCCCACTGCCAAGAGCAACCTTGTTTTGCCATGTGGTCTTTCATCCAGGTACTGACCAGGCTCAGCTGTGCCTAGCTTCAGTCTTGGGCTGTGGGGTGATATGGCTGTGGGTGTATCTGCTGCTGCATTCAGTAGTATGGCAATAACTGTCATGTAAAATTGCATTCAAACTCACATTATTAGCATTTAACACTGAATAAAGCACATGAGGTGTTCCTGAGGTGATAATTTCCAGTTTTCTGTTGTTCAGCTGCAAGAAATAGAAACCGTTTCTAAAATATAAATTTCAGGTGTTGGTTAGGAGCAAAACTACTTTTAATATGAAAATATGCCCTCTATCACGTGCTGTTGCATCTATTTAGGACGCAATTTAAATCAGCCTTTGTTGGTTTCGTCAATCTGGCAACCTGCGCTTGCGTGCATTTTGAACCAGGGGCGCAATACCTAGTTAAACCACTGGGTGTCAAACTTACATACTGCATTTAAAATTTAAGCATTTAAACATTTTTTAAGCATTTTATAAACATTATGTTTTAAAACTGACCATAAAATTAGTTGGATGGAAATAAAGCTAATGCCTAAATAATTCTAAAAGTTCCTGGAAAATGCCCACTTCACAAGAAAATAAAAGTAATTTGACGAGGACGCTGCTATTTTGACTAGTCTGAATAGGGTAATGAGGGTAATTCCAATATAAGTCAAAACATCTAAAATACAGAAATGTACAAATTTTTGATACGTCATGCATACATCAACTTTGCAAGTCAGTAAAATAGTATCGATTGTACACAATCAAAACCATTATTAACTATGTTGCTTTGGTGCATTTCTCACAACACTATTTACATTTGCACAACAGTTCATGCATTTCTCAAAACAATTAGTCATTTGTGCACATCCTAGTAGCAGTTTCTCATTCCTTACAACAAATTGCAAATGCTTTTAGACATGCGTCAATGGAACCTTCGCTAAGCCCTACCCTACTTAGTTACTGTTGCTATGCCTGTCAGGCTTTCGTGCCTTTCAATGTGTGTGCGCCGGTGTCAGACATTGCCAGGGATATATTGTTATTTTTGCCAAACAGGTGAGATATCCGAGAAAGCCAGACAAAAAAAAAAAAAAACTGCAGTATGCATTACAGTATATTTACAACATAAAAGGCAACCGATTAGAGAAAAATTAAATCAAAATTGAAGCTAGCTTAGCCTAGCCGCCTCATACGCTAACCATTCAACAGCTTAGTTCATGGTCAGCAGGAGAGGTGAAATTTAAAAATAATCTAATATTAACTAATTATACTGTAATTTCTCTAGTTTTAGCCAAAAAGCCTGATAGATTAATTGTTGCGCAATGAAATATAGCGTTACTAACCGACGAGAAAACACGCATGACAGTGCTTTTACATAGTTCATAGAAAGAGGAGCCAGAAAGGAGAAATTGATGGATTTGTGCTGAATATTAGCATCATTGACCCATAACAATGTACAGCAAGTTACCTATAACTGTCAGTATGTTTCTGTACTCTTTACAAATTAATGAAAAACAGCTGGGGGTAAAGTATATTGAATGCAAGGGCTCAGTTTGTGATCATATCTCTGTTTTGTTTTGTTGATTTGTAATTTCTAATATTCGTAGCTTAACATGGGTGAAAATATGAAGTTCAGTAAAGTTAGCAACAGATTCGTATTTTCCAGATCAATAACTCATGTCATTATGACAATTGTTGGGTGGCGGCTTTTGGGTGTGGCTTAGCGAAGGGTCAATTGCTTTCATACAACTCTCTGCTATTAATAACATTATCATTTGCTTATGTCATGTCAGTCAAAATGAACTGAACTTGTAAATGCCGAATAGTCATTCCATATAAAACTAAAAGTCCTCATTTCATTACTTGAGTCATTACATACAAAAATGTTGATCTAGTTGTCAAAATCTGTCTAGCAACTATTATAAAAAAAAATGTAAATCTTTATTTTCCTGAAAATGTCTTCTAAATTGAACAATTTCATGAATGATTTACAGACCGGTGTATGTTGTAGGTTCAGTTCCAATATGTATAGCAATATTGTTTACAGTTGTTTAAGGGAGAGTTGATGTTTGTAGTAAATAAGTGTGTATTTATTATTTTGCACTATGCTGTGAATAAATTAGAACTGCAAAAAGCAAATGCAGTAAAAATGTGAAACATACATATTCAGAGTCTTGTACTCAGATCCTAGGGGTGTCAAAATTAATTGTTTCTTCGGTGCACCACGATGCAGACGCGGACAATTCATAATAACCGGTTATTATGTACTGACGTAATTTTTCTCCTATTATGCGCTCTGTCGCGAGGGAGATTAGCGCGAGTATTTACAACATTCAGGCAACTCAGGGCCGGCCCGTGGCATAGGCACCATAGGCATATGCTAAGGGCGCTGTACATCCAGGGGGCGCCAGAAATGAGCGCGGTTCAGTTGGTTTTGTTTTCGATTTTACTGACACACATTCAGTTATAGACGGCAATAACTCAAAAACCTCTTACCCTAAAAAGATCTAAAGTGTGCTTCCTACAAAAAGACAAAGCTGGTTATGTTTCACAGCTGTCTTTCTTTTTTTTCGCTCGACATTACAACCACTGCTCTGTTTAAGCCCTCGCAATATGTGTTTAGCCGGGATAGCTCGCACTGAGAGGAGCTCTCAGTAAGGGACCGTCGGAAAAGTGCTTCTTTTTTTTTCGTTTTTCTGCTCAGCTCAGCGCGAGCTCTCCCTGTTGCGAGGGCTTAAGTGTGTGTGTGTGTGTCTGTGTTTGTTTGTTTGCTGCTGTCTATGTTTGTGTATGTGTTTGAATGAGAGACAGTGTTGTGCTGTGTGTCTGTGTGTATATACAGACAGCTTGTTATAGCCTCCCCCCTAAAATATAACACTGTTTATAGAAAGCATCGTCAATGCACCATGATGCACCGAGATATCGAATTGAACCGAAGGCATGATAATCGTAACCGAACCGTGAGACCAGTATAGTAAAATGCACTAAATGCAGTGATGTCTAACTTTACTTTAGTTAGAGTAAACGGTCATAATGAAAACATGACAAAGCCATTTGATTATCTTGTTCATAAACAATGGTGTCAGGACTTTCATGTTAATGACACAGACACTTGGATTGACACGAATACTTGCTCTTGAGGAATGAGCTCTCCATTTTGAGCAAGTGACACACTTTTGCAGGTTATCAACTAGCCTTTGCAGTTTATACTAATTGTTTTGAGAAATGCATTTACTGCTGTGCAGAAAGGCACTAGTGTTATAAGAAATGCACCAAAGCCACTGAGAAAAAAACTGTAAAACAAGAATAATGATTGTGCTTGCAGTGTCTTTTAAAGGTCTCTTATTTGCTTTTCTGTCCCCCAGAGTTGAAGTAGTTGTGGATGTCGTACTGAATGCACTGATGTAAATGGGTATCGGAAGTGAAACCAAAGAAGATGGATGATGAATGCCATGTGAAAACTTTCAGAAAACTAGAATGTCTGTTATTTTGTGTTTTACACTTTTTGACAAGGACTCCTGTTCATTGACGCATTTTTTTTTCTAGCACTGAACTAATTTTGCACTAAATCTTACATTACAATCAGGTGTAATTTTGAAGTATATTTGAATTCTTTCAAGGAATTGCATTATATCATGATGATGTGTTGCATGTTGCAATAAGAATGAGACTTTTGTTAATGATTTTCCAACTTGACCTTATTCTTCACGTAAGAGGGAGCAGCCCTCTGTGTATTGGGATATATTTATGGCTTCCAGTCTCATTCACTTCCATTGTTTTTAACGTCTAAAATCAGTCTAAAAATCATTATGCAGCTGTAAACTGTTCTTTTCTAACTATATCCTTTTTCTTTTTAGGTGTAGTCATAAACACACTTGTTTGTAGAGCAATTAGTATGTTTTCTGCCATGTATTATTCCTAGTCACTTCTCCCAAAGGCAACTGAATCAGATGTTCTAAACAATCACAGAAATGAGCACATTTCCACATTGCAGAATAAGGTCAATAGTGCTAAAACTTATGCATCACTTATGTAAATCTGGTACATACATAAAAGCACAGTTTATATTATTAGTTCTTATTCTTAAATGGTATTTTTAAAGTTTTATATCTTGCATTTTGTGTTCTAAGTTAAAGGGGTATTTCACTTGAAAATGAAAATTCTGTCATCATTTACTTTCGCTCATACCGTTCCTTTCTTCTGATGAACACAAAAGAAAATATCATGAAAAATGTGACCTTTTGGTCATACATAATGTGAAATTCAAATGCATAGATTAAATTCAATTGCAAGCACATTAACATTAAATTTAAGTAAATAAACATTTTCATTACCCTTTTTGGGGGGCAACTTTATTTTGATTGCAACTTTATTTCTAATAAAAGTTCCCATAAGAGTTTAGCTTTCAAAACTGTAGGATAATCCTGTAAAAAAAACCTTTATTTGCAAGATGTAAATTGCAATTACTAGTTATAAATGTGCAATTGTGAGACTATTAATGTATTATTTCATGTAGAACTTCCATATATTGATGGTAAATTTGTTGTCCTTTGTGTCATGCAGAAGAAAAAAAAAATAGTCATACAGATTTTGAATAGTATAATTTTCAAGTGAAATGTCCCAAAACAATTATACATATTTATTTATATGTTTATTTTCTGTCATTTTGATGTATGTCCTTATGGGTATGTAGAGTAATGACAAGTTTGCAAGATGGAGGATTGCAGTCAGAGCTTTGTAGCGAACTAATGTGTACGAATATGTAATATATAAAAATTCCTGAGAGATGGAACAAAGGCGAATCAAGGGCTACATTCAACGAAAAGCACATGCATGTTTGGAAAAAAAAACTGCAACCACTGCAGTATTAAATATAAATTGTGCAAACTTGTCTTTTGCTAAAACTGTGCCATATTTTTGCATGTTCTAAATTAAACATGGTCTAATTTAAGTGTGTTTTGTTGTGTTTAATAGACCTCCATTAGCACAAGATGCCTTTAATCATTAGTATTTATTTACTAGCATGCAAAATAATCCTTTGGTTTTCACATAAGAATGAAATCAGGTGTGGTTATTTCATTAAAAAGCTGCAGCACATCCTGTTCTGCTCTAAGCCTTCAGAGCAGTGGAGATCAGAGGAAACATGTCCGATAATTGCTATCCAGTTCACATAAGTGCATTCCTTTCAGCTTTACATTGAGCCATTACCAGCTCAAATGGAGGCAGAAATCTTATGCTTTAGCTTACGCATAACAAAGAGGAGACCACTGCTTTAACTTTGAGCTTTATCTTACTTTGTTTATGCAGCGCTTCAGACATAATCAACAAGAATCAGTCTTTTGCTTGGCTATTCAGTAGTTGACAGATACAGAATCTGCACCTGTAGATATAGCAGGCATCTATTTTTATTGTTTTCTGCCTGCTCATAAAAGAGCTAAAGCTTTACTAATGGCTGTGTTCACATGATGATTTTAGAATAATTAACATGTTGCCATCTTCATAAAACAAAAATGATTAAGTGTATATTAGGACATTTACAAGACTCTCTTTCCCAGTCTATTCAAAATGAAAGGAATGATCAATAACATTCAGCCACTGTCTAGTTTTCAGAGTACACCCGCTTAATGGATTGTTTATGCCCAGTTGACCAATGCCTTGGCAGCAACTCAATGCATTTAGGCAGGTAGATGTGATCAACTTCTGCTTCATGTTCAAACTGCGCATCAGGATGTTCCCCATTTGACTGAAAGATGATTTAGGTGACTCTAAATGAGGTGCTGTTGCAAGAAAAGCAGGTCTGAGTACTTCGGAAACTGTTGATCGGAGAATGGTCAGAAAAAGAGACAATATACAGCAGGCAGCACTAATACAACGGCAAAGTAGCTCAAACTAGAGGTATGCATGTCCTGTACTGCGGGAGCCGGGCAGATTTCTTTCGGTGCGGGAATAAATTTCGGAATAAAGCGCGGGAGCGGTCGTTCACTGGTGTAATTCTGGACGGGAGTCCCGAGCGAGTATGCGTATGAATGTGTGTGAATGAGAGTGCGTGATGCTGCGTTTAGCTTGTTTGTTGCTCTGTGTGTGTGTTTGTGTATGTGTGCTCGTGTGCGTGTGTGCGAATGAGAGAGAGCTTTGTGCTGTGTGCGTGTGAATGAGAGAGAGCGTGCTGTTGCTGTCTGTGTCTGTCACTTGCTTGCTGTGTGTGTTTATACAGAAAGCATGTTATAGGCTGTCCGGACTCTATATAGCTGGGTGGTTTTCGGTTTTGTCCCCCTCCCATTAGCGGGAACGGGTGTGGTGGGTAGAAAAAGGAGCGGGTCGGGCAGCAGGACAATGAAAGCTGAACATAAAGGGGAGCGGTCGGGTTCGGACTAAAACCTGGCGGGTGCGTGTAGGAGCAGGATTTAAAATTGTCCCGCGCAGATCTCTAGCTCAAACAACCACTCATTAGGTCAGAGGTCAGCAGAAAAGCATTTTGAGCTCAACACTTCGAACCTTGAACCAGATGAGCTACAACAGCAGTAGACAAAGAGCAACCAGTGAATCTCCTGTCATATAAACTTGAGGAATAGCTAAATGGGGCTACAATTTACACAGGCTCAACAAAACTGGATGCAATTTTGGAACTAACGCTGGAAACATTTAATTCCTTCTTAACACAACTCCAACATATGGCTATATTCATGGCGAGAACCATTTAATCCACAGATTTCTTTTACACAAAAGGAGGGACAATTTAGGGTGTATTCACACTTGTATTCGCATTCATCTTGTTTGACTCTGGTACAGTTAGTTTAAGGTGTGAATATGATCTGACCTCGACCACAGATTTGCATAAATTCCTGCTCTTTTCAGGTATCAGGATCCTGTAGTGCGAGTTGTGCACCCGTAGTGTCTGTCTTTGCTGAGCAACCATTGCCAAACTCAGGCACCTGCAGGGTTTGGGTGCTTGAGCACCTGCCCTTTTTATCTCTTTGAGTGAAAGTGCCCCCTCCTTCGCACAAATTTCTTGGTATGACCACATCTTTAATTGACTTAACTTGCATGTTTTTGGGCTGAGGGAAGAATCAAATGTTCCTGCAGTACAGTAAACCCTCACTGACAGAAGGAGAACATGCAAACTCCCCACCAAAAGGCCACATGGTCCCTTTAGGCCTGAACCATGGGCTTTACTTAGTGTGAGACCACTGGACAGCAAAAAAAGTGAAAAAATTCTGAATTTGTCACAAAAAATATCAACAAAACAAACATGGTTGAGATTTTATTTGGCACATTTTGGGCCTTCGTACCAATTGGGCAACATTTAAACACCAAAGCTTAGCCTAGAGTACTGTTGCTGACGATGTCCATTACTTTAAGATCATAGTTTAATATCTTGTAGTGGCTACATCCTGCAGGATAACCCACCCATGTCACAGTTCAGATCAACTTAAACTGATTTCTTGAACATTGCAAGGAGTTCACCAAACTCAATTTGCCTTCACAGTCACCAGGGGCCTCATGTACAAAGACTTGCGTTGAATTCATACTTAAACATTGCATACAAAGCTGTAAATATGCGCAGGCAGTAAAAAAAAAACACTGCGTATGCGGATTCCCACGCATATCCTCTTTGTACATCCGATCAACAAGAAACTGAGTGCACGTGTATGAGCACAAAACCCCTCCCTGCCTCCTCCCCCGTATAAATATGCTAATGACTCTACTTTAGCAAAACCAAATGAAAAAGCAAAGGTAAAAGCAAACAGGTAAAGAAACTTCACAGAATGTGAATTGGAGGTACTCCTATAGGAGGTAGACCTGAGAAAACGGTGTTTGCAAGTCTGTCCTCCGGAATTAATAGCAAAAAAATAAAATAAAATAAAATGAGTGGGAGAGTTTAGCTGAAATGGTGTCTGCACATCGCACTGTGAACAAATTAAAAAAGAAATGGTCCGATGTAAAGCTGCAGGTTATTAGGGAAACAGCGGTGCACCGTCAAAGTGTAGACCGAACAGGCGGGGAAACAGGGGACGCTGAACTAACACCCTGAGAAGAGTTGCCTCAATTGTGGGTGACACTTTACTGTCTGGAGTAGTATCTGTGTCTGTGGGACACACAGATGTACTAGAGGAACACTTTGTTAGGGCCAATCGCCTGCTCTACAACTGACCAAGTGGGAGAATGGCCATCATTGTATCTGCGCTCTTGGTCAGTTAGTGGGTTGCTGAGGGGGGTTAACAGCCACGTCTTTAATGGATAACCGTGGTCTCCTGATATGCAGTTAAATAATTACGTTCAATGAAATAAAATAAAACTTAGCTGGAAAAATATCTTTAAATATATCACTCACCAAGAAGCCATCCATTGCACATCCTGCCACCTTGGAGCCTCCTCGCTGTCTTTCTTTCCAAACTCAGCACAGAGCTCCAAGAGGACAGCTCTTGGAAATCTGAAACAGCTAATGAGCCAGTCATCATCGTGGGCCAGACAATCACTGTGATCCCTAAAAAAATGTCCCCTTCGGATTCGACCATTGACAATGTTCACTAATAAGGCCAACACTGCCATAGCCATAGACTAAGGGTTTTATACATTTGCAAATGCTTTTATATGTTCTAAATCAAATAATTGGTCAAGAGATCATTCAAACTGTCAATCCCCAACATTTTCTTCTTAAAAAGATTTACATCTTATTTTATAATACTTGAACCGAGTGCCCACAGCATTGAGCTCTTGACCCATGGAGAAAGTGTTTAAGCCGATGGTGGGATGCTCAAATGAAGTTTAGAAAATCAATAGCACTTATCCTTCGTCTTCTCTTGCAGACAGACGGGCCCAGTTTGCCGAGCGGGAGGATTAATGCTCAGTTGTGAGCTTCACTTAAATATAAACGGAGAGTGGATTCCTCAGCTCACATATCCTGTGAGCAAAGTATGAAAGCTTTGAGAATTTATTAAAAACAGAAATGTGTTTAATGGAGCCAGAGGAACTCAAAGAGCCAATGAAGAGTTTTTCAATGTTTAAAGAGCTGAAAAGAAGTTTAATGTCAGTGTTGCAGTCTCTGAGCATGTTCCTGCGAATGTTGCTAAAAAGAGGCAAGGGTATTGTTGAGGTAAACCACAGCAGTTAGGCCAATTCCAGGAAACTTCTAATGGACTTTCCCACTCAGAATCCTCTCTCAGAGGGCATCATGGCGATATAGCAAAATGCTGTCAGTGTTATGTTATCTGACATTTTTATCTGGGGGTAGTTGTGGGCGGCTAGGCTAGAGTCTACAGAAATATTATATCTATCTGGCTTCTTCCACACCCTACTAGCTCAGGTCACTGAAGAGAGTATTTTTGCACCATATGAATGCTTTCTACACTTTTCACTACACTGTAAAATTTTGGCATTTTTTGATGCACACTTTCTATAGTGGAAATGGTTTTAGTTATAGGACCTTGTGTTGGGTGAAGTGAATTAACTACTTCAGGAGTAGGATCTAACCCAGCACATAAGGGGCGTTTTATACCAGACAGGTAAAGGAACTCAAGGTGTACTCAAACTAGGCACAGTTGCCTTCTAAACCCGAGCATGCTTACATTATCGATGATACGACTGCTCAGTTTTGAAGAGAATCGCTCTCGCTCAGTTTAGTGAAGAATGCTTTAGTTATATTGTTTTGTATTATTTTAAAGGTGCAGTAGGTGATTGTCTTCAGAAGCATTTTTTGTTGTGCTGATTGAAAGTCTCTTCACAGTCCAATAGTAAGGATTACAGAAAATTATCCAAATGTGTTTATATGTATTTTTATATTCTGGGTAAAGCATAAAACTAAAAAATGTTCATCCAATTAAATAGAGTCGGACCGACATCTCCCATAATTCCGATAAGCAGGTCAGACTGTCTGTCAGCATATGTAGATACAGACTTCTGCGCATTTGTTCGTGCAGATCCGCCATTTGCGCATGCCCGTCTGCATCACAAACACATTCGCACGAGCGAGCTGCGGGCCGCTCGTCGATGCAGAGTCTGAGGCGCCGAAGGACAGACGAGCTCGGGCCGATTACTGTAAAGCCAGGCGCTATGGCGAGTGGATCGTGCCACTTCTCAGCCTCACATAATTCGCCCTTAAAGCGGCCGCGCGGTCACGAGACGGACTGGGAGAAATCAAATGCTGAATTGAAACTTTTAAAAACCTGATCAATATTGGAGTTACTTTAGCACGCTGGAGGAAGGACGACACCATGGCTGAAGTATTACTGTTAGTCAGGTAATGTTGTTTTAAAACCTAGTCAGGCTAAGCTTATGGTAGATTGTGTTGTTATGAATGACTTCCTGTATATGTACAGACGTGTTGTTCAGCCACTAAAATCTCCCGGTGAAAGATTGATGTGATTATTTTCAGTTTCATAAGGTTCTTTGACAGCATCTATAATGTAGATTTATATTTAGTTTAACAACAAAACACCATAGCGCTATTCCGCCTAACTGCTTTATTGAGCTGAAGTTGCTTTTATATTCACATTGGGTTATTTTTGAACAACGACAGCCTCCCTATACGGTTTACCATGCTACTCTGAATATTCGCTCTGAAATAGCATGTAAGTGTGGCTTAATAATAAATGTAATTCCTGCACGGCGCTGGCACTAACTAACTGGCGAATGACATGAACTAGTGGGTTGTCTGTCTATTGTTGTGACGCGGTGTGTGCGCGCTCGCGATTTCAGGGGGTGTGGATTTGAATCACAGTCCCTCCCCGCCGTCCAAAGATAATATGCTAAGCGGTTAGCATTTTGGCAGATCACCTACTGCACCTTTAAGTTTTTTGGGATGCGATGACACGGTCAAATTTTTGCTGAACAGATCCACAACTTTTAACATTCAAACAATTTTATGAAAGTCCTCGTGCTGCACGTATAGGAGGTTTGCTGAAGGTGCAGCTGTCATGCAGTGAGGAATTTGCATCTTTAATAAACAATGACAGCTTGCGTTCATTGAAAAGTACGAATTATCATCAAATCCAGATGAAACACTCCTTAAAGATGGCATTGTGTCTTTAGTTTCATGCTCAGGTGTGGGCAAGCATACCTCGGCAAAACCCAATCGAGCCGCGCTCTGGCACACCTTTTCCAACCGGGCCAGGGCTGGTGTTGTGCTGTAAAATGCACCCCTACCAAATCATGCACCCCTTGCTGAATTCACTACCTGATTGCATAATCCCAACCACACCTTCTAATCCCAACCCCACACCTAATCCCAACCTTACCCTATACAAGTGAATAAGGGGGTGCATAATCTGGCAGGAGTGCACTTTTTGGCATGACACCAGCCAACTGAACCACGCTTAGGCACGATTTGGAGCACTCACATTTGTCAAACGAACGAGAAATATGCCCGGGCACGGTTCGAATAGCCTAGTGTGAGTACACCCTCAGATATAAGAGTAGAACACCATAATAGTAATGGGAATTTCGGATCATTTTACTGACTTTTAGGTCTCGTTCAGTGAGATAAACAAATTCTTTTGAGTCATTACGATCAATAGACCACATCTACAACTATAGCCCAAACATTGATCACACTACAAATTACATAACTAGGATGCCATAAAAAATGGCATGGTCTTTTGTCTATGATTAGCAGTCCATTAAGCTTAACCAATGTGGGAGGTGGTACTTTGAGTCAAACGTAGGATTTGAGAGATGAACAAACTTATCAAATCTTTTTCTGGCTTTCACTAGATACATATGATATCTTTCACAGGATGAACGAACAATTAAACCCCATGGAAGACTCAAAAAAAAGAAACAAATATTCTCCTCCACCTACACCAGGGGTCACCAATCCTGGTCATACAGGGCCGGTGTCCCTGCAGGGTTTAGCTCCAACTTGCCTCAACACACCTGCCTGGGTGTTTCAAGTATACCTAGTAAGACCTTGATTAGCTTGTTCGGTGTATTTGACTAGGGTTGGAGCTAAAATCTGCAGGACACCGGCCCTACAGGAACAAGTTTGGTGATCACTGCCCTACACAATTGTGCCCATGCACAGATAAACGAATCACTTCCTGAGAGGACTCATCGTTCTTGGGTCACACAAAAGATTTGTTCAACAACAACTCATCACTATACAATAAATAAATATCTAAAACTAACAAGCGAAAATCTAGCTTGAATATTCATTTCTAGCAATTATTATTTTGTTTTCAGGATTCATAAGCAATCAAATCTGTGGCGAAAAATCTGACCTGTGGCTGTTTAGAGAAATACCGGTAGATGTCTTTTTACAGCCATAAACATAATTAAGTACAGAAACATATTTTCCATATAAAAATAAAACATGTCCAGACTTTTCTACATTTGCCAAAAATTGCAATCTAGACATGTTTAACTACAAATAATGTGATCTTTATAATGAAGAAGAATGTCTGAATTCTTCGGAATTGTAAATTCTTATCAGCCGTTTAAATGCAACATCAATCACTGCATAGACAAAATAAACAATTGGAGTTACACAAAAAAAGCAAAACAAGTAAATGCTGCTAACATTAGCTTTTTGTTTGTTGTAACATGTTGTAACGTATGTTGTATGTTAAAATACTGTGCTAGTTAAATGCCCTCAGAGAGTTAGTTAACAGCCCTCAGACGAAACAGGCAAGTAGTCGATAAGTCAGAGCAGAATTTGACAGAGCAAAGTGTGGATTTGCTGTCCTTGAAAGACGTTCAACTTTAAATTTTAAATGACAGATGTCATTTTTTTTCACTATGTGAAATTTTAAAAATAGCTTCTATCTAGAGATCTGCGTGGGACTAAATTTTGAATCCCGCTCCCGCCCGCACCCGCCAGGTTTTAGCCCGAACCCGACCGCTCCCGCTTATATTAAGCTTTGGTTGTCCCGCTGCCCGCCCTGTTTTCTACCCGCCGTGCCCGATCCCGCTGAAAAGAGCGGGGGAGAACAAAACCGAAAACCACCCAGAGTACAGAGTCCAGACAGCCTATAACAAGCTGTCTGTAAAAACACACACACACACACACACACACACACACACACACACACACACACACACACACACACACACACACACACACACACACACACACACAGACAAAGCTCTCTCTCTCTCTCTCTCTCATTCGCGCGCACTAACACACACACATAAGCACCAAGCACACACACAGGCAAAGCTCTCTCTCTCTCATTCGCGTGCGCGCACACACACATACACACAGCAACAAACAAGCTAAACACAGCATCGCGCTATTTCATTTACACACATACATACACGTTCCGCTAGGGAGTCGGGCGCGATATTGCTAGACAGCCCGCTCCCGTCCCAAATTGAACTCGTTAATGATCGTTGGACTTTATTATGAAATTTATTCCCGCGCCGCAGAAATTTGGTCGGGTCCCAGGGGAATGCAGACCTCTACTTCTATCTCATTTTCGACTAGTAAAAATGCAAATATGAGGTTGTGAAGATTCAAATTTAGCAGGAACAATCTGGTCTGGAAAAAAATGTTAACAGACAGCGGGTGCACAAACAGTAATTAAACAGAGGGCGGAGAATAAAACCTAGCAAGATCAGGGCTGAAAAAAAAAACAGTCCCGCACAGACCTTTACCTCATGAGAGTGAAGTGAAAGTTAAACGTGCACTTCAGACTCTCTTCAGAAGTATTAAGTCATCCAGGTATTTCTAGTCAACCCTGTTTGAATTCTGACACACTACTTGGCTCTCATACTGTATATTCTAGACAAACTGTATGACTTTCCTGTCCACTTTTAAAGCGTGTTCATTCCACGATCTTAATCATTCTAAATGCAAAATAATAGCGTTCACACCACAACTATAAAATAATAGCTGTGATATTGTTGCAATCGCATTCAGTACTGTTTTTTCCCCAGCTCAAGGACAATAAAAACATTAACAGTCAATCAGAATCCACTTGTGTTTGAAGAGCTTGAGCATTTGGACGTCTCTGTTCGGTCTCTCACTGTAGCACTTACAGGAAATGAGTGTGATGGGACTCCCAGCATTACTTAGCGTCTCCATCAGCTCTCATTCCCATCTGAATTCTGAGACTGATGCAGCACTTAATATCCACCCATTTGAAGATCTCAACACAGAAACTGTGAATGATGCTTTCCAGTGCAAAGGTCTGCATCATACTATACCTTTTAGCAAGTCCACGTTCACAATGCTACACAAATTGTTGACTTACTGTCATGTATTTAGTGATAGTTCACCCAAAAATGAAAATTCTATCCTCCTTTTTTCACCCTTCACTTCACAAAATTATTATTTATTTTTATTTAATTATTATATATTTTATTTATCATTAAAAAAATTATTTAGCTTCATAGTATTGTTTTTCTACTAAAGTCAATGGTTACAGGTATTCAGGTTTCTTCAAAATATCTTCAGAAATAAAAACCACATGAAGTTGAGTGAATAATGAGAACATTTTCATTTTTGAGTAAACAATCCCTTTAACAATGGCATGACTACATATAATAACCCCACTGAAATACCACTATGTTTCACAAAAACATAACTCAAACTACTGTATGCCAATGCATAATTGTATACAGACCTAAAAAATATTTTCTCTCAGCCATGTCTGGTTTCTGACAGTATCTGCCATGTTATTTAAGGTTCTTTCACAAGGTTGAATGGTGTGCTGTGGTTTCCAACATGGCATGATCTAAGGCCGTACTCACACCGGGCCAAAGCACGCTTGTCCCCCCTCCCGTCTCCCCCGACGGCCCGCACTCACACCATATCGGGCCTCGGCACGCTTAAGTCATCGCTGCTGCGCTGTTCAGTGAGAAGCGCTCTCTCACTCAGCAGCACAGTGGAGATTTCTCTAGTTATATCGTTTCAGTCGTTTATTATGCAGTCAGATATTTCGCCGAACAGATCCGCCACTTTTGGCGCTCAAAAACAATCATAAAGCTCTCGTGCTGCAGGAATGAGGTGGTCTGCTGAAGCCGCACAGCTGTCGTGCTGTGAGGAGTTCTCGTCTTTAATAAACTACGGCAGTTTGCGTTCACTGAACAGTAAGAATGATTAATAAATCCATATGAAACAGCCCCCTAAAAGTCACGTCTCGCTTTTAGTTTTGGGCTTTAGCGTGTTTTGCACTCACACACAAGCGTACTGTGCCAAATCCCAAGTGAACCACGTTCAGGCACACCTCTTCCAACCGGGCCAGGGCCGGCCAAGTGAACCGTGCTTGAGCCCGATTCAGCGGGCTTCTCACACTTCTCAAACGATCTGGGAAACGGGCCTGGGCACGGTACGGATGGCATAGTGTGAGTAGGCCCTAAGTGGCAGTGGTGAAAATGACCTGTTGTAGTTCAATCAGAGCATCAGAATGAGAAAAAAAGATAATTTAAGTGATTTTGAAAGTGCCCTATAGTTGCTGAGTGGTCTGCATATTTCAGAAACTGTTGATCTACTGGGATTTTCAGACACAACAATCTCTAGGATTAAAAAAATATTAGAGAAAATGTTCAGCAAGCATAAGTGCTCTGGGTGAAATTTCTTGTTGATGCAAGAGGTCAGAGGAGAATAGCGACATTGATTTTTCTAAACTTGCGTCCGACATTTTAATGACAATACGCGAGTATTGTTGCTAGCCATCTTTATCACTTCATGTCCACAATCTTTCAATATCAGGAAGTCTACCTCCAGCAGGATAATGTGCAGTTTTTTCTTAAAACTTATCCATTGAAAGGAGAAAAAGTGGAAATATCTGATTGACTTTGACAGGGATCAAATGGACGTGACTAGAGAACTGGGTCTGAACAACTCTAAATGACAGTGTGTTCCTTGAATACGTTTTTTATACCTACCAAAAGTGGTTCAAGAAAGAACAGCCAGTAACAAAGTAATGAACACCCAAAGCCTATTGATGGGTGTGCAAAGTGAAGGCTAGTTCATCTGGTCCAATAATTCAAAAAACAAGAAATACTTAAAATTCATTTGACATCCCTCTTCCTTCATAGTCTCAGCAGTTTTCAATGACAATACATCAAATATCTTGGTGCTTTATTGCCACCTATTTTTCATGCATTGATAAAAATTGCACATCAGGAACCCCAACACCAGTACTTTTATGTTGTTTTTAAATTTGATATAAATATAGACCTAACCATGCATCATTAGTGTGCAAGTTCTGACAATGTGTAAAGAAAAAAACACTTTGGGCACACGAGTTCCG